>NC_042617.1:59726056-60031628 GCF_901001135.1 Rhinatrema bivittatum
CCTGTTACTCAACTACGTTAGACCACCGCCTGGATTTGACCTTTGCCTGTTTCTTTGACCATGTCTGTAAGCTGCCTGGAACTGATCTCTGCCTGTCCACCGACCACATCTGCATGCTGCCTGGAACTAACCTCTGCCTGACCACTGACTACGTCTGACTGCCACCTGGAACCTGACCTTTGCCTTACTGACTATCCACAGACTGACCACTGGTATTGACCCCTGCTTTGGCTGATCACACTATCCTTGACTCTGGCCTTGATCCTCACTCTAAATTCAGAGACTCTGTTCTGGCCTTCTCTGGCTCCTGAACTTCCTAACCTGAACATCGACCGCGCACCCTTGATCGTGGTGAGCACACCCCTGAACTTCATCTCTCGGAGATCCTGCAAGGCCCACCTAAGACCAGGCAGCCCGGGTAACCAAGGGCTCAACCTGAGGGAACCCTGGGTTGCTATTGGTGAAGCTCCAGCTAGCCTCTGTCTTCTCCTGTGCTCCGCCTCCTGGTGGCAGGTGCTCTCTGGGTCTGACCAGGGAGCCTACAAATCCTGCACCAGGCCAAGGGTCCACCTCCCGGCGCAACAACGACATAGTATCATTGGAATGCTAAGTTCTACTGCTTGCAGCACTTAGAACTAGGGAAAAAATGTAAAGGCTCGATTACAAAAAAAAACATTTCTGGGTGCACAGTATACATGCTGCAGGTGTGCATGTATATTGTGCATATGAGTTATCTACGGTGGGATAAAATGGACGTTTGTTTTGAGCACCTGTTTTCATGGCCCACGCACAGCCATATGTCCCAGGTGCCGATGCTTTTGAGTGCTAGGGACGCACAATTTTAGCCGAGCGCGTTCTTTTTAACGCAGCAGCTCATTAAAATATAGCATCACATTCTCAGGAGAGGTAGATGTGTTCACGTTGAAAAAAACAGGTGCCCAATTTGCATGTTTTTACGTGCGTGATATTGCAACGCTCTCTCTATGTCTCTCCTATAATTCTGTGCTCTGCAAGACTATCGCTTATTCTTTTAAAGATTATCCTGGACCACTGATATCCTCTCACCTGTCTTCACAGCTCAGAGATTATAGTTTCTTGCAATTTCTGGAAAGACAAAAATTCAAAAGAAAAAATGCTTTTATTAGCAACACTGTTGAACTTTTGCTCAGGAATTTTTTTCCTTCCTGAAATTGCAGAAAATTAATGGTCTGATTTACTAAACTAAAACCTGCCAGTTTACACGTTATTAACGCATGTTAATGCACTGTCTAATGCCTCTTTCATTAATCTCAATGAGGCCTATTTACTAACAATGGGCATTAATGCATATTAGCATGTGCAGGCTTTATGCAATCTTTCGCTCAAATTTTGTATCGTCTGAAATACTCATTATAAAAATGGTGAGATCAATATTCAGAGAGCAGACAAGTGGCAAATTTATCTGGGTAAGATTATAAGTAATTTTCCATGGATATTCAGTAAGATTAACCCGGATAAGTCTGCCACTGAATATTCACAAATAAAGTTATACACATAAATGTAGCTGGATAAAGTTAGGAAGGCTATTTTTCTGACCAGTTTTGTACGTGTAACCCTGCCTCCAGACATCTTCCATTGACGCCCCTTTTTGGCGGGGATTAATTTTGTGCGCACACAATTTATGCAGATGGCGAAGAGAAATATTCAAACATCAGAATTTGCGCGGGTAGCTCAACAAGTCACCCGCACAAAGCCTTTTAATATCGACCTCCGTAAGGCTAAGATTTGCAAGCAGAAAGAAAAAAAAAATCTAAAAATGCAAGCAGTGAATGAACACATGTTTCTAGAGGATATTTGACATTTATGGTTTAAATAAGGCTGTGTCAGGAGGAACATGATTACATCAAAATATAAACATACCTGAAAAAGAAACCATATGGAATCAATTTACAAAAAGTTTTACCCACAGGCACAAAAAGGGGTAAACTCCTTTATAATGTAGTTGTCTCTTGTAGGTTTTTGAAGTGCTTTGGAGTCGTATGTACTTACTTGTTATCTGCTCATTTATATTTAAGATCATCTTAGTTTCTATATTATAATAACATTCTAAGTGCCAACGGCCATGATTTTCTTTAAAATAGATATCAAAACTTTTCTTCTGTTGTGTGTGAATGTGTGTAGGGGGATGGACAGCAGTGATGTGATAAAGGGGGGCTCCATGGTGCTCATGAGAGCTCCTTGTTAAATGATTTTATGGCAATAAAGTGGTAGAGCACAGTCATCTGGATTGTTTGATAAGAAATGAATAACAGTAAGAACCGTTGGATAAACAGTTGATAGTATGTCACTGGGGGAGGGACAGATTTCAGAGATCGAGAGAAAAAGAGGCTCAATCCACTTCCAAATGAAGGAACAATTGGGCTTCAAATCTATCATCAGACTGCAGCTGAACTGTGCTCTTCCAAATAATTAGGGATGTGTAGGGGTAAAAGATTGGTTTATCTTTTGGTTCATTTTTGGGATGTTTTTTCCACGAATTTCAGTTTGTTTAACATTTGATTTGTTTCTTTTGTTTAAAAAGAACGAATCAAAAATAAAAAAAAATCATGAAAAAAAAGGAAACAGGGCCTCCCAAGGCTTTCCGACCCCACAACCCGTCTCCCCCAGCCAGGAGAATGACAGGGCCAGCATTCCCCCGCCCTCACTTATCCGGTCTGGTGGGGATCTGCTGACAAGGCCTAGCCCTAGGCAGAAACCTTGGCCTTGCGGAGACTGAGGTTGCGGTAGGTTGCCACAACCTTGGCCTAGATATAAAGCAAGGCTGAGACTTGGAAGCCTGGTACTGAAGCCTCAGCCTAGGCCTGATGCTGGGGCCTAAGCCGGACTCCAGAGTCTCAGCCTAGGCTGAAGTTCGGGCCACAATTCCAGGACCCAGTCCAGAGGCTGGGTCCTGATGTTGGGTCCAGGCTTGGCACCAGGGCATGGTTGGAGGCTGGATCCCGATGCCTGAGCCTTGGCCTAGACCAGAGCCTGGGCCCAGGGTTGAAGTCAGGACCCAGTCCAGAAGCCAGCCCTCAATGCCTATGCCTTGGCCTTGGCTAGGGCCTGGGACAAGGCCCAACCCCACAGCCTGACCTGGAGGCCGTGTTCTAATGCTGATGCCTCAGAGTCAGACCCAAGTCTGGAGCCCAGGCACCAGCGCTCTAATGGATGCATATTCTTTCTTCGTCTGTGTTTCTTGAACTGACACCATCCACTGAGGTTGATCTCTGGTGCATCCTCCCCAGTGGAGGACACCATTTTGATATACACTATGAATGGCATCAGTTCAAGTGAACAGTGTCAGTGTGGCAGTGATCGGCATCAGTCCAGTGGATGGTATCAGTTCAAGAAAACAAAAGAGGAAAGAAGAGGCATCCAATGAAACTTCAAGTCCTGAGGTTAGGGCCTAGGCCCAGGTGTTGGGACCCGGTCTCTGGACCTGGCATCAAACCTGGGTCTGGGCCGATGCCCCAGTGTTGGGACGTGGTCTCTGAACTAGGGCCCAGTGTCAAGCCTGGATCTATGCCCTGGTCTAGGCCGAGGCCCAGGTGTTGGGACCCAGCTGGGTCGAGCCTGGGCTTTGGTCGAGGCCTAGGTGTTGAGACCCGGCCTGGCTGCGTCTACGGATACCTGACAGATCGGATAAGTGAGAAAACATTTTTTGGGGTCCCTAACCTTGCTTGGTGTCCCACTGTGACCTAGGCCGTGGCCCTTGCTTTGTTTACTTTTCTAACATACAGATTTGTTACTCTTGTAATTGCTCCTTTTAGTTTGGCCCGTTGTTGTTCCACCTCTCTCATTTTCCCCCACTTTTCTAGTTCTACTTCCAGATACTTCCCCATTTCGACAAAGTCCATATTTTTGAAATTCAAAACTCAGGTCGTCGTGTGACTTCTCCATATCTTATTTGTTATATCAAACCATACCATTTGATGATCACTGGTGCTGAGGTGGGCACCCACCCAGACAGTAGAGACATTTACCCCATTAGTGAGCACTAGGTTGAGTATAACTCTCTCCCTCATGGGTCCCATTACCATTTATTTGAAGAAACCCCCTTGCAGGGCATCCACTATTGCTCTACTTCTGGTACATTCTGCAGAAGGGATTCTCCAGTCTATGTCCGGCAGATTTTAAATCTCCAATAGTCAACACTTCTCCCTTCTTTCCTACCTTTTGGATGTCTTCAACCAGATCTCTGATAGTTCTTCCTTTTCAGTCAGAGGCCTGTAAACCACTCCAGTAAAAATGGATGCACCATCATCTTTTTTTTAGAATGGCCCATAAATCTTCTTCTTTACCCCACATTTCTTGCAGTTCAGTTGCTTGGATATTGTTTTTGATATAAAGAGCTACTCCTCTTTCTTTTCTGTCCTCTCTGTCCTTCCTTAACATCCTAATTGTGAGGCTCTGTGAACCATGTCTCCATAACAGCAACAATGTCCAATTCTGCCTCCACCATTAAGGCTTGCACGCCTGGGATTTTATTGACCAAACTACGTGCATTTGTAGTCATAGCTTTCCACTTACTTTCCCTTGGTTTGTTTTGTTTCTTAGACAACTGTTCTGCTTTTTTGAGCTGATTGAGTTTTTTGTTTTCTCCTCCCACATCTTTTATAGGTTTTCTTGCTTGGGAGTGACATGTCCCTTTTATTGGTCATCTCCTGCCACTCCCATTCTTTAGTTTAAATGCCTGGTAATATATGATCTGAATTTCTAAGATAGCATCCTCTTTCCTGCTACTGACAAATGTAGGCCATCCTTTCCATAAAGCCTTTTACTGCTCCATACTCAACTACATCCTCCATTGTATCCAAAACCACTTTCTGTATATCAGGTTTTGAGCCAAGAATTGAAATTATCAATATGGTATAGCTTCTCATTACTTCCGAAAAGGCAATATTCTTTGCGGTGTGTGTCTTAAATTTCCTAGATTTTGGAAATCTTTTTGTATTTCATGGATACTATTTCTATTGAGGTCATTGGTCCCCAGATGGATGATAACACTGATATCAAAGTTTCTACTTTCTTTTTCAATGACTTGGACGTGGTTTGTATTTCTACTAGCTGAGGATCCTGGAAGGCATTTAACTGTTATGTCACTATCAAAATGTACTCCCAAATTGGTTCCTCTGATGACAGGTTAAGTTACAATTATGAGAACCTATCATCAGGTTCCTGAATTACTTTATGAAGGAAAGAGAATACTACTATTTAATGACTATTCGGCCAAGGTGTCAGCTAAGTGCCAAGAAATGACCCCTATATATTCATCATCGACATAGAAAAAAAACTAAATTTGCTTTGTTGTTTCCTGCACAATGCATCTCACTTTGGACGGTCAACAGTAGAAGTTTGATTCTGTGGGGGAGGCCCAGAAATTTCTGGAAGCAAGATCGCTGCAACTGGGTTTGAACTGAGATGGCCAACTGTTTTTTTTCTTTTATTACTGCAGCTCCCATAGAGGGGTATCTAGCTGTGAGTTTTCTATATGCAGCAGCTTGGGACAGTCTGTCTCTTTTTGTTCTTTTTGGGAGCCAGAAATGCATGGTTTCAAAACACTCACAAAATTAATGTTTTCCCTGCTTTTCTGAATTTTTAACAGAAACATGGGGGTAACTTGCACAGAATGGCAGTTACTACAATAAGAAACTTGTTGGGCAGACTGGATGGACCATTTGGTCTTTTTGTCAGGGGCATTAATAGCTTTAGTGCAAGAAACGCATCTTTGCCAGTCAGAACATGCCAAACTTAAAAGGCAAAGGGTGGGGGAGTGTTATGCAGCATCTTCTCATACAGCTAAGAAAGCTAGGCTATCTATTCTACTTCACAAATCTGTGGCTGCAGTTGAGGAATCTGTTATGTAGATCCTGAAGGGCATTATGTAATATGGTGGGGACTATTGCTTGGGGAAATATTAATAGTATGCTCAGAATATATGCCTAATGATGATAACTTTCAAACAGCCATGTGGGCGAACATGTATGAGCATTGTCGGCTCACGCCAGTGGATGTGGCCATTTTATAACATGGGCGATGATATGTGCGCATGTTATAAAATCAGCTGTGTGTACATGCATGCACAATTTTATATGGTCACACCTGTGTGTGTATATATGCTGGCTTTACTGTGTAAGTGATTTTAAAAACTAACGTTGACACAGTAGCCCTTTTCCCAGTTTGTTTCCAGTTCGCCCAGTTAACAGATAGAAATCCTTAAACCCCCTGTTAGCCTCCTTTTACTCTTTTAATCCCAACCCTTAAAACCCTACTGACTTACCTAGTGTTTTTTATTTTAATACTTACACGTCATCCATATCAGAAATAAAGTTACGTGGTAGGAGACACAGCCACACACTTGTGCACATAAATACTTATGCGCACATTTCAAGGTAATTTCCTGGAATACCTATGTCCCGCCCATGCTCTGTCTGGACCACGCCCCAGCCATGCCCCTTTTAAAGCTTTTTGATTTGTGCACATACCAGGACAGATGTGCTTTGGCACGTGTAGGGCTTTTAAAATTGACCTTAATGTGTACAGTCAGAATTTGTTTTCAAGATTAGTGGAAATTTTGGGAGGGTGTGACAATATTCCTATTATTTATTTATTTATTTATTTATTTATTTATTTAACGCTTTTAATATACCGACCTTCGTAGAACACATCAGGCCGGTTTACAAAAAACTTAGGCAGGCAGAAAATACAATGAACACGGAGGGGGAGGAAGGGGAGCAGGTGAGAGCAGGGAGTAGCGGGGGGTAGGGGCGAGAGCAACTGGAAAGGATAGGGCAGCAGAACGAAATGAAATAGTGGTGGGGGACCTAAATTGTGTGGCAGAGTTGGATATAGACAGATATGTTGTGGCAGGAAGAATTAGACTGGGGTCTCATAAAGGTATACCATATTTATGTAGAAATGTGCAATTACTTGACGTCTGGGGATTGCTCCTCCATCCAAGGGTCAGAAAGTATTCTCACATTTCTGGACCCCATCTTTCTCAGAGTTGCTTAGACTATATACTGGTTTCTGAGACCCTCTTTTCAAAGCTTACTTTAGTAGAGATTGGGGTGCTGGCTATTGCTGGTCATGCTCCAGTAATTATGGAATATAGGTTTGGCAAGTTGGGCAAACCATATCAATGGAAAATACTGGCACATCTACTCGCTGATGTGGAATTTAAGGAGTTTCTAAGATCCCAATGGGAAGGGTATGTAACAAATAAGCAACAGCATGTGGGGACCCCAAACTTATTTTGGGAAACCTCCAAGGCTGTATTACAGGGCCATTCTATTTTAAAGTGCAAACATATGAATAGTAATATTCTTCAAGTGGAAACAAAACTTCCTAAACTAGAATAAAATTGGTTGGACAATTTTAGGACTATGGAGAACCAAGAATGATTTATTTCTTTACAGGAAGGTTTAAATACAGCAACAAGCAATGAAAAGCTTGCTATATTATCAACATCATTTTTTTTCAGATGTGGCAATAAAATTGGTAAAAGCCTGGCAAGAATAATGAAATCTGTGGGCTTGAGTCATTTTATAACACTTTTAAAGGATAAACATGGAGTGAAGCATCAAGAAAATGTGGAAATTGCAAAGACTTTCCAGTAGTTCTATGGTGATCTCTACTCGACAGGGGTGGACAATGGGGAAATCGGGAGGAATTTTTTTTTAAGATTTACTCTTACTATCTTTAACTTATGCACAATTAGAGTTTCTGAATGCACTGATAAAGATGAAGGAAATTTCAGAAGTGATAAGAAATCTAAAGAATCATAAGTCACCAGGACCGGATGGGATCCCAGTAAAATTTTATAAATTTCTGCAAACTAACTGGAAGGTGCATCAAGCTGCGGTAGTGCTCTAACGCATGTTAAATAGCGTTGATCCAGCGATAGGGCACTATTGTGGCAATATCATGTGATATACACAATATTTAATGGGGCGGATTTTCAGAGCCCTGCTCGCGTAAATCCGCCCAAAACCGGGCGGATTTACACGAGCAGGGCCCTGCGCGCCAGGAAGCCTATTTTACATAGGCCTCCCGGCGCGCGCAGAGCCCCGGGACTCGCGTACGTCCCGGGGTTCTCGGAGGGGGGCGTGTCGGGGGGCGGGGCCGGAGCGCGCGGCGTTGCGGGGGCGTGTCGGCAGCGTTTTGGGGGCGGGTGCGGGGCGTGGCTACGGCCCGGGGGCGTGGCCGCGCCCTCCGTACCCGCCCCCAGGTCGCGGCCCGGCGCGCAGCAGGCCCGCTGGCGCGCGGGGATTTACGTCTCCCTCCGGGAGGCGTAAATCCCCCGACAAAGGTAAGGGGGGGGTGTAGACAGGGCCGGGTGGGTGGGTTAGGTAGGGGAAGGGAGGGTAAGGTGAGGGGAGGGCAAAGGAAAGTTCCCTCCGAGGCCGCTCCGATTTCGGAGCGGCCTTGGAGGGAACGGGGGGAGGCAGCGCGGCTCGGCGCGCGCAGGCTATACAAAATCGATAGCCTTGCGCGCGCCGATCCAGGATTTTAGTGGATACGCGCGGCTCCGCGCGTATCTACTAAAATCCAGCGTACTTTTGCTTGAGTCTGATGCGCAAGCAAAAGTAGGCTGATCGCGCTTCTTTTAAAATCTACCCCAATATGTCCCCATCCTGGTATGCAAACCTAGTACAATGACCTTATTTGTATATGATTTGCATGCATGAACAAAATAAATACATGCAAAGAAGGTTGTTTATAGTCAATTTGATGTAAATATTTTATCGCGGCCTGCTAAGACAGTGGTCAGCCGAGATAAAATAACAATAAATATTTGAAACTTGAAATATACCCCAGAAAATTCCCATTACAGTATTTCTCTGTTTTAAGATATAGTGGAGCCTAGTCAACCCTGCACAATAAATGTAATATTTACCAAAGCAATTTTAAATTGTTGTGGATAAATATAAATATACAAACTATGTGGAACATTATAAAGGTATAGTTTCATGAACTCTTGCTGGCCTTTCTTTAACAGACTCAGAAAACTGAAAAATTGCTCTTTCTGTTCATCTGTAAATCCCACGAGGCCCAACCCTGAGCCTGAACCAGGAATGAAACCTGCAGCTCCTTCCTGACAATGCAGAGAACAAACCACTATGGCACTATCCCAGGTTAAGGCTCTGTGAATCATTCAGAGGCACAGAATCATAGTTGCATCTGATTTCACATTTTTCAAATATTCCTTAGTTTGAAAAAGGGAAACCTAAATTTTGTTATCTGTTTATTCAATACCGGGTAAATTTTCAAAGGGGTTATGCATGGAAAATTAGCATATAAACACGTAAGCAGCCTGTATTCAGGTACAATCTTCGAAAGTACATCCATATTGTTATGACCAGGAGAGATGTGAACTCTTGGACCGATGAGGAGATGGTACGACCTAAGGAGATGGCTCCTCGGGTTCCCCCGTTGGGTGGCGAGGCAGAGTCGAAGTAGGAGCTGGCCGGATCTTTGCCGCTGGAAGCCTGCGGTCCCCCCGGGAGGAACCCGTAGGGACCCGGGCCACTGGGACTTAGGTGGACCTTTGAGAGGTCGAAGAGGCATGAAGTCGGTGCAAGGGCCAGTTGGATCTTCGCCACTGGAAGCCCACGACCCCCCCGGGAGGAGCCCATAGGGACCCGGGCCACTGGGACTTAGGTGGGCCCTTGAAGATGGACGGTCCGTCAAAGGAATCTGAGGTCGAATACAAGAGAGTTGCCGCTTGTGGTCCGAAGTCATCCACCGAAGAATCACCGCTTGCCAGTCCGAAGTCACACACCGAAGAAACGTTCAAGAAGAAGCAGGAACCAGGAACCCAAGGCACCAGGAGACTCACCGAAGTGAGCAGACTCGTTGCCAAGTCAGTGAGTGAGTGAGTGAGGGAAGTCTCCTTAAATACTTCCCTACGTCCGGCCCCGTGGGTCAGCAATTTGGAGGACGAGGCCCCTTTAAATCCTGTGAGGGGGCGTGGCCTCGCACCTAAAAGCCGGGCAGCTTGGCTGCTGCTAGGAGGTGCCTGCAAGGCCAGAGGACATGCCTGGAAGCACAGCAGCGTGGCCCATGCCGCGAAGAGGAGGCAGGGGGGCGCCTCCCCCTGGAGACACCGCCAGGGGCCTGCACCAGGGAACCCCCCCGCACCTGCGCGCTGACGCTGATGGCAGCCCGAGAGCAGGTAGGAGGGGCTAGCCGCGGCCAGCCGCGGGTAGGAGCCATAACACATATATTTGGTTTTGCACACATTTATTGGCACAAAAACACGGGCTAGAGGCATTCTGGGCTGGGGTTAAGAATTATGCATGGAAGCTGCTATTTTATAAGGGATATTCACATATGAATTGTCTAACTTATTCACGCAATTTGACACCTGCTAATTTATTAGTGCAAGTGAAATCAAGCTTGTATGTTGTCTGCAATTTTCAGTTGGGAGGTTCAGGATGAAGAATTAGAGGGTCTAGATGAACTTAAGATGGCCTGGGGGAACTGGTGGAAGTATCGGCGAACTGGTGATTTCAAGTACATGCACAAAAAAGTATTTTCCAATGGTATATGTGTGTTTTTTACGTGTACATGTTATATTTTTTGCACAGCTAAAATATACACATGTATGCGTATAAAATAGGTAGGAAAAGTAAGTGCTTTCATTGCATTAGAAATATACACATATTCTGATACTCAAGCACGTACTTTTGGAGCATAAATACATGATTTTTACAAACTGTGCTGCTCCCGCTATGCAGTATATATAATAAAATACTTGGAGAAATCTCCGCATGTTCACCTATAAACACACATGCAGTAATGCAAATAAGGTTTGAAAGTTAGCTTTCCTGATTTCAAGAATTTGGACTTCTTTTTCAAAAATATGATGTTTTTCCAAAATGTTTGTCATTTCCTTTTCTTTTTTCATTTTAGCAATATTTTCCTTGTTGAATTTTTATTGATCGTTTCTGGGTCATTTTCACAAGCCTGGCAGATAGTTTGCCCACCTAAAACTTGAAATACTCACACAGCTCTATGACTTGCTCACACAACACAAGAAGAAATATTTTACCTGCTAAGGCAATTATGTTCTATTCACATATGAATAAATGTATTCAGTATTATCTCATGCATGCTCTATTTGTGATCTCAAGACCTTCTGGTTCGTGAAGAAATGTGATGTCTGATTTTTGGAGCTAGATATTTTTTCCAAGATGCCTGGCTATATTGCTTTTACTGATACTAAAATAGTAACACTTTTTAGATGTAATCTTATTATTGTTTACATTTCTTTCAGAGTTAGAGGATATTTTGATCTTTTATGAAGTCTGTTATTACTTGAGTCAACAAATTCCTGACTGATGGAATAGGATCCTCACAGCACTTCAACGGTCTGTGAATGGAGAAGCATTTCCCTCTGGGACAGAGCTAGCAGAGCATTAAGTTAATCAAGTTTTAAAAGCTGTGAATATAAGTTCTTTGGGATATATACATTACCTGTTGCAGGAAGTTAGGAAATAAAAGGAACTTTTTCAAATAAAACAATGTCAATTTAATGGCCAAGGAGCTGGAAACAGATGTTTCAAAGAGCGCATAAGAGCTGTATCTTTTCTTTAGCTTTTCAAAGTCACTTTTTGTCAGATACATTGGCTAAGGGAGAAAATTAATGAACTGTGTTAAGTTTCATTGTATGATCTTCTGATGTGGGAAAGCTTCCCTCCAGGAAGAGCCCCGTGCAAGGCTAAACTGATTTAAGCATGTCTGTCTGCTGGAGAACTCTTCACAATATGTTTGAGATTAAAGTATGGGAAATTTATAAAGAATTTATGGCGAAGTAATTAAACAAAGATGGGATTACAGAAATGAAATTTTGAACATGATCTGAAAGCAAAATATAATCCAAGAATGAATATATTAAAATGTCTATTATTATGCATGCATATTTATTATTTACCATCCCAGCCATGCTTATAGCTTTACCGCTGTATTCATCAAAATGATATAAATATAGTAAAAATAGTGCCTGTGATAAAAAAAGGGGTGTGTGTTTAGTAGGGATGTGCATTCGTTTGCAACAAAATAGGAAATAAAGACGATATTTCCTATTTCGTTGCATTTCGGGGGCTGACGAAACGATAGGAAAACCCACAAAATTTCGTGTGGTTTTCTTATTGTTTTTTTTTTTTTGGGGGGAGATAGGGCACATTAAAAAAAAAACAACAACCCAAACCCACCCCAACCCTTCAAATTTAATTAATTGCAACCCTCACCCTCTCGCCGGTGCCATTTTCTGTACGGAAAAACAAATTCGCGGCAGGAGATCGCTCCCGGACCCCCGCTGGACTTTTGGCAAGTCTTGTGGGAGTCAGGAGGCCCCCCCAAGCTGGCCAAAAGTCCCTGGGGGTCCAGCGGGGGTCCGGGAGCGATCTCCTACGCTCCTGACGTCTGGGGACAAAAAAACAAAATGGCGCAGGCGCTACCTTTGACCTGTCATATGACAGGTCAAAGGTAGCGCCAGCGCCATTTCTACAACGCACGGAGGTCCGAGAGTAAAAGATCACACCGGGACCCTTCCTCTGGACCCCAGGTAATTTAAGGCATTTTGGGGGGGGGGGTTCGGGAGGGTGGGAAATTTATTTTAAAGGGTCGGGGTGGGTTTTAGGGTTGTTTTAGTGTGCCGGTTTTCCCGCCCTCCCCCTTCCCCTCCCCCTTCCCCCGATTTACGATTTTTTGACGATAAATCGGGGGAATTGTTATTGTATCGCGGCTCTAACGATTTTTGACGATTTAAAATATATCGGATGATATTTTAAATCGTCAAAAAACGATTCACATCCCTATTAAATAGGTATTTGGAAAGGCAGGCAAAACACAGAAGTTTGTGTTTTTATATTTCCAAACCTTCCCACCCCTCTCCCACCCACCCTTAGCTCATCCTTTAATTTATAGGTAGATAGATGATAGTTTCATATGAAAAAAAAAAAAAATAATAATCAGCCTTTTAACTTAAATTCAGAAATTCCCCACACCATATCAAAAGTTTAATCATTCCCTTGTAGGTCACAACCAGATATATAGTGAATACACTAACACATTTAAAGGACACTAATTGTATGCAGTCCTACTCCCATAGCAACCTAAAATGTAACTAGAAACTGAAGAAATTTCAGATGAAGGCAGCAGTCCAGCAGCAATAGGGGGGCTTTCCAGTCTTCTGCACTGAGTGTCACATGTATGATTTTTTACCCACTGGTGAGAAATTGTATGTGTACATCCGATGCAAGGAGCTCCTATCTCTCAATGAACAAATCTGATCTCTGGAGGCTAGAGTGGCAGACCTGGAGAAGATGAGGCAGATAGAGAAGTATATAGATGAGACCTTCAGGGACATTGTAGCTAAGTCCCAACTTCAATCTGGCTGCTCTTGTGTTTTCTTGGAGGAGGAAGGTCTCATGATTGGAGAGCATCAACCTGGTATAACAGGAATTGATCCTGTAGCAAGGATCTGTTCTCTAGGTGGTTCATTGTCTTCTCGCACTGAGGATGTGTCTGCCTAGGAGGGAATGGTTAAGTTGTCCATCATAGCTGTTGATTCAGTTATTAGGAATGTAAACAGCTGGGTGGGCATGAGGAGCGCCTGGTAACATGCCTACCTGGTGCGAAGGTGGTGGACCTTCTGCATCACCTATATTGTATTTTAGACAGTGCTGGGATGAAGCCGACTGTTGTGGTACATATGGACACCAACAACATAGGAAAATGTGGGAGGGAGGTTCTGGAAGCCAAATTTAGGCTGTTAGGTAGAAAGCTGAAATCCAGAACCTCCAGGGTAGTGTTCTCTGAAATGCTCCCTGTTCCACTCACAGGTCCCCAGAGGCAGGTAGAGTTCCAGAGTCTCAATTGTTACGGCTATGCCTGCTATGTAGCCGCCTCACCACCAGAGGTCCTCCACGAGCATGTCCTTCTGGCTGGCCCACTCCTTCCTTCCTGTCTACTCTATACACCAGTCTTGTCTTTATAACCCTGTCTAGCAGTACCATCGGCGCTTCAGCATCGAGCTCCTCTGGGCTCCCTGCTCTAGCCTTCCGTGCTTGGCCTTCGGGCCTTCTGTCCGGTTCTGTATTGTCTTGCTTGCGGTGTTTGGCCTACGGCCTTCTGTCCTGTTCTGTATTGCCTTGCTTGCTGTGTTTGGCCTATGGGCCTTCTGACCTGACTGCCTTCTGTGTGTGTTTGGCCTACGGGCCTTCTGACCTGACTGCCTTCTGTGTGTGTGTGGCCTACGGGCCCTCTGCCTTCTGTGTGTGTGTGGCCTACGGGGCCTCTGACTTCTGTGTGTGTGTGGCCTACGGGCCCTCTGCCTATCGTGTGTGTGTGGCCTACAGGCCCTCTGCCCCGCTTTGCTGCCTTCGGGCCTATGTGTTTCATGTTCATTGTCAGTGCTGTCCTGGTTTGTCTGTACCGTTCTCTGTCAGTCTTGTTTTCTCATCTCAGTCACTTATACCTCCAGCCATTATCACTCTTACCTGCACGCTTCCTGAATTCATCCTTACCAGCACTCAGTTCCAGTTTCCTGTACACCTGTACCTGCATTCACACATACCTCCATGCAGTACCAGTACTCAAGTTCACCCTTACCTACATGCATCTGATATTAGGTATCCCCAGTCAGTGTGAAACTCCTTTTGCCTATTCCACCTTCCCACTTGCCCATAGGGTTCATTCATTCCTGCCTGCACCAGCCAGCATCTGGACTCTTCTGCAACCCTGCCTCTCTCCACCCGGAGACACCCCTGTTAGTGGTGTTCTCGACTCCTGACCGGAGCCCATTCGTGACAGTATGCTGAAGCCATCCATTTCTGGTGAGAGAGAAAGGACTCTGTATGCAGACGGTGAGTCTCCACGGTTTTTTACCTGCACCCTCTGTCAAACCTTAAATTATCCATATTACCAGAACTGCTTAGCTTGTCAGCTTTCTGACCAGGAACATTGGGTTTGCAGTAATTGTTTGAAAAGAAATGTTTCCGTCTACCAGCAATGCTTAAATTGCTCTGCTCCTACACCAGGATGGTGGACTTGCCCTTACCTTCCGTGTTTGTTACCTCCAGGCAAACCCTGCCCCCGCTGCAGAGCTAATGGGCCATCCACGCTTGCTCTGACTACCTTGAACCAAGAACCGATCCTCATTTCAAGTTACTACTCGTCTATGCTGCCTGTTCATCTTAGAACTCTGGTTCTTGATCTCTGCCACCTTGATCAATTGAACGAGATGCAAGCCTGTTGTCCTGTAATCCTGTGCCCTCTTTGTTTTATGTCTTCAGTGTCTTGTCTATGTCTTGCCTGGATCTTCGACATTCTTCACTGTCTTCAACTATAGTATTACCATCACTACAGTTCCTCGCCAAGAAACCTCCTGACCCCCCCAAGCTGGCCAAAAGTTCCTTTTGGGCCCAACGAGGGTCCCGGAGCGAACCCGCGGGGAATCACGTGACGCCGCGTCACTCCGACGTGGCGCCGACGTCACGTGCTCCTCGCAAAGGAGTTCAGAAATGGCGTCCTGACTCCCCGCTGGATCACCAGGGAGTTGTGGTACGTCTTGGGGGGGGGGGGGGGGGGATTAAGGAGAGTGAGGGGTTTAAATTTTTATTTGCACGTATGGACATAGACTCAACTTATGGAATTCTCCATATGTCCATATTGACCGCAAATGGGACCCCCTTTCGACTTATGGACTTATGAACATAAACTTTTGCTCTGCACATCCCTAATGGACGCTAGAGAACCCATGGTGACGAGCTCTGGGTGCAGGATAGCTCGCGATGGTGATCCTGGGTAGGATCCAATTGCATGGAGTGGAAGCTGGATCAAATCGTGGATTCAAGGTGATTCGCTGAGATGAGGTCAAAAAGTGAAACACAGGAAAGTGACGTCTGAGAAGAACCAACAAGTAATCCATAGCAGAAGTCTCACTAGCGGACGTGGAGAGAAGCTTCTCGTTGAAGATGGCTCCATGGCTAGCACTCGGACAATGCAAGCAGGAGCGGAGTCCAGAAGCAAGGAGACAAAGATAGGTCTAGGGTGCAGGTGCCTCCTGCTGGTCGTAAGAACCAGACAGCTGTAGAGGGAAGACATGGAGCAAAAAAAAAAAAATTGGTTAAGGCATAGTATTAAATGTCCAGGAACTAATGTGAAAAAATTCTCTGGGCAAAAGCAAGTTGAAGAAAGTCCAAAAACTGAAGTAAAAAATTTCCTGGCAAAAATCAAGGAAAAGAAAAGGAGTCGGCGGCAGCGGCTGCGACGGCTACAGCAAAGGTGAGTGGAGAGGCCTGCCCGTGGAATGGCAGGAATCGTAACACTAATTCAAAACAATCTCAGGGCACCTGGATATCAAACGTTCCCAGGTATGCAGAGCAAAAAATTGTTTGTGTCCTTTTATTTTTCATTACTGGGTCTTTGTGTCTGCTATTTTGAAATATTTTATTGGTATCTAGATATTTTTTTATATGAGTTTTTAATTATTGGATATTTCATTCATCTGCTATTTTGAAATAATCTGTTCTTTTTGTTAGTATGGTTTTGCTGCTACTGATTTTATATTTCTTGATTTGTTTTATAAGGATGGGTGATGTTTCTTTTTTTCCTTTGTTGCACTGCATTCAGAAACTCTGGCTTGTTGCAGTTTCCAATTCAGTTTTTTCTGCATGCTTCTAGTTATGCATTTTGGTCTCTTTATTCTATGTTAGGTGAGGGTCAGCACGTGATTCAGGTGAGGTTTTCTGCTGGCGTGTAGTTTCTGTGTAGGGCTCTATAGCAGCCTGATTTGGTCAGTTTTCCTAATAGGAGATGTATTGGTGTCTTAAGGCCTGGTGTAATATTTCAGTGTTGCCTTTTCTTAGGTAAGGTGGTTACTGTTTAAGTTCTGGAAATTGGTGCTGTTCTGGTGTGGGATGTTTACTGTTTATGCAATTTCTGTTCAGACAGAATATGTATCTCTTTCTTGTGTCATTCTTAACAATAAAAATAATACTGGACCTTTATTTTTTATTTCCGTCGTAAATTGTAATGAGTAGTGTGTCACACATGTGAACGTGGTCTGTCAGGTGTGTCAAGATGGGAAAAAGGTTGAGAACCACTGTCTTAGATCCAAATTTCAATCACTTCACACAGGCTCCCTGAGACACTATTCAAATATCTCTGCCAACCTTCTCCTCTTTTTCCCTGAAAACCCTAGAGAGGGTCCCAGCTGCTACCTTCTCTTCGCTTGGTGACTCTGGGGGAGCCCCCGCTCTTGCTTTCAGCAAGGTAATATCCTCTTTCTAAAACCCAAGAAATTCAGGGCCACCCCTTGACCAACAGATAACCTTCTGCTAGCTAGAACTTTCCCTGCTTTTTTGTCCTCTCTTGTACTTCCCACAGGGGGAAATTACATCAACAATGCACTCTCTGCAATTACACTTTCAAATCCTTTCTGTGGCACACAGGGACCACACAGGCTTCAATAAAGTATAAGAAGGTCCACATTTCTGTACAAAAATAAATCCAAGGTCAAAGGGTCATGACGTGAAGTTGGAAGGAGGAAGGGTCAGAGGGTGATAGTTTACCAGAAGAGGATGTGGAAACCCAAACTGATAGAATTTAAACCTGCCTGGGACTGAGGGCAGTGCAAAGAATATGGGTGGGGAGCTGCTTGAAACAGCAGTGAGGGCCTGTGTGTTGGTTTAGAAATGGAAACATATGTTCTCATCTACTTGGAACAGTAGAGAACCAAAAAGGGGAGAAGGCAAAACTGATTTGAAGAAGGAGTGATATCCTTTAGGCAATCAAATCTGTATGGTTTAACATGGTGGAAGATGATAAGGGCAAGGCAGGGTCATGATTAGAGAATAGTATTGACAACCTCTGGAATGTGGCCACATGGTGGCATGACAAGACCTTCCTTCTGACACACTGTTCATTCTAATCTGTGGTGCCAGCAATGTGGTCATTTTAAAAATTTGAGTGTGGGTTACTCTCTTTTCACAATATGTGAGATTATCACAATTGGGCTGCAAGTTTTGAAAATGCAGGGCCAGCATTACAGAGGAAGTGGTGTGTCAGGCTGGCAGTGTGCTGGGTGCAGGGACGGTTCTATAATGAGGTAGGGTGAGTCAGCCAGTTCAGGCAGCAAAATTTTGGGAGCAGCAGCAAGCAACCCTCAAAATACCCCTGTGGTATCTGCCTCACTTTATATTTTGAAGGAAGACTGCGGTATAACTGGATGACATGCTAGCAGGGTCCCCACTCTCTGCCAGCAATGAATAGACCTGGCGGCTGGGCAGCACTGGATGATGTGCTGGTGGGTCTCCCACTTCTTACCCGCAATGAAAAGACCCTGTGGGGATTGCTGTATGATATGCTGGCAGGGTTCCAACTTCCTGCCAGACCCTGTGGTCTCTCTAAATATAGATCCTCACCAAATGAGCATAATCAAGACCACACACTACAATTCACCCGGTGTATAATTTTTACAAAATGTTTTTTACATATAGGTGACCCTCTATATACCACCTTGGCACTGTTGATAACAACAATTCTATATACCAATTTCTTCTTTCTAAAAAAATTTTTTAGAGAGCAGGAGATGGTTTCATATATTTTATAACACCATCCAGGTGTCAATGTTATTTCTTTTAATCATTAACACACATTCCGCCTCCAATAGTTTATTTTAAATTTTTATATATTAAATGCCAAGCTGGGTTACAGAGCGTAAACCCTTTATTTTTAATCACTGTTTATGTTCCATTGTTAAAAAAAATTTTTTCTGTGTCTAGCACTTTTTTATTTTAATAAGCCGTCCCGGGACCAACTGCAAAGTACTTAGCTTTCTAGCGAATGTCTTTTTTTCTCCCGACTCGCGCAGCCGGGAATGGTAGAGAGGAGCGGAGGCTCTATTGAGCACCGGAGAAATTGGATACCAGTTTTACAAAGAAAATCATTCATTAAGGAATAAATATACCCTGAGGAAGACAGCAACTTGCAAATGTCGAAACTTGCGCGAGTCGGGAGAAAAAAAGACATTCGCTAGAAAGCTAAGTACTTTGCAGTTGGTCCCGGGACGGCTTATTAAAATAAAAAAGTGCTAGACACAGAAAATTTTTTTTTAACAATGGAACATAAACAGTGATTAAAAATAAAGGGTTTACGCTCTGTAACCCAGCTTGGCATTTAATATATAAAAATTTAAAATAAACTATTGGAGGCAGAAGGTGTGTTAATGATTAAAAGAAATAACATTGACAGCTGGATGGTGTTATAAAATATATGAAACCATCTCCTGCTCTCTAAAAAATTTTTTTAGAAAGAAGAAATTGGTATATAGAATTGTTGTTATCAACAGTGCCAAGGTGGTATATAGAGGGTCACCTATATGTAAAAAACATTTTGTAAAAATTATACACCGGGTGAATTGTAGTGTGAGACCCTGTGGTCGCCACTAGATGACGTGCTGGAAGGATTCTCACTCCATGCCAGCAGTGAAAAGACCTTGTGGTGTTGATGAAGTGCTGATAGGGTTCCCACTTCCTACCAGCAGGAAGATGACTCCACAGTGGACTTCATCCCAGTGTGGTAGTGACTGAAGAAGAGAGGGGAAGCCATGTGCTTGAAAGTGTGAGCATGGGTGTGACTGTATGTGCGTGAGAGCGAACTTGTGTATGTGTGTCTATGTGTATGTGAGAAAGAAATAGAGGCAGCTTTCTTGTATGTGTGTCTGTGTGTATGTGCATGTATAAGAGAGGTAGCTTGCTTGCATGGGTGCACATGTGAGAAAGGCAGCTTCTGTGTGTGTATGTGTGAGAGGCAGCTTGTGTGTGTGTGTGAGTGAGTGTGTGTGTGTATGAGAGAGCCTGTGTGCATGTACTGTATTTGTGTGTATGTTTGTGAGAGTGTGTGTGTGTGTGTATATGCATGTGTGTGTGAGAGACCCTGAGTGTGTGTGTGAGTCTGTGTGTGTATATATGTGTGTGTGAGTGTGAGTCGAGAATAAAGTTTGTCCACTCCCATCGATGACAATCTCAGGGTGACTAAAAATTTAAAAATCCCTGGTATGGCGAGTGTGGATTGTTTTTCTTACTAGGGGTTGCACCCCTGCTCACTTTGCCTGCCGACCCCGCCAATGGACTCTCCACTCTAGATTCCTTGTGAACAATGCAAGGGATGGCTAGATGTGTAAAGTGAACAATGCAAGGGATGGCTAGATGTGTAAAGTGACTTTAATGAAAGGAAGGGCAGGGCAAAAGCTAGAGAATTCTCCCCCCCCCCACCTCCCCTTGACTGTTAAGAGATTGCCCCAAGGAAGAGAAAGTGGTAATTACATCAAAAAAATGTGTTTTATGACTCCATGAACCTGGATGTATACATTATTGGTGTTTTGTACTTGCAGTGTTGGGGGTGGAGGAAGAGGGGGCTAGGTGCATGTATTTTTATTTTTCTGTGCACATATAGCGCGTAAAAAAGGGCAGTCAAGGGGTGATCCAGGGCAGGGCCAACACATAGACTCGACAGTTGCTATTTTAAAAGACACACACATGTACATTTGGCAACTTACTTGCATATTTTTATACTTGCTAATTATCTGGCGGAAGTGATGTCAAACATATTTATTGTGTAGTACTGACTGGGTGGGAGGTCTGGGTAGACTTGGGGGGAGCTCAGGCTGACGAACCAGAAAGGTCTTGACTTGGAGGACTATGTGAAATGGTGGAGTGATTTTTAATTTCCTTTGTATATGATATTAAGGGTTCTGTAACTTGTCTGATACTGTGTACCTCACTTCCCCCTCCCCCACACCTATTGGAGCTGGCAGTGCTTCATCCAATTACTTCCTATACCTATACAAATCCGAATAGTTCAGGAAAGACCACATGTTTTATCCACAGAATCAGACTTTTATTTGTCAGTCTTTGCAGGATTAGTATTTAGAAGAAAATCAAAGTACATGTCTCTAAAGTTCTTGCTACTTAGCATCGGTTTTATACTAAATAAAACTCTGCCTCATTAGTGGATTGAAACATACCAGAAACCTTAGCCTGCTTAGATATTAATAAAGGTAACTGGCTTGCTAGCCCCACCAAACTTTGGGAGATTCCCTTCTGTTTATATATAGAGCAATCTCTGGCTGGAGATCTCAGGGACTGTCTTGAGGAAAAGAGCTTGCTTCCTTGGTCCTGGTACTTGTTGGGCTGAGGAGGTGTCTCTCAGCTCTGGAGCCATCTCTGGCTTCAAGACAGGCCACCAGATATCTGTTAGGGCTTTTTTTCCTCTGGTCTTACCGGACACCCCTGATCATCTAGCTCTTTGCCACAGGGAGGGACAGGGTTGATGCCTCCGCATCAACAAGTATTGACTGTCAATTTGTGTTTGCCCTCCCCCTTGTTTTTCTCTCCTCCACTCGTTTCACATCCCAGACATGCCTATGTAAACAGCTCATGCATAGTCATGCAGCAGGCAGATAGTATTAGGGATGTGCAATCGTTTTTCTCAAATTCAATTTCAATAAAATTGCCTAATTCGGAATGGTTCAGGAGAACCGAAAAACAATTGAATTTTTTCTGAAATTTCGTAAACATTTTATTTTTGGGTTAGCGTGCGCTGACGTGCCAGAGTTAGCGTGCACTAACGGGGAGTTAGCGCGCACTAATTGGAGTTAGCGCATGCTAACCTGAAAATCAGGGCCCCCGAAAAAAAACCCAAACCACTGGAAAACCGAAATTCCCTTGGGGGAGCTCCGAAAAGAAGCCCAACACGATATACCTACCTGAAGCACATCTCTACATAGTATCATCTCTGCATTTCAGATCACTGACCTCCCCCTTTTCCATTGGGGAGTCACTGCTCCTGTTGTGTGGCGACTCTGAACAAGGTCCAATCATGTCTTGACCAGTGCTGCCTTGCCATGTCAGCGATTCTCTTCATTTCAGATTGCTGATGTGTCTGATGAACTGTCCTTGGCTAGGTTGTTTTTCTGCTTTTTTCAGGCAGACTTGTTTGTGTATTGGGGCAGCTAACTTTTTATTTGTAAAGAAGCTTATAGTCCTTAAATCAAACAAGCAGTTCTGATAAGCATTGTTTTCCTGGTCAAAGTTCCTTATCTTCTTTTTATTGCATACAGTGGTAGAACATCTGGTATCTCCCTTAAACCTTGACATGCACATGTTTTCAGATTGGATGACATAGGCACATAAATTAGAAAAGAATGTGCATTCAATGCATTGATATATGTGGTTTCAATGCATTACATGTATTCATATGTAAGCATACATATGCATATATGTGGAGGGGTAAAAATATACATATTTTATATTAAGTGCATATGTGATGCATCCAGGTTATAAAATACTATGGTAAAAATGCACATAGCCATACACATGCACATATGCTAATTTGCGTAGATATTTGAAAGTTATCCTTCAAGTCAGCAAGAATGCCTGGGGATGTTGATGCCACTGTGCTTCCTGCTATACCTCTCTCTATATGCCTTGAGGACTTCATGTCACTATTGGTGCCCTTTTCCCCTCTTTTGGTGCCCTGGGATGTTCATACCACTCTTTGTGTCTTGGAGTACTTTTGCCTCTGCTGCTGATGCCTATCGGCAAGTTTCATAAAATTTGGATAGAAAACTCCTCCAAAAAAAAAAAAGTTAAAAATAGGTAGATCCATATTCAGAAGCATTTAGCTAGCTAAATGAATATTTGGGCATTTATCTGGACAAATTCTACCTGGCTAAAAGATTGCCAGCTAGAATTTAGCTGCCATACAGGCCGATACAGAAAGAAGCACGGGAGAGCAGGCGAGTGCGCCCGCTCTCCCGACACGAGCACAGGCCACTCTTCTGGGAGCGTGATTTAGTAAAAAAAAATATTCAAATGAGGACCCCCCGGTAAAAGGAGGCACTAGGGACACTAGCACGTCCCTAGCGCCTCCTTTTTGACAGAAGCGGCGGCTGTCAGTAGGTTTGAGAGCTGACGCTCAATTTTTCCGGCATCGGTTCTTGAGCCCGCTAACAGCCATGGGTTCGGAAAATGGATGTCGGCATAATTGAGCATCCGTCTTCCGACCCACGGTCCGCGGGCACATTTAAATGTTTTTTTTTTTTATTTAAAATTTTTTTTATTTTTGGGGTCTCCGACTTAAAATCACTATGATATTAAGTCGGAGGGTGTACAGAAAAGCATTTTTTTCTGCTTTTCTGTACACTTCCCCAGTGCCGGCTGAAATCAGTGCCTGCCTTTGGGCAGGTGTTAATTTTTTAAAGTAAAATGTGCAGCTTCGTTTCACATTTTGCTTTCTGTATCGCACGGGAATGTCTAATAGGCCCATCAACATGCATTTGCATGTTGCGGGCGCTATTAGTTTTGGGGGATTGGCCACGCGTTTTTAACGCGCTATTATCCTTTACTGTATAAGGGGTAAAGCTAGCGCATCGAAAACGCGTGTCCAAACCTGGGCTAACAGTGCGCTCCACCGGAGCGCACTTTACTGTATCGGCCCGTAAGTTGGGGGAGTTCTGGGGGTAAACCTGGGAGGAGTTGAGTTATCTGGCTAACTGTGATATTCAGAGTTAGCCAAATAACTTAACCGGTTAAATCTGGTTGGCCACTAGATCTGTCCTAAAGTTAGCTGACTACATTCCAGCTGGCTAATTTAAGATTGCTGGCTATATTCAAAAGTGTGGCTGCACTAGTGAATATTCCTCCAAAGTTAGTCGAATAAGTGTGTCTGGCAAACTTTGCTATCCAGGCAGTGACTAAATATGGGCCTCAGGATGCCTTGCTCCCCCCTATTGACTTGAATGGAAACAAATTAAACAAATGGCACAAATGAAGTGAATGAGCTTTTGATCTGTACCAAATCAAATAGGAAACCAATCCAAAAATTTAAACTGTTATTGCAATTTGTGATACAAATGCTTATTAGCATAAGATAACACCCCTTTTTTGGTATTGCATGCGATATTGGAAAATGAGGCCCTATATTTGTTATGTTAGATTGCATCATCTTTACTAAACAAAACAATTAGAGGGCAATTTTTAATAGCCTGCAGTGTTACAAGCTATGCATACACTTTAGGATGTGGGTGCTTGGTAGCTAATTTGAAATGGGACACTACCCAAGTGGTTTCCTTTTGAAAAATTCCTATACAAAGCTATGCACATCTATAGTGCAGCCACACTTTGCACCTGTTATTTCCTTGGTGCTTGACTGGGGATAGGATAGCACATGTTGTACATCCGCTGTGAACAGTTCTCTTTAGAGTGGCTAAAAGTACATGCGCTGGGAAAGTCCACCTATGTTGATGTTTGTGATTTGACTTTATAACTTAACTATTATTATGTTTTTTTATTACCAATTTGTATTTAACTGATTAATTTATTATTTTATTTAATTAATTTAAATTATTATTTTATTAAAACTGCATTGATATTCATGTTTTTAAGTTCAAATATTTTTATTACCATTGATATTCTTTTAATGATTATGTGATATATCAAGAAACTAATAAACTAAATTAAACAAAACTACTTTCAGCACCTATGAGTTGACAAGCAATCTGAGTAAATGTCATTGAAATTGGTCTCTTTTATGTCTACGGGAAAAATGCTTAATACATAGTACTTTATTATGGTATAATGAAGTTAGTTACAGGGCAAAACATTCCATATGTCAGTGGCTAACTACCCTCCTACTTCTATGATAAATCTTTTTCTTTTTTCTAATGTCTTTCTGCTGACAGAGACAATTAAGAGCATGCACACTAACATTACAAAGAGTTGCTTAAGGATGTCAACACTTCATTTGTTTACAATGGTTCTGTAGTTTTCTCAAACAGTAGTTGGACATAAATACCTTTATATTGTTCTATGTACTCTTTGCTGTATTGTTTAGATATAAAAATAATAACTGGTACTATATTTTACATCACATGTTCCAGAGCTGTATTTTTTGTATATTAAGGACAGAAAAGCACTAAAAACGTTGCCAGCATTCAGCCATGTATTGCTAATACAAGAAGAAGAGACGAAACTTTGACTAAAATCTTACAAAATTAAGTAAATACATCTAGTACTAAAAAAACAACAGTCTCATCAAATTCATTGTCCAATATCAGTACATTATTGTCAAAAATCAACAAGTTGAGAAGTGCATGCCAAAGGTATTGCACCGAGGCATGTTTTGTCCCGCTCACCTGTCCAAACCCCCCCACCCTGGATGTGCTTGGGCTCCCAATGCTCAGCCAGACTCAGAGCCACTGCTTTCCACTCATAGCAGCAGCCAAGCCTAGGAACCAGTGTGGGGCCTGGCAAGCAGTATGGACCTCTGAACCCTAGCCCATTCCTGGTCCACTATCCTACACATCAGCCACAACCACTGTCTGATTTGCTGGCCAGATTGCCATTGACGGAGCCCCCAGCCCAAGCTAGTTTGCCCCAGCCTGGCTCAATAGTATGAAGTAGTCTCCACCCTTCTTCAGCAGCTTCAGCTATTGTGCTGCTCCTCCCACTTCCTTCGGCTCCAGCTTTGTCTGATGTGTGATGTCCACGGCCGCTTCACTAAAGGTGCGTGGCCACACATGCACTCAGAAATGTGTACAGATGGACAGACTGACAGAGGGACACATTGGGGTAGATCTTAAAAAAGTACGCGTGCGCGTACTTTTGTTCGCGCAACCGTTGCAAACAAAAGTATGCCGGCTTTTATAAGATACGCGCGTAGCCGCACGTATCTTATAAAATCTGGGGTCAGCGCACGCAAGGCTGTGCAAAATTGGCAGCCTGCACGCGCCGAGCCGCGCAGCCTGCCTCCATTCCCTCCAAGGCCACTCCGAAATCAGAGCGGCCTCGGAGGGAACTTTCCTTCCACGTCCCCCCACCTTCCCCTCCCTTCCCCTATCTAACCCCCCAGCCCTACCTAAATCCCCCCCTACCTTTGTTGTACAAGTTATGCCTGCTTGAGGCAGATGTAACTTGCACGCGCCGCCTCGCCATCCCCCGGCACAGGCCACAGTGCCGGGGGACTCGGGACCACTCTCCCGGCCCGCCCCCGAACCGTCACCTCGACTCCGGACCCACCTCGGACCACCCCCTGACCCTGGACACGCCCCTGGACACACCCCTGGACTGACAACACGCCCCGGACATGCCCCCTCCGCCCCTTTTGCGAAGCCCTGGGACTTACGCGTGTCCCGGGGCTTTGCATGTGCCGGCAGCCTATGCAAAATAGGCGCGCTGGCGCGCACAGGGCTTTTAAAATCTACCCTAAAGTGTCGACAACAGGTGCTCTTGCTTTTTATGAAATGTGGTTAAAAAGTGCTGCATGAAGAAATTGTGCAAAAATTGGTGAAAAAAAAGGGAAAAGGGAATCATATAAGTATTTGTTCACTAGGCACTTTAAATCATTCTTCCAGACAACCATTCAAATAATATGAGAAACCTGGTTCATAAAAGTCTTTATCAAGGGGAAATCATTTTGAAAAACCTGTCCTTTTTCCATAGGATTAATTTGGAAGCATTAGATCTGGCAATAATATCTCAGGGCAGTTCTAGGTGGCTTCAGAAAGGATTTCAGTACATATACAACAAGTGCAGAAAAGTTTCCAAATGGTCAATTTTTAATGTGCATCAAGTAATTCATATATGGCAACTCCACTGTATCTAGAATGATACTTTTTAATGGGTCCCCCAACACAGACCCCCATGTTTTGCCAAGCAGGCTGCGTCGGGAGAGAATTTATATGACACCAATCTGTAAATACAAACAAAGTTATAATACGACCAAACATATTATAGGGCCAGCCAGGAAGTCATTTCTTAATATTAAGGCATTGAATTGCATAATACACATACCGGTGTTCCAGGCTGTATAACTTCACAGGGAGCGCATATAACTTACAACATAGAGGGATTTAAATGCTGAAAAGTTATTTTGGCGCGAAGGAACACCTTGCAGAGTTTGAGGAGTCATACATTTACCCTTCTGAATGGTCAGATATTTTCCACTTATGGCTGAGGTTTATTGACGATATATTCATAATTTGGTTAGGCACAGATATGCAGTTTTATATGTTTTTCGATTGGTTAAATCAATGTAACATTAACTTACAGTTTAATTTCAATATTCACACATCTCAAGTGTCCTTTCTGGATCACCTCATTTCATTTGACAATGATAATGTTTCAACTACTATTTTTAGAAAAGATACTGACCGCAATACATAACTCTGTTACGATAGTTGTCACCCCAGTGCTCTTAAGAATAATATTCCTACAGGCCACTTCCTGAGGTTACAGCGGCTTTGTTGCTCAAAACCTATGTTTGTTACAAAAGCTAAGGAGATGATGTCCTGTTTTTGTGAGAGGGGGTGCCCTAGTAAGGTTTTGAGGAAAGCTTTTAAAAGATCCCTTTATGTAAATAGGGATTTACTTTTTTGGCCACATGCTCGTTCAATCGACACTACAGTCAACTGTATATTATCTTTCTCCACCAAGAGTAAGTTAATAACCGATATTATTCGGAGACACTGGAACTCTTTAGCACTTAAAGATGTGTTTCAGAGGGCGTTTAGGTTCACCTTTCAGAGGGGAAGGAATTTACGTGATTTGTTAACACACTCTGACTTGGATATATTAGATAGGAGTCGTCTTCCCATTGGAGAACATAAACCTTGTGGGCAATGTTCAGTATGTTCACACACAGACACCATGTCTTTCTTTGAACATCCAATCTCTGGAAAAACTTTCGACATAAGGCATTTTTCAGATTGTAATTCAGACATGTAAGAAATTGTATGTGGGTAAGACTGCAAGAACGATAAAAACACGAATCATTGAGCACAGGTCTAACATCAAGAAGTTATGTGAAAATGCACCACTGGTTGACCATTGGGTCCATTGGGGGCAATTTTTCAGAATATTTAATATGCAAAGAACAGAAGTGAATATACATTTTGAATACTGTGACACCCTATGGTTTGAATAAAGAACTGGAATGGACTTACTTTACTTACTCTGATTGGCTCTGACCAGCTTGGCCCCTGATTGGCCATTCCCTGCAGAAAGTTAATTGGTTTACTTGGTTTTGCGCCTTTTACTCTGTTAAAAACCCTTGTGTAATGTGTATAGACGCGCTCCCTGTCAAATTCTATGAGGACATGCTTTGGTATATAAACACTTTTTCACATTTGAAATTGTCAAATTTGGTTGGTTCATGGTTCATCTATTTACATAGTCCATCTTATATATTTTATTTTCAGAATTATTGATTTAAACTTACTGTCCCTCCCGACACAGCCTCGGCGAAACACGGGACCGTGTCGGGGGACCCATTGAATTACGCTGATAGCAAAGCTTGATGTAAAACAGCAGAGTTGCTGGGATATAAGAATAATAAAGAACTGTCTTTGAATGCCTATGGACTATGCAATGTTTCTGCACTTATTGCGGTTAAAATATTATGTGAGTAGATAATAAATCCATCCAGAACATTAAATGGGAAAAGGACAGTAGAGAAGTATAATATAAACTTACAGTTTTCTTATTTTAATTCAAGGAATACAAATATAACACTGGGTATGGCCTGTTAGCCAGGGCTTTGCACATACTCATATGGATAGTAAAAAAAAAAAAAAGGAACACTAATTAAGAAAGACTGGGGGGGAAAGCAGTGAAGCACACAGCTTTCAGAAATTGCCTTTACCCCTGAGTGCTAAAAAAAAAAGTGTGTTGGGGGGGGGGGCAGACAGATCCACCACAATGTCACCAACTTGTAAAGGGTGCACCCTGTCCCAAACACAAAAAAAATCAAGAAAATGAAGAAGTCCCTCTTGATGGTGGAGCTGGCTAGATGACAGATGAGCACTGCAGTGTGTGAAAGGTCTCTCTCTCCTGGGGAGATTCCCCAAATTGTTTACTTGGTACCAAACAGCAAGCAGGCTTGGTCTCAGTCTCTTACAGAAAGACCATGGTCCATCAGCTTCTCTGTATCAGTCCTATTTTGTGTGTCTGTTCCTGCCAGCAAAGGTTTATGCTGAAGCAGTTAAGATGAGATACTGAATTTATGACAAAAGGCAAGAAAATAAAACTTCTCCCTCCTCTGCTAAGATACACTCTGTGCAAGGTTTAGATTACTTAACTCAGTCTATTAAGAAGATGATGCAGCCATGAGCTACTGGGCCTGGATATCTCTGGAAGGAAATCTCTCAGTCTCTCAGCTCTTGGCTCCTCTGACCTTTGTTGGGATTTTACATGTAGCTCAGCTATGAAGCAAGAACAGCTGTCTGTCTCTGTATTTCCTCAGAGCACAGACTTCTGTCTCTCAGTCTTGATCATTAGCTCTTCAGAAGAAGAACTGATTGCAGAGTTGCCAGATGTACTCCTCTCTTCTTGTCTCCTGGCTCCATATCCTGGTCATCCTCGCCCCTCACACACAGACAGAACCAGCCAAATTGTACTTTTTCTATCTTAAATGGTCTCCCAGCATTCCTTTGCTGGCTATGTAGTACTGTTCACTGAGCAGGCTAAACAGTATAGCTCTTTTCCCAAATTGTTAACACTGTAATTGCCGGATACTGGTTCTTGCAGAACATTTGTCATTCACAGGAGAGCACACATGGGCTTTTGACATATTTTTATATTCCTTCACCTTGGCTGCAGTGGCTTGAAGTCTCTGCAGGGTTGAAAACTCATTTTTGACAGGTCCAAAACATATCATTTAGATCCAGACGCAGCTCGGTCCACATTGTAAGATGCCAACACATGATAAGCTTGTGTGGGCAGGATCCTGGTTTATAGTAGCTTGCTACATATTTTCAAGGGAGTAACCCACTCCATGATGCTGTATATTTCATCTGTAGGATTGGAGATTAACCTAGTCAACACATTTTAATTTGGAGGCTTCACGCATTCATTAGCACTATTCTTATGACAATGACTAAGCTATCTATTATTGGTTTCTATGGGCCAGTCCTGGATGTATGTATATACGTAAATCAGACATATGTAACCTCCAGCATGGACACATAAAATAAAAACTAGGTGCCAAGGTGTTAGAATCCTGTGTATAAGTGAATGGTTCTTAATAATGATCGAACAGATTCTTTAGAGGACAAGGATTAGAAGGTTCTTCTTTGCTGGACAGCAAAACACTTTCCTTTATGGAGGAACAGACAGACTCTTCACTTCTTTTATTTCATCAGACTAGCACCAAATCATTGGTACTTCCACCTCTTGTGAACTCAAAATCTGGGACAAAGAACTCAGTCCACAACTTTGTTGGTGGATGCAATATTGCCATTCTTTATTATATACACTAGAACAGGGTGAGTCTATCCAAAATCTAATTCCACAGGATTCTACAGTCAAGCAGCCAGTCAATAACAAAGAAACTAAAAATGCCTTTAGAAATACAGCCTGCCTCCTCAGCACATGGACTTCATTTCTGGTCAAATCCAGCACAGTTCAGCAACATAGAATCAGTCACTTACTATAATCAGAAGAACAACACCAAAGCTGTTTGCTTTGGTGTTGTTACCATGATTCCTCCCAGGAGCTCTTCCAAAAAGAAACCAGGCCTTAAACCTAGGCGCAGAGGTTTACATTTACTCCCTCCATGGAAAGAAATATGTCTTCGCTTGTTTCTAGTCCAGGGAGCTCACACAACAGCAGGCAAAAATACCCCCCAAAACAGCACAGACTGAAAGATACACAAAAAAACCCCCAAAAAACCCCAACAAAGTACACAAACTCTAGGGCTGTTGCGACTGTTGCTGCCCGACGTCTCCGCTCCGCCCTCTTTACCTCTGTGGCGACTCCCTCCAGGTATGGAGGATGGCTGGCCACCGCGGTGTCTCCCTCCGTCTCTTTCCTGCGTCCCCGGACCGGCTCGATGCTGCAGATCCGCCATATTGCCTGAAGCCTAGGGCGCGCGCTCTGAGTAAAGTACCAGCAAGGGCGCGAACCTCAGGGGAGTCCCCCTGAGATGACATCATCCGCTTCTGATATTTAAAGGTCTCTGATATCGCTAACAAACAGAGTTAGCAAAGGTTAGGTTCGGACGGGTTCGGACAAGGTTTACTCAGCTTACCCTGCCTATGCTAATCTGCCTCCTCGGACTTACCAGAGGTACCCGCTTCTCGGGGGCCTCGCTCTCTCTTTACTTTTCAGATTACAGACAGGAACCGGTACTCACTCCTCGAGGGCCCTCGTTCCTGACTATGTGCTGATTCTCTTCTGCCTGGAAGTCATCACTGTCTACATCATTGTGAGTTACCATCGCTCTCTCAGAGCTTTCCCTGGAACCAGGTACTCGCTCCTTGAGGGCCTATCCTTTCCAGCTCCTGAGCTCCTTGAGACCAATATGTGAGTGTTGTCATCTAAGTTCTGTTCATGAACACTGCATACACTGCCTGCTCACTGTCTACAGTTTCTCAACAGCTCAGCCATCCAGGGATCGCTGTTCCAGTATCTGAGGGACTTCAGCCCTGCCGGGCACTTCAGCTCACTACTGCCACCTCTGGTGGTTTCAAGACCTGTTTAGTAAAAGAACTAGTGTGTGTCTGTCTCCATACTCTAAGCCTAGCCGTTGGTCCCTCTCGGGATCTTCCCCCGGGGGCGTGGTCATCTGCCACCGGCCCAAGGATCCACCCACTACTATCTCCGCCTACGAAATACATCAGATTGCTACTCCTAAATGATTGCTCCTCCCATCAACATAGCGGATTATGACAAGGGCAAGTCTCATCTTTTATACCCCTCGAGGTCCTCCTGTGACATCATCACCATTTACTGGCACAGACTCCAAATTTCACCAGCCACCACTGTCACACTTATAACCCATTGTTTTACATCGGTAGAGTTTGAGAGAAATGTGTTATGTGATACTTTTACATTTTTGTACTCATGTATGTGTTAAACATGCAGTTCAATGAACTAATGTATTTCTTCTCTTTATTTCATGTTTTTTAAAAGTTTTTTTTCATCATAAGAACAGACTTCTTTTATCTTAAGAACATCTCCTCATTTCCTAATGTGGTAAAAAGGTTTTCTTATGAAAAAGCCAAGTATATTAGCTATAGGTGCAATATTTACTTTAAGATTCCCATGTAAGTGTGTGATCAAGTTTGAAGGATTTAAACATATTTTTTATGATTCTGTGAATCTAAAAAGCTTTCTGCAGAACAGGTCTGCTCCAGCTAATGTTAGAGGTGCTGTTCCATAAGGCCTGTTCAGTGAGCTTATGTTTTATTGATTATTAAGTTTTCTCTTGCTTTATCTCCCCATTGATGAGGTCCTAAACTTTGGTTCCTAATAATTCTGGAAATGTTCTTTTATTTCTTTTTCCTTTTATATCTCTTAGAAAATAAATAATAATAAAAACAATCTAAGACACCCCAAGTTGTGCACACAAGTATCTTAGCAAGTATGCATCAAATATGAAAGCATCTAAGCTGATTTATCTATGAATTTTTCTCGCTGTAGTTTGCAATATTTTATATTTCAATATGTGTTGGTGGTGGCTGGAACTTTGCATTATATTTAAATATGAGCAAGGCTTGAGGAAATGTGATCCTGCTGACTTGCCTAACCATGCGTATGTGAGGCTCCTTAAAAAAAGAGGAAGAAGGTTTATTATTTTTATCGATGCATTAACATAAGTCAGTAATAAAGTAGCACTTTCTAATTTCTCATAGCTAGACTGTTCGAAGAAAGCAGAAAGATCTAAGTTAACAGCCAGAGGATCAATAGATTGATTAACTGAAGAAACATTCTTTTCTATCCCAGATAGATAATATATTTTAACAAATTTAGGTATCATTTCCTTAGAGACTTTGAGAAACTCTAAATAAAATGTCTTCTTCATCTCCAAGGGTGAAACTAAAGGACATTTAGGAAAGTTAAGAAACCTAAGGTTAAACTTCTTAAAATTATTATCTTTGCGTACCAATTTCTGATGATTTAATTGACAATCTTTCATTAATTCCAGATCATTGTCCTGTAATTTTGTACATTGATTTTTAACCTCCCCAACCTTTTCAGACGAGATGGAAATCATCTGAGAATGTTAATTTCTATTAAGGTACATATTCCAAATTGTTCCAGCCAGAGTGCAACTTATTGGAGAGAGACTGGTCCAGCTTAGCAATTGCTCTCCAAGGATCCTCTAAAGTTATTACCGCAGGTTTCCCAAGAGGTTGGTAATTAGAGGCTACAGGTACGGGATCCAAACCTGGTGAGGACTCCGCAACAGTGGAAGCTCCCCACCCCTAACAAAGAGCAGAGTGAACACACTAACCCATTCAGACTCATTGACAGCTTCACTTGAGGCCTCTAAATCCACCTGCAACATAATAGGACCAATGGGTCTCAGAGACTTACAAGTATCCTCATGAAGGAGCTCAAAACTCCTACTAATGGACCAGATATCCTTGTGCTTGAAAACAAATTCTCTTTTGTCAATTGAGAAGAAATTGAAGGAGTTCTCAACTCAGGTGGGCGAGAAGAAGGGGTTCCTTTCCTTTGGTTCCCCATTAGACTTGAGAAAGAAAAGAGCTGAAGATCAGAAATGTGTACTCAGGGGCATGCCCCTTAGGCGTGCTGGTAGAGATGCACCAACATTTAAAGTTCCCAGGAACACTCTGATGGTCTGGGAGTGCAGGACGGTGTCAGGAACGTGAGGTGGTGGGTGCCTCTTCACTTCTACGCTCTCCCATGGAAGACCGCACTGCGCCACCTTTTAAAGTTCCCGGGAGCACTCTGATGGTCTGGCAAGGTGGGTGCGACATCATGGAAATGAGATGGTGGGCATCCTTTCACTTCTGCGCTCTCCCATGGAAGACCGCACTCCGCTGCCTTTTAACATTCTCAGGAGCACGCCAATTCTCTGGGAAGGCAGGACGGCATCAGAAATGGCAAGTGGTGGGCGTCTCTTCATTTCTGTGCTCTCCCGTGGAAGAATGCACTGCACCACTTTTTAACATTCCTGGGGGTACTCCGATGGTCTGGGAGGCTGGGACGGTGTCAGGAACGTGAGACGGTGGGCATCCCTTCCCTTCTACACTCTCCCTGGAGTGTTTGAAAATTTGTAAGACAATTAGAGGTACATTTTCAGAGGTTGACAGGACGTGGGTGGCTATAATCAGTGGTTATGTGGTTTTAATGGCTGAATCCACCTACTGTAAGCGTATTGTCAACCAGCCAAAAGTCCACTCATACTCTCTCAACAGGTGTTCTTTCTCCTGCTTTATTAAGAGGAGGTTCAGGATGGGGGGAGGGGATAACTTGATCAGAGGAGAAAACTATATTCATATATTTCATTTTGGAAAAGGTGCACCTGTCGTCTGTTTTTATCCCCCTGTCCTATGTAGCTCATTCTTGCTATTTCCCCTGCTACTCTATACTATCTCCCACCCTAGGTTTCTGCTCAATATTGTTATGCTCTAAATAGTTTTGCCAAAAAAATGTTCATTCTCTGTTACCGACCAAGTTTTCACCCCTTGTTCAATGTACTTCACCTATGTTTTATGTAAACCGATGTGATATGACTTGTCATGAACGTCGGAATAAAAAAAGAATAAATAAATAAATAGATACTTTTACTGTCAGTGGAGATGCCTTAAGTACTTTTCATTCATACACCACCTAATCTTCAAACAAAAACTATGCTGGTAATTTGTATTTAAAATTCAGTCTGAAAAGAACATGGGCACTTTATCAGTTACATAGCTTATGCCCGCTAATAAATTTTCTTTAACCACTTAGATGCGGTCTAATTTCCATGCAAGTCTCTGATCATTTAGCCATACACATCTAAATGAGGGAATTTTGAACACCAGAATTGTATATCTAATATTCATTAAAAGTTCACTTCAGTTTTTTTTTTTAATTTGGCTTTAAGAGGGCAACTCTCAAATTATATGCAGGTGCTTTTTACCCACAGACTTTGCATCACTTTTCAAAAGGAATTTCCCTTTGAAAATTGACTTGGAAAAGCAGGCGCACAGACTTGCATCCGCTATTTGTGCGGGGACTTTTCCCGTAATTGAGTGCTTATGTACGTGAGTGCTAATCGCTTCTGCACATTTGTACCAGAATGTCTCCTCTCTCTACACATAAAAGTATGCGTGTTTTGGCACTATGCATATACTTTCACGTGCAGAGAGGATAGACAATTTGTAAATAGGCCATTTCCACACGTAAAACACTGTTTTACCCAAGGAAATGATCCCCCCAGAGGGAAAATTTTAAATGCCCAGCACGCATAAATACTAGGCCTTTACGTGTGTGGCCGGGCCTTATGCACACCAGGCAAATCTTCCAAAAGGCCTGGCCACGAGCGTAAAGGCCTGTACGCGCTCAAGTGCCGGGTCTCTTGGAAGGGGTGTGCCGAAGGGCATGTTTTGGTGGGGAGGGGTGAGGCAGGGGGCGGGCTGGGACAGCGCCATTGTTCGTTGTCCCGGAGCCTTGCTCGCCAGCCAGCTGCCGGTGCGCGCAGCTTACTTCAGCTCAGGAGCTCAGCCACTGTAGGAAACAGGATGCTGGGCTTGATGGATCCTTAGTCTGACCCAGTATGGCATGTTCTTATGTACTTAAGTTGCCCCAAAAAGGTAAAAAAAATAATTTTTAATTTATGGTTTGGGGAGGAGAGGGGAAGGGGGAAGAGTGTAGGGTAGGGGGTAGGGTAGGGGGTAGGGAAGTTCCCTTCCAGTCCGCTCCTTAATTGGAGTGGACTGGGAGGAAACTGGGGAAGCCCGCAATACGTCACCGCGCAAATTTGCACAATTTTACCCCCTTATGCGCGCCATGCACACATGCATGCACGGATTACAAAATCTACCCATAGGTGTTTATCTTGGAGCTTAGACGCATAGCTGTATTCCTTTAAAATTTGGTCGTAAACAGGAAAAAAGCCTTAGAGAAGCAGGCCTATTGTATATTGTGAACTAGAAAACCTGGCTGAATTCTCCAGGAAGTGTTTATAAGTGCATGTAATTTGGGGCGCATTAATACAAACTTACAGATTTATGCCCTGTGGTATAACATGTAGAGTTAGCTTTAAATTATGATCTAAGGTCCTATAATTTTTTAGGGTTAAAGCTTTCTCCAGTACAGATATATCCTTTTTGAGATGCAGCGACCAGAATTGAACACATCTGTATGCGGTCTCACCATGGAGAGATACAGAGGCATTGTGACATCCTCTGTTTTATTTGCCATTTCCTTCATAATAATTCCTAACATTCTGTTTGCTTTTTTAATCACCACAGCACACTGAGCCGATGATTTCCACTATGATGCCTAGATCTGTTTCCTGGGTGATAGTTCCTAAGATAGAACCTAACATTGTGTAACTACAGCAAGGATTATTTTTCCCTATATGCATCACTTTGCACTTGTCCACATTAAATTTCATTAAATTTTCATTAAATTTCATCTGCCATTTGGAAGTCTCACAAGGTCCTCTTGCAATTCATCACAATCCGCTTGAGATTTAACTACTCTGCATAATTTAGTGTCATCCGCAAATTTGATCACCTCACTCATCATACCCCTTTCCAGATCATTTATAAATAGCACCAGATCCTTGAAGCACTCCATTGTTTACCTTTTTCCAGTGTGAAAACTGACAATTTAATCCTACTCCTTGTTTCCTGTCTTTTAATCAACTTGCAATCCACAAAAGGACATCACCTATTCCATGACTTTTTAGTTTTCTTAGAAGCCTCTCATGCAGGACTTTGTCTAATGCCTTTTGAAAATCCAAATACATCACATCTACTGGTTCATCTCTTTCCACATGTCTATTTACCTCTTAAAAAAAAAATGTAGGAGATTTGTGAGGCAAAACGTCCATTGGGTAAATCCAATTTGGCTATGTCCCATCAAACCATGTCTATGTAAATGTTTTGTGATTTTTATTCTTTGTAACAGTTTCCATGATTTTTCCCAGCACTGAAGTCAGGCTCACTGGTATATAGTTTCCCGGATCACCCCTGGATTGCTTTTTAAATATAGGGGATACATTGACCATCTTCCAATCTTCAGGTACATTGGATGATTTTAATGATAGATTAGAAATTAATTGAAATAAGTCTGAAATTTCATTTTTTTAGTTCCTTCAGAACCCTGGGGTGTATACCATCCGGTCCAGATGATTTACTACTCATTAGGACAGATATTTTTCTGACTAGACATATGTGGCTAACTTAAGCCAGGTAATGCTAAATATCAACATTCACCAACTAAAATTTAACCATGCCCATGGAACGACTCCATCACCATATTTTTTTATCTGTCTAAATTGATTTATTACTCACATTTATAACCCCCCCCCCCCTCCAACATAGGCTATGGGTGAGAAACCTAAGTGATAGTGATCTCCAGTCCTCGAGTGCCACAAACAGGTCAGGTTTTCAGGATATCTACAATGAATATGCATGAGAAATATTTGCATGTACTGCCTCCATTGTTTGTAACTCACTCAGGAAGGGTTCAATGAGAGTGTGGGTCAAGCAGATGGTTAAGTGGCCCCAGACCCAGAGGATAGGAGAATGTACAACAAGGCCTGAGTTGGATAGGGACTTTGAGTTTAAGAGAATCTTCTCTATGATCAACTCTAACTTCTATGAACCTTAAGTAAATCAAAATCATACAGTACCAGAAAAAAAGGATCTTACTCTACCAATATATTCGTACAACAAATTTTTATTTTCTGGTGGTACCAGCTGTCAGAGTGGATAAAAGTAGAGTTAAAGATAAAACTGATTAAATCGGGATACATAAGCTTGCTCAGCCAGGATGAGGTTATTACAGAAAAATTATAAGGAAAATGAAAAGTTGTTAGTACAACAACCATATACATCTTCTCCAGATAAGGGAGAAGAAGTTACACCATAACGATCACCATTCTTTATATTCTCTTGATTCACCAAATCTCTCAGTGAATACATTTTCTACTCCTTTACTCTTCTAGTTTCCTTTTTCTCCCAGAGACTCTGTGTATCAAAGTCTTAACACCATAAGTATCCCTATAAGCACCTCAGTACTTACTATTGAGTCTTTGCAGATCACTGTAGAAATGTGGACTTTAATTCAGGTACATATCCATATATCCACCATTCCTTTCAAACAGATATGCAGCACATTCCCCAATGACCCGACTTCCACTCTTTGGAGACTCTTCAACTTCCAGATCAAAACTCACATCTGTGGGACCTCCTGATTCTCCTCCACTTTTTGGGACTCCTAATCCCAGTCCCTTTGACTGCTTCCTTCTGAAGGGTAAACCCTCATATTTTGGGCCTTTCCCCATGAGGCAAAAGCCCCTACATGGCCATCTCAATTGAGATTATACCCTGGCCAAAACCCACTCCCCGTTGGGTTCTTTCCAAAATTTGTTAGCTAAAATCTTCAACCACCCATTTTATACTGGATGAAACTTTCCTTCTGCAGCACCTTACTCCCTATTTCTCTTAAAGGAGACTATCTACTTAAAGCATCAACCACTCTGCTCATTAATACAATTCAAATCCACTATATAAATTTACCAGAATGAAGCCATCTAGAGGTCATATATAGTATCACACTCTCCACATATACCGTAATTAGAAGGAAAATATCTTTGGATATTCTGTGTGTTGACAAGCACCAGCAGGTGCTACTCCTTTTCCTAGAATGCCAAAGCACACACCAGAAGCAGCAGTTGCTGCCGAAGCTCTGTCCTCACAGTTAGGGCCGATGTAAGGGGATTAGGCACCCTATGCACCTTCTGCCTTGTGCCACCCCTTCTCCCAGTCATGCCGACACCCCCCGCCTCATTCTGCAACTGGTCGCAGCCACAACTCCAGGGGCAGGAACCACATGCCGCCGCTCCCCCACCCCTCACCGCCCACCCAAATTTAAATAAAATAATTTCTCCACCCTCCTGACCTGCTCAAGATTCACAAAAACACCTGGTGGTCCAGCGGCCCCTGTCACATGGTAGGGACAATGGACGGTCTGGCCATCCATTCTCTCTACCATGTGACAGGGGCCGCTGGTCCACCAGGTGTTTTCATGAATCTTGAGCAGGTCGGGAGGATGGAGAAATTATTTTATTTAAATTTGGGTGGGCGGTGAGGGGTGGGGGAGCGGCGGCATGTGGTTCCTGCCCCTGGAGTTGTGGCTGCGACCAGTTGCAGAATGAGGCGGGGGGTGTCGGCATGACTGGGAGAAGGGGTGGCACAAGGCAGAAGGTGCATAGGGTGCCTAATCCCCTTACATCGGCCCTAATTGTGAGGACAGAGCTTCGGCAGCAACTGCTGCTTCTGGTGTGTGCTTTGGCATTCTAGGAAAAGGAGTAGCAGAGTTGCTAGAGAGAGTAAGTAAAGGCGGCTTTTTAAATTTATTTCTCTTGATTGACTGCCATTTTAATTATTGGGTATTATGTGATGTCTGCAGTTTTGAAATATTTTATTGGTATTTAGACAATTTTTAATCATTTTTATGAGTTTTTAATTGTTGAATGCTGATGTTATTCTGTTCATCAGCTGTTTTGAAACATTTATTAGTATAGCTTTACAGTTAATTTTCTATGGGGATCTATAGCAGCTTGGCTTGGTCTGTTTTCCTAATAGGAGGTGTATTGGTGTTTATAGCCTGGATTAATATTTGTAGGTTGCCTTTTCATAGACAGGGATGTTACTGTTTGAGTGTATCCAGAATCCAGGTGTAACTTTGGGCAGATTAGTTTCTGTGCATTATTGCAGATCCTGGGAGTATGTTAAGTGCTATATTTCTCGTTCCATTTCTCCAGGTTTGCACTGCATGCAGAATGACTTTTTTGAGTTTCCATTTCTGTCTTCATATTTATAATTTGTGGTCTTTCTGTACTTGGTGAAGGTCAGTTTTGTGTGTGTGACCAAGATGAGATATTTTACTAGCATGTAGGCATTTGTATCAGTCTTATTTATTGTGTTTTCTCAATAGGACATGAATTGGTGGTAAATGACTGTCTTTTCATAAGGAGGGCTATTGCACCTGGTAGCAGAGGGAGTATGTTTTGCTTTTTCTGAGATGTCACCAGAACCAGAATATCTTTTTTGAATCGTGATATGTAGGGGTAATTCTCTAGTTCTGCTCTGCACTCATTGCTGGGGTCGAGGGGGTTTCTGTGCATGCAGAGTGTATGTTTACATTTAGCCCCATAACGATCATATGTTCAGTGTGTCATGCATGTAAGAACCATCTGTGAGGTGTGTCGCAGCTGAATAAAGGTTGAGAAGCACTGTATTCTGTTTTTTACCAATCCATAGCAGCATCCAGGGGGAAACCAGGCAGTCTGCCCCACCCAGAATTCTTCCTTAAGTGACAGAAAATGGGCTCCATGGTGAGAGACCCAGTATAAAGATAAACTATAATGAACTATATCAAATAATCCATTAATGATCCATAAAACATTCAAAATAATACAAACACAAAACCAGTTAAAATATATCAGAGACAAGGGACCTACAGAAAATCAAAGAATTATCTAAATCAATCAAATCAGTAATGAACAGTCAGATTTTACAGGCTTTCCAAAATTATCTTGATCAATCAAAAGCAACAGTAAACAACCAAGCTTTACACAATTTTCTGAAAGCCACATAATCCATAATAGAACTGAGCTCCCTAGTTAAAGAATTCCCAAGGGAAGGACCTGCATAGAAAAAGGCTTTCTGTCTGGTGTCTGACAATCAGATCTCCTTGTCAGAACAGAGTTCTAGTAACAACTCAAGAACATTGTAAGCTTCTTTTTGGATAATAAGGGGGCACATATTGCTTTAAATAATCAGCGCATTGGCCATAAAGAGATCTGAAAATAAAAGATGCAATTTTAAATTGGATCCTAGAAGAAATAAGAAGCCAATGAAGATAGCTTAAAGTTGGTGAAATATGGTTAAGCGGTTTTAAATTACGAAGAATTCTCGCAGCTGGATTACCTGTAATTTATTGTATATAGCGATAAAATCTTAAACCCTGAATATAAAGAATTACATTAATCCAGGTGATTTGTAATCATATATTTTGAAAGATAAGGATTCAGGTTAGGGATCTCATGGAACTGACCAAAACAGGAATATACAACATTCCAGATAAGCTCTTGAAGTTAACAGAATCCAAAACTACACCATGAGCTCAGACTTCTGATTTAATGGATAGCACAGTCTTTTCTACCATTATATATAGGGGAGAAAAAAGATACTGAGGGTATGGTAACCCACATCACCTCTGGGGACTTTTTGGGCTTAACCTTTAGTTTATTCACCTGGAGCCAATGAATGGTCATATTCAAGCAAGTATGTAATTTTTCAGTAGCCTGGATCTGATCTGATCCTAGCTAGCAGTATAATTACAAGCCATCAGCATATGATATTAATTTCAGACCTGTGGCCCTAACCAGGTCTCCCAGGGGTTGCATATACACTTAATTAATTGAATTGTAATTTAATTTAAAAATGTATATTTCGCCTACTCCACAGTTCATGGCAGTGTACAAGAAGACATACATAGCCTCAAAAAAACATATATTCATAAAAACCAAACACAACACCAAGAGAGCCTTGCTGTGCACAAAGCAACTGAATAAATAAGGAGAGTGTAACAGAGCATGGCAAAATAAGACTAATCGACAGACATATGCATAAGCTGGGGCTTAACATAAGAAGGTAAAAATAATAGAATTGCCCAAGTGTTCATCTCAGATGACATGACAAATAAAGCTCTGTGACTAAGTGATAGATTCAAAAGCCTGCTTGAACAGTCAGGTTTTGAGAGCCTTTTTGAATGTTTTACTACTTATCATGCTCAGATGCTCAGGCAGCATATTCCATAGTACTGGGCTAGCGACGGAAAAAGCATGCTTGCCTGCCTCTACAAAATGAGCAACTGTGGATAAGGGACTTCAAGCAAGCTCTTATTTGCTGATCTTAATGACTGAGTAGGGTGATAAATATGTAATATTGAGCTGATCCATGGGGAGGAGGCAGTATTTAGGAGTTTTTGAATTAACATGAATAATTTTAATTTAATTCTCCATAGGACAGGAAGCCAGAGGAGTGGGGTAATGTGCTCGCGTATCTTAGATCTAGTCAATGCCTGTGCATCTGCAGAGCCTTGATTGTACATTTAGGTAGACCTGCAAAAAGAGAATTACAATAGTATATGCCAGAAAATACAATAGTCTGGAGGACAGTGCAAAAATTGTTGGAATCTAATAATGGCTTTAAATGGCACAGCATTTGCAATTTAAAAAAAATGCTGTTTTTAATAGATATTTTTAGGTGCATGCATGGATTGGAGCCTAAGATGACTCCTAGATGGCATACTTCAGACAATATAGGAAGGACATGACCTTCAAATTCAAAAGAGGTACGGTGTTAAGCAGACAGGAGATAACACAGATCCTCTCAGGAACCCCATATTTTAAAGTTCATGATGGGGATGTTTCTTCCCAGTCTTCATTCTAGACAGAAAAGAAGCAAACTATGACAGCAGATCAATGTTTGCGGTAGTGAGGACCTGAAGTCAATCTAGAAGAATATTTTGGCCTACAGTATCACAACTGGACCATAACTGAATCTATCCCTCTGATTAAACCCCTCCGCAAATCATCTGCCAATGCTAAGAGGTAAGTTTCAATACTATAATTTTCCTGAAGTCTGATTGTGCTACATCAAGAAAATTGTGCTTCTCCATAATACTAGATGACGGGCAGGCTACAGCCTGCTTGACTAGTTTACTTAAAAAGGATAAATTAGAAAACTGGGTGGTAAATTTCCAGTATTGAAGGATTTAATCTAGTCTCTTTTAATAAAGGATGGATCAAAATTTACTTATTACCTGGAACAACACTGAAGAAAGGAATTAATCATATAGTGAAATGGAATCAGAAATGAAGCTGAATCTTCTTTAATCAGAGAGGATGGATAGGGATCAAGACTATAGTAGCCTAGGGTGGCCTCCCTGTAGGTTGGCCGCTAGATGTCCCTAATAGCCCATGAATCAGCTACAAGAAACACCACTTTTCAGCTCCTCCTCTAGATGCAGCTTGAGTGGTGGACCTGGTTAATAAATAGGGAATGAAAGAGGTGTAGGTGTAGTTTTTTTTGTTTAGCTCTTGAAGAGGGAGAAGCTCTGTATAATTTCTGCCTAAGTGAGGCCCATAGCCCTCATTAGTGTACTTTTTTTTTGTTAAGGGAATTCCCTGCCAGGCACTGCCTGTCAGCATGGGGCTACCCTGAGAGTTATAGATACATAGTTTCAGATTTTTTGTTAAATTAAGGATTTTTAAGACTGAAAGTGAGAACCTGTGTTTTCCTTGGAAAAGGCCATCCTCCAGATCCAGGAATCTGGGAACTGAAGGCTTGTAGTCTCCTATCTGAAGAAAAGGGGCTACAGTGACAACAGTGCTCAATCCAGAGAAGAATTTTTGCTATTATGTAACTTTGATCCCGATTTTGTTTTGAGGAGGTTCTTTTGCCACCCCTCCTCATTTGGGGCTGGAGTTGAAAGAGCTCAGTTTTGAAGTTCTACCTCAGGCCTTTCCAACTGAGAATTCACGTAAAGTAGAAAGGAGAAATAAGAGCAGACTTGAAGACCCTCCACAGGATCTTCAACCCTTGGGGCACAAGCACAGGCTGAGTAACTGAAGTCTTCTAGAACTCGGGTAGGACTGTGTAAAGCTCTAAAGGGTTCCCTCACATTATAAGATTTCCCCAGAGCCTGGAACACTGAAACTTTCAGTTCAGGAGAGCTAAAATTCACCCAGGAGCCTGAGTCACTGGCACATACTCAGAAAGAAAAGGATAATCTTCTGTAAAGTTTCTTTTCATTCTTGTTGGACATTGATTACCATTTTGAAGAAATTAGTAAAATCTTTATTTGAACACCAAGTCCTGTGTCCTGGTTTTGTCTGTAAAGTCTCACAAAGATGAGATTTCTGCTATGTTATCTTGGCCTAGCTTGATGTTATAGAGTCCATCAAATTAGGGTGTGAGAACATTGTAGAAATCTCATCTTTGTGAGACTTTCCTCACTCCAAATGACGTCAACTCTTCACTGAGGTGGACTCTGCAGTTTAAACGTCTCACTCTGCATGTAAAACTGGCTCCTAAATCCTAAACCACCACCAACATCTCACCTCGAGTTATTAGCTGGCCCTCCTATAGTGATATAAATAGTTGAATACTGTGAAGGCCTCCCTAGAGACTCTCTCTCTCACTCACTCAGACTCAAATAGCCTGTCTGGGCATTTTGTGAGCTGTGAAATGCAAACTGCTATGTTACTGTAGCATTTTGATGAATCTAGGGGTAAGTGAGACCCATACCTCTCATTAGGAGTACTTTTTTTGTTTCAGATTTTTTTTGCTAAATTAAGGATTTTAGAGACTGGAACCCTTGGGACACAGGCGCAGGCTGGGTAACTCTCTGAAATCTTTTGGAACTCTGGTAGGACTGCATAAAGCTCTGAGGGAATTCCCTCACAGAGCCCGGGACACTGAAAGTTCAGGAGAGCTAGGGTTCACCCAGGAACCTGAGTCACTGGCACAAAAACAGAGAAAAAAGGACAATCACGTGCAAAGTTTATTTTCATTCTCTTTGGATATTGATTAATAACCTTTTTGAAGAAATCAGTAAAATCTTTATTTGAACATCCAGTCCCGTGACCTGGTTTCATCTGTTCCAGTCATCCATCATCACAGAGCCAGGCACTTAGGTATACACAAAGGAAAACACTTCACCGCCTGAGCCAGAAACATAAATTTCCTCCCAGTAGAAAGGATTCACCCCTGGGGTCACAAGGAAGAGGGAGCAATTGGAAGAAGAAAGCCCCAGCTATATAAATATATTTGTGTGCCCTGGAAGACTATGCCCCTTCCAAGAAAATTGTTACTCTAGTTTTGCCTTCTTTAAAATCTGCTCAACCTTTTTTATAGATAACCAATCAAATGAATCAAATTGAGGACTAGCAAGAAAAACACTAATATCTGAAATAGAAGTCCAAGGGGCAACCTTATCTAAATCCATGCCAATACCTGTAATCTTTTGGGGGAAAAAAAAAAGTTTCTAAAGACCACAACTTAAATTAATAGGTAAACCCAGTCTATTACAGTAAGTAGATGACTTTGTAAGACTCTTAACTAGTTTAAACAGTGCCCGAGGGTGACTTTGATCAAATGTAGTTCCTAAGAGAATCCTCTTTTTAATCTTATGGTTAGATATCTTTAGATGTTTATGATAGTAAAACAAATTTGGGGGCTGTTTAGTAGTTTGTCAAACAGTCTTCTATAGGTGGCCCTCTCTTCTTTCATTTGCATAGCTCATCTGAAAACCAAGGGGCAGATTTCCCAAAGGCACATTGTCTCTTCTTCTAAAGGGCAATAGAATCTGCAGCCTGTAAACAGATGTTCATTCCAAATATCCACCATCTGAGACATGTGGACATAGGGAGGTATAATTTTATAACGGCCCACACTGGGCTAAAGTCTGCATGTAGAAAGATGAAAGAACACGTCGCAGACTTCAGCCCAAGTTTTCAAAATGGATTTTATGCGCATAAGCCCACTTTGAAAATTAACAGCTGTGTGAGGAACCCTGGTGGCAAGTAAGCAGGTGCAAATGTGTGGCTGTAGATTTATGCGCATACTTTTGAAAATCAAAAATATGCTTGTAAATGTTTTCACCACCCCCAGCTCTGCATTTCCCTCATAATGCCTCTTTCTAGAGTGTGTAAAGGTACATGTATCATTGCTTCCGCGTGTACTTTTATGTGGACAGCTCCCCTCCCCCCAGGCAATTTTCAAAAGTGAATTTACATGCATAAAGTGGGTTTTGTGTGCATAAATGTTTTTAAAAATTCACTTCATTATCTAATCTATAAAAATTCTTCCCTAGAATAGATACTAATACAGAGGAGATCAAATCTGATGTATCCCTAAAAGCGAGCACAGTCTTTCTGGGCCTATTATCTTGATAGCCAACCTTGAGATGGTCTGACAAAACCACAGGAATCAAGGTAACTATTTGTATGGGCAGAATTTAGCCAGGGAGAGCATTTCAGTTCTCGGTTTTCGTTTGGGTAACTCCAAAGAATAGCTGGACAAAACCTTTGAATACTGACTTCACAGATTGGATTATCCTGTAGAAAGAACTTTTAGACAATCAGAAGAAGCATGGTCTTGATGAATCTCTGGTCTTCTCTTAGCCTATGGTTAAAAATAAAGCTTAGACGGCAACTTTAATACTGGCGCGTGGGCACGCGTGGGCGCACATGTGCGTATATTTGCCGGCTGGCTTCCAGAGACGCATCCGTTTTATAACATACTCACGTATATGTGCGCATGTTATGAAATAGCCTGGATGCGCGTAAATGTGCGTACAATTTTAAATGGACACACGCGTGTTTACGCAAATCCTGCGTGTACCGCGTAAGTCGGGGAAAGTTTACAAGGGCCGCGCGCCTTTGCCATAGGCAGTTTTCCCCAGTTTGTTCCAAGTTCACCCAGTTTAGGGATAGGACTTGCACCGCCCTCTAATTTTTTAGCCCTGACTCTTAAAACCCTGCTGCCTGGCCTAAATGTTTTATTTTACTACGTACACACCATCCATAGTAGAAGTAAACTTACGTGGCGGGGAACCCTGGTGAGCACCTGTGTGTGTAAGTATTTACGCGCGCATCTCTTGGCCTTCCACCGAAACACCCGCACCCAGACTATGCCCACGTCCCACCCCTTTTTGCAAACCCTTTCCTTGTGTGCATGGCGAGAGATATGCACATCCAGAGGTGACTTACAAAATCTGCTCAGCGCGTGCCGGAACACCTTGCGCGTGTATCTCCCAGCTTTTGCGCGCACGGGGCTTTTAAAATCCGCCTGTTCGTGAATCAGATCCTGTGCAGTTGATATTCAGAAGACTTAGGTGAGTAAAATTGATTTTTACCCGCCTAAATCTTCCTCTTTAAAAATATCCCCTCTTTGCCCAGGTAACTTTGCCCACACAGCTATTTTGTACCAGATTAGCCGGACAAAGAGGGAATATTTTTAATAAGAAAGAAGTACGCAGATAATGGGAGACGGGCTAGAGGCATGGCAAGGGTTGACTGACAAATATAGCTGGATAGCACCATATTGAGCACTATCTGGCTAAATCAGATCAGACAAGTCAGTCTGAACAAATAACAGGAATACATCTGAGCGGACAAGTTCTGTCTGCTCAAATATATCCAGATGTTCAGCAGCACTTCTACCCAGACCAATGTGGCTGAATATCTTGGCAAAGTTAACTAGACAATTTTGCTGATTAACTTTATCTGCAACCGTCAGCTTCTGTGTAACTATGTTTTAGTTTTTCACTTGCATTTCTCCTTTTTATCTCCTTTCTTCATTGTCTTCTTTTCCTATTATTATCTATTCACTCTTATTTATAAAAAGAAACAAAACTTTGGCTTACAGCATGAACATATCATGTTTTATCACACCTTGCAATAAGACATATATATACACATATAGCAATTTAAAATAACTTCACATATAATTGTTACTACTGTTGTGTTACCAAATCCAATGGTGCAGGTTGGATGGCACTCGCCAGCTCTTGCTCTTGCATTCTGTTTTCTAATTAATGCTGTTTTTATAATAGTGTTTAAACAGAATTAACAAAAACTGTAGAAGATCACACATGGGAACCTATGTTTTCTTACTACCTTTGTTTAAGCACAAAAAAAAAATGTAGTTATTTTGAGATAACATTTCAAAATATACAGTTATGCTTTTATAAGTTAGGCCTTTCTTCTCTTAACGTTCAGTTTTAGAATTGGAACCATTTAGCTCATCCCATTAATAGCATGTAATTGGTTCAGGATTTCAGTTTTTAGCAAAAGAATGAAGATAAAAAAAGAGAGAGAGGCAGACATACCGAATCTCCAAAGGCTGCACAAAGCATTCTGTGAAAATCTAAGGCACACATATTGTGGTGTCAGCTGTCAATTCTTAGCGCATCTGTCAGAGGCCTACTTGCTTCATTGCAGCTGAATGTAAGCAATGCTTTCACAATATGGCAGCCTGATGCGACAGATTCCAGTTGTAATGGAGCACATCCGGAACAGCTGAGTCCGCTCACGCTCACTCTTTCAGTCCCTAGCACTGCTTTACTATAAGAGCTGGGAGGATTATGTGCTCCAAACAGCTGTCCCTAGCACCCTGGATTTATTTGGACTGAATGAGACTTTGCTTTCTTTAGCTAAATCAAACTTTATCGGACAGTTTTACAGTTGGTTGTTAAAGTAAAATGTGTTTGTTGAACAGTAAACACCTTGTTACTGTAAGGAAGGATCATATAAACAAAAGAGGTACATAGTGAATGGAGTCTTATTCCAATTGCCTGTCAGCTTAATAGGGAGAATCATGCTAAATGGAAGGAAATTATGCTCTTTACAGCAGACATATCTTGCCACAAAAAAACTTTATGTGAAAATAAAGGCAAGCCAACAAGTTGTAGTTCTACATTTTTATTGGGTTAACACAATATTTTTGTGACAAGCTTTGGAGAATTGTACATCTGCTATGGAGATGGGGGCAAAATAAGCCAAGGAGGATGGAGGAGTATATAAAATGAATTCTAGGCTGGCTTACGAAATCATTGCTTGTTTTCAAAGCTGGAGAAGAGTTATAAAGTAAACAGGATGTGTGGAAGGAATGGGGAGATGATGTCATTACCTATGTTCAAGTTTATTTGCCGAGACATGTGAAGATTTAGAGAAAATGAGTTGTAAGAAAAGATGAGAGACAAACAAGAGTTCACATTAAAGCTTATGCTGAAAAACAGTTTAGCATGTCCTCACAAAATAATTTAATGTGCATGCTAACAAGTGATTCAATAAGATTTCACATGTACATGGTAAAATTGTCCCCATAGTGCAGTCACACTATTATTATCATACACAACCCCCCCCCCCCCCAAAATGCATTGGTTAAATGTGTGAGCGCGTTACTCATTGAGGGAGAGCTAAATAGCACGATCATGCGAGACTGTGCTTCCTCAGTCTTCTTGGCTCCTCCTCCTTGTTTCCAAAGGGTATACAAATAAGTCTGGTGCATGGAATTTATTTGCCAGTGCTGACAGAAGAAGAAGGACAACCACTGCACTCAAGGGTGGGAGGTGAAAAGAGAGCAGAGTTTCAGGTGAGCAGAAAACTGACATGACTGGGGGTTTAGAACCAATCTGTTTTATTGGGTCAATAGGGGCCGTCAGAAAATGATGTGAGAGCACATGGTGTGCATCAGAAGGGAGCATGAAAAGGGGCGACCCCTGGAGGAATCTGACCACCCTGACTCTAAAGGGCAACAGCATACGAGCATTCCCCTCGCTAAGTACAGTCATTGGTCTAAGTAATCTCCATTATTTTTTTTTTCAATGATATGCAGCTAAATACATCTATAGAGAAAATAAATAATGTGCAATGTCCATATGCTAGTCCTCTGCTTGTTAGTCCAAGGAAACAGCACGGATGATTTTAAATGTGCAAACTCCTGACACACATAACTAATATATAACTTTATAGAAATCTGCTTTCGGACGATTATGGAGTTCTTTTGTAATCCAAAAGAGCACAGATAGAAATGCTTTTGTGCAAACAAAGAAAAAGTCGCCAAATAAGAACATAGCACATGATTTATTTGTGGACACGCCACATGATTTATTTTCACTACTGATGTATTTAACTGCATATTATCAAAAACATTTCTGGAGGTTTTTAGGTCAATCACTGTATTTAAATTGCAGCGTGCAATATTTAGCAGTAGCACTGCAGCTTTGATCTGAAGTCCTTTTCCTCCTACAAAAATCTACAACTTATAATATTGTGAAAGGAGCATTAAGCATCATGGTGGGGTTGTTACTATTTTTTTCTTTGAGCTTACCTTACTTGCCTCTTTTTTGATTGCTGCCTTTTCACCACTTTGTAGCCTTATGGATCCCAGTTGAATAAGTGCTCGCGAGTAAGCAAATGAGACGGGGTTGATACAGGAGCGTGTGCCATAATTGTTTATTTCTTGCCCTTAAAGCATGCGTCGTACTTTGAGCATGTGCCGCACACTTTTTTCAGCCTTTTTCTATGGGGGATCAATGTCACTGGAGTGACTTTATATCTCAGAAAATGATAATGAGCCACACACGTATTATAGTGAGGCCAATAGTGCATTTCTTGTCTTGATGAGAGGTAATCCTAAAAAGACTTCATTATAATCTCATTCTTTGTCAGTTTGCCACTATGCAGCCACCTGAAGCCAACTTCTTCATTCACGAAACACCATTTAAAATATTCATTTCTACCTCCAAAATAAATATTAGCTATAGCCTCCTTTTTTACCTAAAATTGGGTACCTCAAGGCCATAATGATTATCAAATGTGTTATTTTTTATTGTCAACCGTATTGCCCTAAACATTTTGAAGACTTTAATGTGTGTTAAAGAAGTAATATATTTCAGCAGAATGCAGGAAGACTATCAAATGACATTTTACATTTTCAGTGATTGATTATTTCACAATCCTTCTGTGCAATCATTTCCTATCTAAGCTTTATTCTCCAGGAGCCTTGAGAAAATGTGAGAACATTGGTTGTTTTTAATTTATTTATTTATTTATTTCAGATTTTTATATACCGGCATTCGAGACAGCAGTCACATCGTGCTGGTTCACATAAAACAGGGGTGCATAGTAAACATAACTATAACAATGGTGTTGAAAAGGCAGTTACATATAACAGGGTGATAAGAACTTGGCTGAGAAGGAAGAGAAAGGAAAGGTTATTAAATTCACACAGGTACAACGATAGAAGATAAGGATGACCATGGTGTAGTTGGAGATTAGTTAACCATGTTGGAGATTAGTTAACCATGTTGGAGATTAGTTAACCATGGTATAGTTGGAGATTAGGGGTGGCTTGGAGGTGTTCGATCAATTGGCGTCCGGGAAAGCTTGTGTGAATATCCAGGTCTTTAGTCTTTTTTTGAAAGTTGAGATGCATGGTTCTGTTCTGAGATTTGAGGGGATGGAGTTCCATAACAGTGGAATGGCTGTAGAGAAAGCCCGGTCTCTAAGTGTGCAGTGTCTGGTTGATTTGGACGGTGGTACCTGTAGCGATCCCCTATATGCATCTCTTGTCGGTCTTGACGACAATTTAAAGCAGAATAAAAGAGATCATTTTAGCCCCAGTGTAACCTCACTTTTTATCACTTTACACTAGCTCCCAATCAAGCGGCGATGCATTTGAAATTGTAATTTTTTTCCTGGATCCTTTTCAGAATCAACCGACCATTGGACCAATTGTTGATTTTACTGGGCATTACGAATGCTATCCTTGGTGCCACTCAAAAGGATGGCTTTTCATTTGTGACCCATTTGCTGGTAGCCACAAGGCAAGACATTGCATACTATTTGAGAACAGTTGGTTACAACCAATCTGGAATGTGTTTAACATGGAATTAATCACATTCTATGTGAAGGTCCATAATGTTCTCAAAGTGTGGAGTTAGGAAATGTTTTTGAATTAAGATGATAGAACTATAGAATATGAATCAGTTTCATTATTTCTTATCTGTCCCTTTTCTTTGAACAAATTCTCCTGAGAATTCCATTGATTATTTGGGAGTGTGTACTAGATACCAGTCTCAAGATAAGTATAAAGATCAGCCTTCTATGCTTAGCGTTCTGTAGACCCAATGTCTAGCCATACGTTTTGCTGTACTCTACTCTGTATTGGTATGCTACTATAGCAGTGATTTGATGTATTTTCTCAGTACTGAGTCACGTGTTGTGATCTTTTTGCAATACAAGTGAGTTTGGGGAAAAAAAAAAAGGGAAAAACCTGTTGTATCTGTGGACCTTGGGCTGAGGTGAGATTGGCTCAACTTGCAGGGAGGAGCCTTACAAGTTTTCATCATCACTAGACAGACCCAGGTGAAGTAGAGAGCGGTCGGAAGCTTCACCTTTACTAGCCCACGTTCCCCTCAGGTGAAGCCTTTGGGTGCCAGGGATGGCAGGACTTAGGTGAGGGTCTCTGCTGAGGACTGGAAATGTAGTCCAAGGCCAGTCAAGGGTCGTAGGCAGGCGGCAATCAGGCATATCATGTGTCCAGGCAAGGGTCAAGGGCAGGCAGCGATCAGACATATCCAGAGTCCAGGCAAGGGTCGAAACCGGGTATCCATCCAAGGGAGAGGAAGAGGGACAAATAGGTTGAATCAGTCAGGCAAGGCAGGAACAAATTGGGCAGATGAAGGCTGGAACAGGCTAGGCAGACAACGGCTGGAACAGGCTGGGTAGCAACACTCACTACTCAAGGTAGCTGTTTCTGAGGTATGGAGCATCAGTGGAACTGCCCTTATATAGGTCAGTACTGGTGATATCATCACTAGAGGCTGCGGGGACTGTGATACCTTTAAAAAGGCTGACGTTGGGTACACACGTGCCTAAGGAGAGGAGCAGCGTAGAGACTGTTGGCATCCTGCTGCTTGGTGTTTGGTGGCATGTCTGCGGCACTTTGCCACATCGAGAGGCAAAGTGGCTGGCTGGGCCATAAAGGTGGCGGTTTGAGGGGGCAGCTCACACACCACTGAATGCAACAGTACCCTCCCTCTTAAGCTTCCCTGACGAGGCTTTGGGTTTCCTGGGGTACCGCTAATGAAAGTCCTTTGGAAGGTTGGGGTCTAATATGTTGGATGATGACTCCCATGAATCTTCTTCTGGGACATAGTTCTTCCAGGAGATCAAATATTCTATTCTTTTGTCCTTGTGGTGGAAATCCAGGACTTCTTGGACTTTGTATATTGTGTCTCTGTCAGCAGCAACCTCCTGGGGTTCAGGTGGCACTCTGAAGGGCCAAGAAAGCACTACTGGCTTGAGCAGAGAGATGGGAAACACACTGTGTATTTTGAAAGTAGGCAGAAGATTTAGCTGGCATGTTACAGGGCCCAGTTGCCGTAGCATTGGAAAAGGTGAAGCGCGGCGTCAAATGTATTGCGGGAAGCCAGAGGCGTAAGTGTCGGATACTTAGCCAAACCTTCTCACTCATCTTGAATTGGGGAACTGGGCTCCTACAGGCATCTGCCATATTCTTGGCTCACTTGGCAGCCTTGTCATTCTTGTGCTGAGAGTTGAGCTGCAGATGAGGGATATGTCACTGGTAACGGCAGCAGAGGCAAAAGCTGCTTTCCATAAACCAGCTGATAAGGGAAGAAGCCTGTGGCTGTGTTAACATGGTTGTTGTGGGAGAATTTGGCCCATGGCAGGAGGGTGGCCCAGTTGTCCTGGTGCTGATTGACATGAAAGTGGAGGAATGTTTTAAGAGTTTGGTTAATATGCTCCACTTGCCCATTGCCTGCTGGCGATATGCCATTATACAGTCAAGCACGATACCAAACTTCTTGCAGAGACTGCGATTATTGCGTGGTGAACTGAACTCCTCTATCTGATAGGATATGTTTCAGTAAGCCATGTAAGTGGAAGGCGTGGAGGATGAAAAGATGTGCCAATTCTAGGGTGGAAAGCAGACCAGGCATTAGGACAAAGTGTGCAATCTTGGGGAATCGATCAATTACCACTCATATCATAGTGGCGCCTTTAGAGACAGAAGGTCCATAATAAAGTCCATGGACAAATGGGCCCAGGGTTCCCTGGGGGCTGGCAACAACTGTAACAGACCCCAGGGTCAGCCATACAAAGTTTTTTGTTGTGAGCAGGTGGGACATGAGTCAACATAGGCCTTAAAGTCCTGCTTCATTTAGGGCCACCAGTAGTGCTGTTGAAGCAGTTCAAGGGTTCATGCCAGAGTGTCCTGCTACACGGGACTCATGGGCCCATTTTAACATTTTCTTGTGCTATCTGGAAGGCACTACCATTTTCCCTGGAAGGATGGGTACCATTGTGGCCAGGAGTGCTTTGGAGGTTCCGGACATCCTTGTTCTGAAAAGAGGGCATCTGCTTGTTGATTCTTGAGTGCAGGGTGATATTGCAACTCAAAATCAAAGTGGGCAAAGAACAAGGACCAGAGGGCCTGTCTAGCATTGAGCTGATGTAGATGTTCAAGGTTCTTGTTGTCCATGTATATTGTGATGCAATGTTGAGCCCTCTCAAGAAGATGACTCCATTCTTCTAGGACCAACTTGACTGCCAAGAGCTCCTGATTTCCAATACTGTAGTTGTGCTCAGTCAAGGAGAATTTCTTGGAAAAAAAAAAGAACACCAATGAAGCACCCCTTCAGAGCTATGTTGACTGAGGACAGCCCCTACCCCAAGGGTAGAGGCATCTACCTCCATCATGAAAGGCCATGTGGGATCCAGATAGTGTAGGCAAGTTCCGTAAACAATGACATCCTTTAATTTCTGGAAAGGCTCAGTAGTCCCTGGTGGCCAGTCCTTGGTGTTGGCACTCTAGCAAGTAAGGGCAGTATATGGAGTTGCCAAGGAAAAGTAAATAGAAATAAACTGGTGGTAATAATTAGTAAACCCCAGGAATCTTTGTAAAGCTCAAAGCCTTATTGGGCAAGGCCATTCCATAATGGCTTATACCTTGGCTGGGTCCATCTAAAATCCATCTCTCGAGACTATATATCCAAGGAAGGGGAGTTCCTCTTGCTTGAAAATACATTTCTTCAGTTTGGCAAGGAAGTTATTTTCTCAAGGATGCTGCAGGATGGTTTGAATATCTCTACCAAGGAAGCTCACAGTCTGGGAAAAAATCAGTGTGTCATCCAAGTATACGACTATGCAGGTATATAGAAGGTCATGACCATTTTATGAAAAACCGCCAGTGTATTGCAAAGCCAAAAGGGCATGACCAAATATTCGTAGTGCCCATCATGGGTGTTAAAAGAGGTCTTCCATTCATCACAACCCTTGATGCAAATTAGGTTGTACACACTTCTAAGGTCCAAATAAGTGAATATCTTAGCACCCTGTAGGTGATCAAAGAGCTCAGTTATTAAAAGCAGAGGATATTTGGTCTTTCTTAGTAATTGTATTCATGCCATGGTAGTGTATACATGATCTGAGAGATCCAACTTTATTTCCAGCAAAGAAGAAACCAGTTCCTGCCAGAGAAGAAGGCTTGATGAATCCATGGGCCATATTTTCTTAGATGTAGGATGACATGCCTGAGAATCGAGTGGAGACAGAGGGTAAACCCAGCACCGCGGAAGCCTCACTCTGGGTATGGGCTTGATGCAACAGACTTATTTATTTATTTATTTATTTGGAAGTTTTATATACCATTGTTCCATAGGAAAATCACTAGATCACCATGGTTTACAGTGTTGACATTCACTAATTATATACCACGTATCATAAATTATTGATTGCAGCAATATCATAACAGCAATTTCATAACAGCAATATCATTATTTTTATTTATTTTTTTTGTATACCGGCATTCATGGAAAAACATATCACGTTGGTTTACATCTCAGGTTAAAATACACTTTAAAATCTAGTAACATATTATCCATTTTGCTTAAAATATCTAAAATAGAAATAAAGATTAAAAAAACAACTATTACAGCAATGTATGGTGAGGCAGCAGGATCTCAACACTCTTCTTGGAAAAGACAACTTTATTGTAGTGGGAGTCCCAGAAGTGCAGAAGCCACATTACTGGGCGAGATGGTTCTATGGGTATGAAACAAGAGTCTGTATACCCATGCTCCCAGTGGGTGAGCTCCAAGGTGGCCCAATCAAAGTGAGATTGATGTTGTTGGAGCCACCACAGACTGAGTATATTTGGATTAACAGCTCTAGGAATAACATGGAGGCTATTCTTCTCTGAATGCAAGAGGCTGATGCATAGGATTAGAGGCACGGTGGTGTGGGTAACATTTCCCGGGAATGGATCCTCATAAACTGAGGCTATGATGAATGGAGAAGTCATCTGGACAGTGGGCATCTGCAACTGGTTGACCAAGTCTTGTAAAATGTAGTTTCCTCCTGAGCTGGAGTCCACGAGGGCCTGCATAGATAAACATATCAAGCCCAATTCCAGTGTAGCCAGAAAAGGGAGTTGGGGAGCTAAAACAGTAAGGCCTAGAGTCATCACTCCAAATGATCCTAGGCATTGAAGTTTCCCAACCTCTCGGGACAGTGAGCCAAGAGATAGCTGTTGGGAGGTGGACCCCTGAGCCGAGGTTGGTGATACCTGCAGGAGGAAACCCTCCCTGCAGGTCCTCATCATTGGGAGGAAGGTACGGTCAGTGCGGAGACCCAACAGGACATTCACCAATACCAGCCCATGTTCTCCGCAGGTTGAGCCCTTGGGTGCCAGGGCCAGCTGCACTTAGGCGTGGGTCTCTGGTCAATGAAGAATCCCACGGAGATAGAAGAAGCGGCAAGGTCAGACGTACCAGAGGTCGGGGCCGGTGGTGAGAAGTGGAGACCAGTTGGAGGCCAGAGGTCAGAGCAGACAGCAAGAAGGAGAGATCTGATGAACAGGCGGAGGGTTGAGGCAGGCGGCAGACAAGGCAGAGTCCAAGAAACATACTGAAGTCAGAACCAGAGGAACAGTCTGAGGAATCTGGAGAACAGAAACGGGGAACATGGAGCCAAGGGCAGGAACACAGGGTCAGGAATCAGGTGCGAAGAGATAGGAGCCAAGGATCAGGAGGATGGAGTTAGGAAGTAGGAATCCAGAACATAGAGCCAGGAAGCATGAATCAGGAGCATGGAGTCAGGAAGCAACCAGCTACTCTCACGGAGTGGGCCCTGTTGTTGAGTCAAAGGGGAGATGGCCAGGCTGGGTTTAAATAGTTCCCCAGCCTGATGTCAACAGATGGGGGTCATGAGGAGCTTTCCCGCTGCTGGCCCTTTTAGGAAAGAGAGTCGCGAGCACTCACACCTAGAGAGGCCAATGGGCGGGTTGGCACGGCTGGCATTTGAGGAGGCAGTGACTGCTTGCCGCGCACGGGGAGCACTGGACCCGGGGAAGGATGGCACATCCCAAAATGGAGTAGAAGCGGGCCTCCTGCCCCTGAAGATGCGGGATGCTGGCTGTGAAGCTCCACAGCCGGCGAGCGCATCAATAACTCTGAACCACACAGTAGAGTCAGAGGCCCTAATGTCTGCAATGGAGTTTTTCTTCTGGGCTAGGGGGCAGTGGCCCAACTGCATTGATTCCTCCAAAGGAAAAGGAGAGGCCATGGGTGTGGTAGCAGCCGGTGAGAGCGAGCATTGGAAGTGAGGTGCCAAGGAGATACTTCTGCTATTGGGGCTAGTCTCCCGAAGCCTTTCCTGCAAGCATCTATCTATCTTGCCAGTTAGGGCAATGAGGGAGCATCATGGCGGTGAGCTTATTCTTAATCTTCCCTGAAAGACCTTCCAGGAAGATGGTGACCAGGCTGTCTTCCTGCCAATTTAATTGAGAAGCTAGAGTTCTATCTCCACCAAATACTTGCCTAGGATTCAGGAGCCCTAGTGAAGATGGAATAGATTAGAGGCCATTGCAGTTGCTCTTTGAAGATAGAGCAACATTGTTCCATGAACTGCTGGAGGTTGAGGCCTGGGCTTCCCCCCTCATACCCAGAGGGGGAAGCCCAGGCCAGCACTGATCCATCTAGTAGGGAAAGAATATAAGTAGTTTTGGCTTGATTGTCAGGGAACAGTGGAACCTGCAGCTGAAAAGGCATCCTGTACTGGTCAAGGAATCCCTGGCACCTGTTAGGATCCCCTGCATACTGGGGAGGAACTGGCAGCTGGGGAAGAGACAGACTGGGCACTGGAGCAGGTAGCAGCACCTCTATAGACAGAGATGGTGTGGCAGGTACAGTCAGGGTGTCCAGGCGCATGGTGAAGCCGTCCATTGCTGTGGCCAGAAGGTCCAAGGCACCCTGTTGGACCTGCAGCCTGTGAGCACTATCAGGGATGGCTTGGAGCTAGGTCAAGTCCGCCGAGTCAATGACCTCAGAAAACTGTTCTATCTGTATATCCTTGAGCTAAGGTGAGATTGTCTCTACCTGCAAGGAGGAGCACTGCAAGTCCTCACTGTCAGCAGGTAGACCCAGGCGAAACAGAGACCAGTTGGGAGCTTCACCTTTACCAACCCATGTTCCCCTCAGGTTGAGCCACTGGGTACCTGGCTGGCAGCCGAGGGTCTCTGCTGATGACCGGAGACATGGTCCAAGGCCAGGCAAGGATCGTAGGCAGGCAGCAATCAGGCGTATCAAGAATCCAGGTAAGGGTCAAGAGCAGACAGTGATCAGGCCTATCGAGGGTCCCAGTACATTTCAAGCGTTTCGAAGGTCCAGGCATGGGTCAAAGGAAGGCAGCGATCATGTGTACCAAGAGTCCAGGCAAGGGTCGAAACCAGTATTCATGCAAGGGATAGGAGAGGAATGCATAGGCTGAGGCAGACAGACAAGGTAGGAACAGGCTGGGCAGATGAAGTCTGGAACAGACTGCGTAGCAACACGCACTACTCAAGGTGGCTGCTGCTGAGGCAGGGAGCATCAGGGGAACTGCCCTTATATAGGGCAACAAAACCTTTGTATAAAACTCCACAAAAAAAAAAATCTTTATCTGTCTGTCTATCTGTCTATCTATCTAGCTATCTATATATATAATACTGTTCCTGTTGCTGTAACTTCAATAAGATGTTGCCACCGTGAGGTAAAACTATTCTTTGTAGAAGAAAAAATTTGAGTTGTTCTACTATGTGAGCTTGATCCTACCAATGTTTGACAATTGGAGCTTCAATTTTCTGTGTCCTGATACAATTTTTATGTTGGATGATCCTGGTTTTAATTGATAATTTTGTTTGTCCAATATATAGTTTATTGCAAGGGCATAAAATAATATAGGCTCAAAAGATAATTTGTGAACATTGACATGTCTTAGAACTACACACCTGTTTCCAAAATAAACTAATATTTGCTTGTATGCGTGGGAGCAATTTATGAGCTAACCTAGTTTTTTCACTACCACATTCTTTACCTGAAGAAGATCATTGACAGACAGGCCAATTCATATGTGGCCATTGCTCAGTATGCGCTAATATTTTACAGCTCAAAAGGTTTCAACATCCGGAGTTGTCTATATTTCATGAAATTTATCATTTTTTGGACTGTAATACTACTCAAGTCATCTATGCTATTTTATGTCCTTGCCAAAAACTATACATTGGACAAACAAAATTATCAATTAAAATGAGCATCTTCCAACATAAAAGTTATATATACTGTATATATATAAATTGTTGTTCACGCAAACTTTTTTTTTATTTGCATTTTTCTATACAACTTTTTGATAAATTTGGAATTTTTGTTCCATATGGCTGGATCTTGGTGTACAAAAAATGCTACCTGTAATGACATGGATATTCCTTTACAGAGATTGAGGAATTTGGAAAGATATGAGTTTTCAATTTTTCAGGTGCCTGGATCTCTAACCTTGAGGGTCCATGAAAGGAAGTCCTGAAGGAAGAAACAGGAGAACTGATATGTAGGCCAAAGAGAGTGGTGCTCTGACATTACTGGACATAGGAAATTTTTAGACAAAACATAAGCATTGTCAAGTTAAGTGTAAAACATTGATAAGACAGGCAAAGACAGAATATGAAATGAAGTTGGCCATAGAGGCAAAAACTCATAATAAAAACTTTTTTAAATATATCCAAAGCAAGAAACCTGTGAGGGAGTTGGTTGCACCATTAGATGACCGAGGGGTTAAAGGGGCTCTTAGGGAAGATAAGCCCATAGCAGAAAGACTAAATGAATTCTTTGCTTCGTGTTTACTAATGAGGATGTTGGGGAGATACCAGTTCTGGAGATGATTTTCAAGGGTGATGAGTCAGACGAACTGAACCAAATCACTGTGAACCGGGAAGATGTAGTAAGCCAGATTGACAAACTAAAGAGTAGCAAATCCCCTGGATTAGATGGTATGCATCCTGGGGTACTGAAGGAATTCAAAAATGAAATTTCTGATCTATTATTTAAAATTTGTAACCTATCATTAAAATCATCCATTGTACCTGAAGACTGGTGGGTGGCCAATGTAACCCCAATATTTAAAAAGGGCTCTAGGGGTGATCCAGGTAACTATAGACCATTGAGCCTGACTTCAATGCTGGGAAAAATAGCGGAAACTATTCTAAAGATCAAAATTGTAGAGCATATAGGAAGACATGGTTTAATGGAACACAGTCAATATGGATTTACTCAAGAGAAGTCTTGCCTAACAAATCTGCTTCATTTTTTTGAAGAGGTTAATAAACATGTGGATGGAGGTGACCTGGTAGATGTAGTGTATTTAGATTTTCAGAAGGCGTTTGACAAAGTCCCTTATGAGAGGCTTCTAAGAAAACTAAAAAGTCATGGGATAAGAGGCGATGTCCTTTCGTGGATTACAAACTGGTTAAAAGAAAGGGAACAGAGAGTAGGATTAAATGGTCAATTTTCTCAGTGGAAAAGGGTAAACAGTGGAGTGCCTCAGGGATCTGTATTGGATCGGTGCTTTTCAATATATATATAAATGATCTGGAAAGGAATACGATGAATGAGGTTATCAAATTTGCGGAGGATATAAAATTATTCAGAGTAGTTAAATCACAAGTGGATTGTGATACATTACAGGTGGACCTTGCAAGACTGGAAGATTGGGCATCCAAATGGCAGATGAAATTTAATGTGGACAAGTGCAAGGTGTTGCATATAGGGAAAAATAACCCTTGCTGTAGTTACACAATGTTAGGTTCCATATTAGGAACTACCACCCAGGAAAAAGATCTAGGCATCATAGTGGATAATACTTTAAAATCATCGGCTCAGTGTGCTGCAGGAGTCAAAAAAGCAAACAGAATGTTAGGAATTATTAGGAAGGGAATGGTTAATAAAACGGAAAATATCATAATGCCTTTGTATCGCTCCATGGTAAGACCGAAACTTGAATACTGTGTACAATTCTGGTCGCCGCATCTCAAAAAAGATATAGTTGTGATGGAGAAGGTACAGAGAAGGGCAACCAAAATTATAAAGGGGATTGAACAGGTCCCATATGAGGAAAGGCTGAAGAGGTTAGGCCTGTTCAGCTTGGAGAAGAGCGGCTGAGGGGGGATATGATAGAGTTCTTTAAGATCATGAGAGGTCTTGAACGAGTAGAGGTGAATCAGTTATTTACACTTTAGGATAATAGGACTAGGGGGCATTCCATGAAGTTAGCAAGTAGCACATTTAAGACTAATCGTAGAAAATTATTTTTCACACAACGCACAATTAAGCTCTGGAATTTGTTGTTAGAAGAAGTGGTTAGTGCAGTTAGTGTAGCTGGGTTCAAAAAAGGTTTGGATAAGTTCTTGGAGAAGTCCATTAACTGCTATTAATCAAGTTTACTTAGGGAATAGCCACTGCTATTAATTGCTTCAGTAGCATGGGATCTTCTTGGTGTTTGGGTAATTGCCAGGTTCTTGTGGCCTGGTTTGGCCTCTGTTGGAAACAGGATGCTGGGTTTGATGGACCCTTGATCTGACCCAGCATGGCAATTTCTTATGTTTTTATGTTCTTCACATGATATATTTATAAATAAACAAGACAAATAAGATGTGGTCAACTGGTGGTATGTGAACCACTTATGACCTGTCCACTGTTTTAATGCAGTCCAAGATGACACCTGATCAGCACAGATAGATTGCTGATCTCCACAGTATGGAACAGAGCTGCTAGAAAGCAAGACACCCTGGTGCTACTAGTGTAGGTGGATTGATGCTGATGGGGGCCAAAACATGGCGCAGAGTTGCTAGAAGTGGAGGAGATCCAGCCCTGCCCAAATTTCCAATAGAAAGAAGTGATGGCCCTGCAGTGCTTTGGGCCTTGTGTGGCTCTCATTGCCACTTCAGGAGAAGGAGGTCAATCCCATGTAATAGATGAAGTGGAAGGAGGAACATTGGCCCCAGCTTGAGGAAGAAGGAAGAGGAGGATTGTAACCCAAGAAAGTGGAAGGCATAAGAGGTAGCAAAGAAGAATAAGAGAGGTAAGACGGTATCAAAGGAATATACACGAAGAAAAATAAGGACGATCAAAATTAAGAGAGAAAAAGAAACATGCAAGAAAATAAGCTGGAATGGCAAAATAAGAAAGGTAACAAGCAATATCCCTATTGCATTTCCATGGTTCTTCCCTGTTTTCCCCATTCCTCCCACACTGTTCTATGTATTTCATTTAGTTCTCTGTAAACCGATATGATGTACCCATGAATACTGGTTATAAAAAAGCTTTTAAATAAATAAAATAAATAAATAAATTTGCTGAAAACGTCCAATTTAACAGATGAAAAAAAGGTGTGAAGCTTAATGTAGAATAATGGAATCAAAGGACATACTAAAGCAATGTAGGTTTTACAGTGTAACCCGCACTAAGGGAAGGGGAAATTTGCACACAAGAATCCCACTGGGCCCCGCCATAAATTAGAGTATCAGTGGTTTGTGGGTTCATTATTAACTGGGAACAGATAGTGTCCTTGCATTCACTCTCCACTGACCTGGGTATCCCCTTGTAATTACCCAGGCCCCAAATACCGGTAAGTCAGGAAAAAATCACACTGAATATAAGAATAATTTTTACATAAGTGACAAAGAAGGCAAAGAAGAGCATTCTCGCTGCTGTCACGGTGTCCGGGGTGGTCTTCAGAAAAAAATGGAATTGTGGCTTTTCTTGCCTGATGAGTGACAAGGCACATGGGAAAAGGCTTATTCCTTTTTCTACAATCCCACTCCCTCTGCCAAGTAACTGATACAAAGGCTAATCCTGCAAGGCCACAACTTAATAGGAATAAGAGGCTGGGATGGATACAAAACAAATACAATCTTTATTTGCAATTTCTTCAAACAAAACAAAACAATTCAACTGTCTTTAAAGAATAGTAAATCAGCAATCACAAATAAAAGATTTCACTGCCAGTTTTCATGTACTCTTCTTACTGAAAAAGCACATTTCTCACACAAGAATATTATCCAAATATTTTTCAGACAAACAAGCGATATACAATCTCAATGTTGTGATGCAACTTTTCGCTTTTAGCCCATAACACTTTTCAGAGTTCTGACTTATCTTAGAGATTTTTCTTACTGAACTCTTCCAGAAATGTCTGGACTACTCTTGGCAGTGTATTATGCTACCCTTACTACATGTTCTAGAATTCAGTAGCCCAGCATGCAAATGGGGAGCTCACAATTCACTGAAGCCTTTCGATGAGGTGCTGAAGTGCAGACAGTTCTTGGTCTCTCTGAATGTAGACATGTCTCCCTCAGTGTAGCTGTTCTCGAGCCTCTTGACTCATGAAAGTACCTGTCTCCCTGACTTAACACAACTCAAAAGGAGAAAAACCTTAACTACTCTCTTTTTCAGAGTTTCCTTTTCTTAAGTTTGTGTAAGTATTCCCTTGCTCCAGCTGGAACCTTAGTGAACTATGTGAAGCTAGCTGTTAAAAAAAATAACCCCAATATTTAAAATAACCCCAATATTTAAAAAAGGCTCCAGGGGCGATCCAGGTAACTATAGACCAGTGAGCCTGACTTCAGTGCCAGGAAAAATAGTGGAAACTATTCTCAAGATCAAAATCGTAGAGCATATAGAAAGACATGGTTTAATGGAATACAGTCAACATGGATTTACCCAAGGGAAGTCTTGCCTAACAAATCTGCTTCATTTTTTTTGAAGGGGTTAATAAACATGTGGATAAAGGTGAACCGGTAGATATAGTGTAATTGGATTTTCAGAAGGCATTTGACAAAGTCCCTCATGAGAGGCTTCTAAGAAAACTAAAAAGTCATGGGATAGGAGCCAATGTCCTTTCGTGGATTACAAACTGGTTAAAAGACAGGAAACAGAAAGTAGGATTAAATGGTCAATTTTCTCAGTGGAAAAGGGTAAACAGTGGAGTGTCTCAGGGATCTGTACTTGGACCAGTGCTTTTCAATATATATATAAATGATCTGGAAAGGAATACGACGAGTGAGGTTATCAAATTTGCAGATGATACAAAATTATTCAGAGTAGTTAAATCACAAGCAGATTGTGATACATTACAGGAGGACCTTGCAAGACTGGAAGATTGGGCATCCAAATGGCAGATGAAATTTAATGTGGACAAGTGCAAGGTGTTGCATATAGGGAAAAATAACCCTTGCTATAGTTACAGAATGTTAGGTTCCATATTAGGAGCTACCACCCAGGAAAAAGATCTAGGCATCATAGTGGATAATACTTTAAAATCGTCATCTCAGTGTGCTGCAGCAGTCAAAAAAACAAACAGGGGGGGGGGGGGGCGCTGTTCGCGTCAGATGCGTGCAGGCGTGTGAGACCACAGCTCCGATTACCCACCCGCTTAAAAGACCCTGGAAACCACTTGAAAATCTGCTAAAGTTGGTGAAACAACCTACATTTGTGAGTGGAATTCCCTCCCTCTCGCATATAATGTCCACGAAGTGAAAAACTGCAGATCTGAGACACTTCTCATATGAGAAGCTGTCTGCTGAAACGTGCCAAGATGGCGCCGATGCTGAGGACACAGCGTCGCGGCTGCCGGAGAGTGTGCCGGCGCAGGCGGAGGCTTTCAATCCTGAGGCATACAGGGCTAACAGCGATAGCACGGCGCTTCTCACCCGGGATGAAGCCCGATCATGGTTCCTTGAAATTAGGGCAGATCTACGGCAGCACCGGGAGGAAATTATGGCATCCGTGGCGGATTTGAAGGAGGAACTTGCTGCCTTAGGAAACAGGGTGAATGAAATTGAAAATAGAGTGGATGGCCACGGCGACTCCATTAACTCTATCATCTCTCAGCAAGCCTCTACATCTTCTGTTATATTAGACCTGCAAAACAAAGTAGAGGACTTGGAAAACAGAAACAAGTGCAACAATTTCCGCATTCGGGGGGTGCCTGAGACCCCGGAGTATGTTGCTGTGGAGGAAGTTGTGACTCAGATTTGCCAATTCATCCTTAAACAGACAATGGAGGGGGCACAGACTATCACTGCGTCGCTGGAAGAGATTAAATTTGAGAGGGCGCACTGAGCGCTAGGCCCCAGACTGGATCAGAAGCCTAGAGACATTGTACTGTGTTTCTCTAGCTTCCCAGTTAAGGAGCAGATCTATTCTTCTGCCAGGAAGATGAAGGACATTAAATGGAATAATCATCACATCTCTATATTTCAAGACCTAGCACCTGTTACTTTAAAGAAAAGGTACGAGCTCCGTGAGGTCACTGCGCAATTGAGGGAGAGGGATATCAGGTACAGATGGACTTTCCCCTTTGGGCTTTCGTTCCAGATCCAAGGAGTGGGGTACAAAATCACTTCGCTGGCTGAAGCGGCAACAGCTTTCTCCAAGGCCCAAATTCCAATTACATTTCAGCAAGCCAATGCGCCGCAGAAACAGCAGAGGATGGACAACGCTCCCAGATGGCAGAGAATGGATAAAGGTGGAAAGCGGCTCAAACGACACTCTGACCCTAAACGCTTGATGGAGCAAGAGCAAGGGTGACATTTGGTAGCAGACAGATTCTCTGCTATGCTGTAAGGTCCACAATGTGTTCCTGTGCTTGACTTTCACAGCTATTCATGAGAGGGAAGATCTCTGTTTCGCTAAAAATTTCAGTTTATATTAGATGACTGTGCTGTTGGTTATTAACTGGTGGGGCTCATGAGAGGGGTATTTGTACATACCGGTACATGGCTTAATAATTGGGGTGGGGAAATCACAGAGTTGGGGAAGGCACGCACCGTGTGAATTCACAGACCTCCAGAGAAGTATCTCATGGAGGTGTTTCGGGATGCTAATGGACTTTTGTGGGGCTATGCTGGAGTTCTTGGCCATTTCACTTGTTGTGGGTACTTGAATGTGAGGTTGGCAATTTGCAAATGTCTTGGGAAAGTGGGTAGGTACTTTGGGATTTCCCAGATCGCTCGAGTATTGCAGTTCTGGGGGCTTGTTAGAGGTGGGCTGTGCTGACATAGATCCTTACTGGGATAAATGGCGACCAAATTGATATCCCTTAAGGTCAAAGGGCTCAACACCCCACGGAAATGCTCTCTATTCCAGAGGGAATTACAACGCCAGCGGGCGGGTATAGTATTTATCCAAGAGACACATGTGAGAAAACATCATCAGCGACTCCTGCATTTTCCTCAATATCCAGTGGACCTAGTACGAAAGCAGCCAAATATACGGGAGTGGGTGTATTGGTAGCATCCTCCTTTGTCCATGAAGAATTGAATCATGTTTATGATCCTCAGGGTCGATATGTCCTGGTTAAAGTTAGAGTGGGCAAACAAATATATACGCTGCTCAATGTGTACTTTCCCACCCTGCATAAAACACAGTTCATAGCTCAATTGCATGCCCTTTTGCAGCAACATCTGGAGGGGGAGCTCATTATGAGGGGAGATTTTAACTTTGTGCAAAATCCATCACTAGATTCCAGCTCCGGGAAACTTTTGATTCTCAAGCCCGCAGGCGGTGGGACACCTTCTTAGATGATTGGAGCTTAACTGACATCTGGCGGGAGAGATATCCCCACGTCCCTCTCCTACACTTTTTATTCAAGTCCCCATGCACTTACACTAGGATAGATTATTTCTTCATTTCCAAAACCCTCCAAAATTTAATTCTAAAAAACAGATATCGATAGTATCACATGGTCAGATCATGCACCCATATGGTTGACCTGTCGCTTTCAGGATACAGATAAAGGGTTCAGACCATGGCGTCTTAATGATGGTCTACTCAAAGGCGCTTCTTTTATTGACCGAGTTGAAAAGCTGTTACAGGACTACTTTCGGGACAACCAAACAGACGGCATGTCACCCCTCATAGTATGGGAATGCTCTAAGGTAGTAGCCAGGGGAGTCTGTATAGCTTGTGTGGCTCACTGTAACAAAGAGCGGGAGGGCAAGAGACAAGCGTGGTTGGTGGAACTAGAGGCCTTGACGCAGTCACATAGCCGCAATCAATCGAGCTCGACTTACCAACAAATCTTGAAAATTAAAGACCAGATTCGGTCTCTAGAGGACCATGCAATTAGCCACCAACTTATGCTACTGAAACAGCAGTTTTTTGAGGGGGGAAATAAGGCGGGAAAATACTTGGCTAGACAACTTAAGGCAGCTCAGGCACAGACAGTGGTATCTAAAATTCAGAATTCCCAGGGCCAGATCCTCACTTCCTCCGAGGATATCCGACAGTCCTTTACCGATTTTTATTCCTTATTATATGCTAAGGACCCCTCTATTAACAAAGAAGAAATTGCACGGTATCTGAAATTAGTGCAACTGCCGACACTCACGGAGATGCAGAAAGTATGTCTGGATAAACCCATTGAACCTGATGAAGTAGAGTTCGCTATCAAACAACTTAAGGCCTAGATGGGTTTACTGGCGCTTACTATAGGAAATTCGCTAAGTTTTTAGTGGAACCCTTAAATGAGGCTTTTAATTCTCTATTAGACAGCACCTCTTTTACAAGAGATGCCAACACTGCGGGTATCACGGTGCTGGTGAAACCTGGTAGGGATCCCTCTAAATGCAGTTCCTATTGGCCAATCTCCCTGATCAATATTGATCTGAAAATTTTAGCTAGGGTGTTAGCGGCAAGGCTTAACAAAGTTCTACCTGGGTTAATACATAATGATCAGGTGGGGTTTGTGCCAGGTAGATTAGCGGCAGACAATGTTCGGAGGATTGTAGACATTGTCGATATAGTACATCAAAACCAAATACCTGCGGTACTCCAAGCACTGGACGCTGAAAAAGCATTTGATCTGGTTCATTGGGAGTATCTCTTTCAGACTCTGAAGTGTATGGGATTTGGGGATTCTTTTACATTATGGTTGCGAAAATTGTATGAACATCCACAGGCCAGGGTTAAGGCTAATGGTGGGTATGGGACCCCCTTTCCTATACAGAGAGGCACGAGACAGGGTTTCCCCTTATCGCCGCTTTTGTTTGCACTCTTTTTGGAACCGTTTGCTATTAGGGTGCGGGGTGCTGCGAACATCAGGGGAGTCATGGGGGGTGACACTCACTCAAAAATATTTCTTTTTGCCGATGACGATATGTTGACACTCACGGAGCCCCAGATGTCTCTGCAGGGTGACATGGAGGAACTGCGTGATTTCTCAGCAGTGTCCGGTATGAGAGTCAACTATGACAAGTCGGAAATTCTCAATTTAACGTTATCTCCCAATGAAGTGCAGACACTACGGCCTCGATTCCCCTTCATATGGGCCTCTTCCTCCCTCATATACTTAGGGGTTAGGATAGGTTCTCGTTCACACCAATTGTTTGATCTAAATTTTAAACCACTTGTAACCAGCTTACAAGAGAAATTAAGGAAGTGGGAGAGGAACACTTATTCATGGGTAGGGAGATTGGCTATCGTTAAGATGTCTATTCTTCCCCACTTTTTATATTTTTTCACCACCATTCCCATTAGCATACTCACAGCACTCCTCAAAAAGTGGCAGCAAATCATTTGTAATTTCATCTGGAGGAAAAGGCTGCCTAGGGTGGCTAGGACCATTTTGTTTCGACCTAAGAATAGGGGGGGGGGGGGGGCCTGCAATTACCCAATTTATCCTGGTATTATTATGCGGCTCAGCTTCGAGCTTTGGTGGTTTTGCATGGCACAAGAGAGGTTCCTCAATGGGTTAGATTTGAGCAAGGGCTTTTGGGCGCATTCCCTATATCTGCTTTACCGTGGCAACCATGTGCATCATGGAGTGCTCTCAATTACTACCCATACGCTCTCCGCACCACCATGCAACTCTGGCACCGTTGGCAGCCAGTATTGGTGAGGGCAGAAGACTACTCCTTGATGACTCATTTATTCAGTAACATGATGCTACCATTACAGGAATGCTCTTTAACTGCTAAACGATGGCTGGCAGCGGGGGTTCACAGGTTGGGAAATGTTATCCAGCAAGGCAAGATGTTGTCTAAAGAGCAATTGAGCGCCTTACACCAGGAGGCAGTTCTGGACTTCTTCCTTTATGTGAGGGTTCACTCATTTGTACATAAGGGAATGAGATTACATACTGTGTGCACCTCTAACACTCTATTTGAGACCATGTGCCAATGCGCTCCGACTGTTAAAGGTATAATCTCTAAGATATACGTCATGTTCAATAGCAAGTCAGCCGCAGAACATAAGTATCGAGCACTTTGGGAGCTGGACTTTCAGCAGCAGCTGGATGATACCGATTGGGATCTTATATATGCTATGGCCAGCAAATGTTCTGTATCCGCAGGGCTACAAGAAAACTGCTATAAAATGTTATACCGGTGGCACTATACACCGGCTGTGCTTCATCGATTTTTCCCTAATGTGTCAGATACTTGCTGGTGTGGTTGTGGTGAGCGTGGCACTTATTACCACACATGGTGGACCTGCCCTGAGGTTCGAAGCTTTTGGCACGGGGTGTGTCAGTGGCTTACAAGTCTGCTTCACTTACCTTGTAATGCGCAGCCCTGGAATGTGTTATTGGGTCTTCCTATGGTAGAATTTAACACACCCACACAGAAACTGGTTTTGCAAGTATTTATTGCAGCCAGGACAGAAATAGCATCTCACTGGAAGCAATTACAGGTGCCAAGTTTGCCCGCAGTGCAACAACGACTATTTTCTTATTATCAATTAGGCAGACTTACAGCTGTCCACTGGAACCGATTAACATCCTTCCAGGCTATATGGTCACCCTATCAGAAATGGTTGGAAATGCACAATTTCTTCTAGAGGATTTGATCACCACAGTCCAAGTTCTGGACAACCTTGATAGGGGCAGGATGTTTCTTTGACACCCTCTCTGGCAGCCTTGCGGAAGTATAATTTCTTGACTAGAGTCCTTACCTTGGCTTCAAGCCCATAGGATGTCACTACTTACCCTTCTACTGTTCCCGATTACGTATACTGTACCCTACACATGTTCATTTCGATCCAGTCTCCAGCGGGGGAGGGAGGGAGGGGGTGGGGGTGTTTCATATGTTAACGTGTCAAATGTTAAGGCTGTTAAGATTGCTATATGACATTTTGATATTATTTTGATATTCTTCCATCATCTTGTTGTATAACCTGATTATAGCTGTATTGTATTGATTATTACTTTTACCGCACTCTTTAGATCTTAGGTTTCTGATATCAATGTTGTATCCTGGTTGCAGTCTATCATTTGCTATTGTAACAGTTTTACTCCATGAGATGATCTACTTGTTTGATAATAAAAACAGATTAAACACACAAAAAAAACCAAACAAACAGAATGTTAGGAATTATTAGGAAGGGAATGGTTAATAAAACGTAAAATGTCATAATGCCTCTATATCGCTCCATGGTGAGACCGCCCCTTGAATACTGTGTACAATTCTGGTCGCCGCATCTCAAAAAAGATATAGTTGCAATGGAGAAGGTACAGAGAAGGGTAACCAAAATGATAAAGGGGATGGAACAGCTCCCCTATGAGGAAAGGCTGAAGAGGTTAGGGCTGTTCAGCTTGGAGAAGAAACGGCTGAGGGGGGGATAGGATAGAGGTCTTTAAGATCATGAGAGGTCTTGAATGAGTAGATATGAATCAGTTATTTACACTTTCAAATAATAGAAGGACTAGGGGGCATTCCATGAAGTTAGCAAGTAGCACATTTAAGACTAATTGGAGAAAGTTCTTTTTCACTCAATGCAAAATAAAGCTCTGGAATTTGTTGTCAGAGGAGGTGGTTAGTGCAGTTAGTTTAGCTGGGTTCAAAAAAGGTTTGGATAAGTTCTTGGAGAAGTCCATTAATGGCTATTAATCAAGTTTAGTTAGGGAATAGCCACTGCTATTAATTGCATCAGTAGCATGGGATCTTCTTAGTGTTTGGGTAATTGCCAGGTTCTTGTGGCCTGGTTTGGCCTCTGTTGGAAACAGGATGCTGGGCTTGATGGACCCTTGGTCTGACCCAGCATGGCAATTTCTCATGTTCTTATGTTCAGTGTCCCTACCTAAATGTAGCAAGCAAAAGAAAATTACAGTTCACAGGAACTCTTACTCTATCACTCGTGCTAAGGCGAGGGTCCTAGACTTCAGGAAAACTAATTTTCTCAAAATGGGGGAGTACCTCAAGGAGTCATTAGCTATGTGAGAAAATCTAAAAGGGTAGTGGGCAAAACTAAAAGCAGCTATCATAATTTTGTTAGGATTGTAAATAAAGGAAAGAGGAAAAAGAACGTAATGGTTTTCTAAAGAAATAGCTGAAAAGGTATGGGAGAAAAGGTTAGAATTCCTAAACTACAACAGATCCCAGAAAGAGGAAGACAGGTAACAATATCTGGAAAAATGAAAAGAAGCTGGGATAGTAGTCAGGAATGTGAAAATTCAAATAGAAGAAAAAATAGCAAATACCATAAAACAGGGGTACGAGACTTTTTTATAGATATGTTAGTGATAGAAGGAAGTGCAAAAGTGGTATTGTGAGACTCAAATGTGAAGGGGAGGAATATGTAGAGACTGATGAGGAAAAAACAAAATTGCTTAACAAATATTCTGTTCAGTGTTCACTGTGGAAGGGCCTGGAGCTGGACCACATAAAACAAACACAAATAAGATTGGAAGTGAGGCAAACCTCAATCTATTTTCAGAACATTGTGTTCATGAGGAGCTAACTAAACTTAAAGTAGATAAGGCAATGGGGCTGGATGGATATGTGAGAGGGTACTAAAGGAACTTAGAGATGTCTTGGCAGCTTCACTGACTGACCTTTTCAATGTTTTCTTAGAGTCTGGAGTAGTTCCAGAGGGCTGGAAAAGGGTGGATGTTGTTCCTATTCATAAATGTGGAAGTAAGGAGGTGTTACGACTGTCGTTGCCTGACGTCTCCACTCCACCCTCCTTACCTCTTTGGCTACTCCTCCCGCGGTTGACGGACGTTGGCTGCCGCGGTGTCTGCCTACCGTCCTCTCCAGCGTCCCCGGTCCAGCTTGAGCGCTACCTCCTGCCTTGCTGTCCAGTTGCCTTAGGGCGTGCACGCCTTGCGGCCCTGCTTCAAATACTTTCTTTGGTGCGAACCTCAGGGGCGTCCCCCTGTGATGATGTCATGCATCCCGGATACAAAAGGCCTACACTACTGCTAGCTAATCGAGTTAGCAACAGGTATTCGTACTGGTGAACTCCTTACAGATGGGATTCGCTCTCCATACCTAGCTACTCTGCCTCTCCATTATTAGACTTACTCTATTTGGGGTACCCGCTCTTCGGGGGCCTCTCTCTTCTCTTTCAGGTCACTGTCTGGAGCCGGTACTCGCTCCTCGAGGGCCCATGTTCCCGGACTCACTGCCTGGACCTCACTTCTGCCTGGAAGATATCGCTGCCTACACCATCAGTGAGTTACCATCTACTTCTCTCAGAGCTGTTCCCTGGAACCAGTTACTCGCTCCTCGAGGGCCTGCATCTACTCCAGCTCCTGTGCTCCCTATCGAGAGAAACCGCTGTGTGAGTACTCAACCAACGAGGCTCTATTCCAGAACCCTGCATATACTTCATTGTACTCACTATCTCAGTTTCTCTTCACTACAGTACAGCCATTGTGGGATCGCTGTTCCAGAGCCCTGAGGGACTACAAGCCCAGCCGGGCTTCATCTCTGCTCACTACTACCACCTCTGGTGGCTCCTCAATATTGTTAATAAAAGATTTATCTGTGTTGTGTGTCCTAAGCTGAGCCTGACCTGTGGCCCCTCACAGGACTTCCCCCCATGGGCATGGTCAGCAGCCTCAGTGTCCAAGGGTCCACCCAAAACCTTACAAACAATAACAGGAGGAGTCTGGGAGCTACAGGCCAGTTAGTCTGACCTGTGTGGTGAGCAAACTAATGGAATCTCTGCTAAAACAGAGGATAGTGCAAGTTTTGGAATTCAATGGATTACAAGATCTGAGGAAGCATGGTTTTACCAGAGGTAAATCTTGTCAGATGAATCTGATCTGGGCGATCAGATGTAGTGTACTTGGATTTCAGCAAGGCCTTTGACACATTTCCACACAAAAGACTTATAAATAAATTGTGTGCCCTTTATATGGCTCCTAGAGTGACTGACTGGGTTAGAAACTGGCTGAGTGGGAGGCGACAAAAGATAGTGGTAAATGGAGTTTTCTCTGAGGAGGGGGTTGTTACTAGTGGTGTGCCTCAGGGATTGGTCCTTGGACCGGTTCTTTTCAACATTTTTGTGAGTGACATAACGAAAGGGTTGTCGGGAAAGCTTTGCCTTTTTGCCAATGATAACAAAATCTGTAACAGGGTGGAAAGCCAGAAAGGAATGGAAAACATGAGGAGGGATCTAGCGAAGTTTGAGGAATGTCTAATGTCTGGCAGCTAAGATTTAATGCTAAAAAATGCAGAGTAATGCATAAAGGATGCAAAAACGCAAGGGAAAGGTATAGTATTAGAGATGAAATTGTTCTAAGCACAAGGAAGAGCAGGATCTGGAGGTAATTGTATCTGATGATCTTAAGGTGGCCAAACAGGTGGATAAAGCAATGGCAAAAGCTAGAAAGATGCTTGGCTGCATAGGGAGAGGAATGATCAGCAGAAAAAGGGAGGTAATATTGCCCCTGTATAGGTCCCTTATGAGACCTCACTTGAATACTGTTTACAGTTCTGGAGACTGCACCTTCTAAAGGATATAACCAGGATGGAATCAGTCCAGAGGGTGGCTACTAAAATGGTCAGTGGTCTTCATTCTAAAGCATATGGGGATAGTCTTAAAGATCTAAACATGTATACCCTAGAGGAAAGGGGAGATGGGGGATATATGATTGAGACATTCAAGTATCTCAAAGGTTTCCATGCAGAATAGGTGAACTTTTTTTCAATGGAAAGGAATTTTTAGAAAGAGGAGGATATGAGATGCGAGTGAAAGGGGGTAGATTTAGGAGTAATCTTAGGAAATCTTTCTTTACAGAGAATGTGGTGGATGCATGGAACAGCCTCCTCGTAGAGGTGGTGGAAACAAAAATAGTATGTGAATTCAAGAAAGCATGGGATAAATACTAAGGAAGTGATGAGAATTATAATGCTAAATTAATTGGATGGATGGGCAGACTGGATGGGCCATACGGTCTTTTTCTGCCATCATGTTTCTATGTTTCTATAAACCTGAAAATCAGTTAATTGGTTGGCTGATTTGGGATTTTAATGCAAATTAGGCACCATCAATGACCAAAAGCTTCTTCCAAAATTCAATGCTATAATTTGGTTGCCAATTTTTTAATAGTGATAGTTTTATGTGCTATACGTTTCATTTTCAAGTTCGCTGGAAGATACTAGACATGAACTTTTTTGATGCATTGAAGAGAAAATCTTAGTCTGTGTTTCTGTAGGTGAGATCAGCCATGCCTGAAGCTGATGGATGTGCAACATTGTCATGAGATTTCTTCCAAGAACTGAAATGCAAGACATGTGTTTGCACAGCATGAAGGTAGTAACCCGTATCTTTAAAGTATATCACATACACTTTTTTTTTATTTAGGTAAACAGTAAAGCATGGCAATGGTATTAATGGAGTGAGGTGTGCAAAAGTCAAAACCTCAAAAGGCTGGATATGGAAGCAAATTCAGATGTTTGCATTTAACAAGAACAAATTTATGATCTGTTGCAGATTCCTCCAAGCACAGATGTAGCCAAACTATTTGCTGAGCTGAGGCATTGAAGTAATAAATATAGCTGCTTTGATAAAGTAATGGTTTCTGCTTTTAGGCATTTTGAACTTTTATACCTAAGACGATCTCTGAATAAAGGACAGAATACAGGAAAGAAAGTGCTAGAGAAACTGAACATGGAATGAAAGCTTATTTCTAGTGCTGAGAGAACCTGAAAAGATTCTGATCCTTATTAATCAGAACTTGGAATTGGAATGGCTTCTGATTTGTAATGACCTTTTTTTGCTAAGTGATTATACATAATAATAAAATTCAGATCTACATTATTTTAATGTAGATGAAGTGATTTAAATGATTTTCCAGGTAAAATAAAGTAAAATGGGACTCTTAGCCAGATAGGCCTTCACCAGATGTAGTACCATAGTGTATTGCTCTAATCTAGGCATGCATGTGTGTGTGATCTTTTTTTGATACCTTGATGCTTTTTGTAAAGAATCTATAAATCTATTTTGACTATTGAACAATTTGGTCACTGTGTCATGATATCCTTATCATATATGAAGTTGATGAGAGGAAAGTTAATCCTAAGAAATATCAAACACTGCATTTTCTGGGTGACAGAAAGGGTCTTTTCATAATAAAAGCACCGCTGGCAGGACTAAATAGACTTTCACACCCCCATAATGATGATTAAAGGATATTCACATACTTCATTGCATTAGATGGCCAGGTCAGATGGTTTGCTTGGATTTTCAATATTGGAAAGGATCTGAGTCCCAAACAATAGTGGACTCTGATAAATGAATCTCTACCAATGTCTGTGCTGATTCTGGATCAGAATGGACTGAGAGAGATGCTGTCATTTTCCAAGTGACTTCATAATGTTGACATGATGGAGGTTTGAAAAGGAATGTGCCTGTGATCTTGAAGTGAAAGAAGACTATAATAGCAGGCCTGGTGCTACCGGGTATACACACCATGCAATTGCACAGGGTGGCACACCCAGTGGGGCCGGTGATGGAAGGGAATCACTAAAAAAAATGAGAAGCTCAGTGGGCCTATGGTAGACCCCATCTCACCGGCGCCTGAAGCAAGAGAAGGTCAGGCGGCCACCAGTAGACCCCTTCCCATTGGCGGCCAAAAAAAGAAGAGGATCTCCACTGGGATCCCAGGAGGGATTCCGTTTTCCTGCCTGGCCACACAGTGTTCAAAACACTTGCGGTTAACACCTGCTCTATGTTGATGTGGCAATGCATGATATCAGAATAGAGGGAGTGCTATTCTTGCAAGTTTTGAAAAGTGCAGGGCTGTCTCAGGAGGAGGAGGAGCAGAATAACAGGCTTCCCCTTCTGCTCTTGATGGGGAGCCAGCCTACCTGACTGCCAGGCTGGGAGTGTGTGTGAGAGAATGGGAGCTGCCTGGGGTGTGTGTATGTGTGAGAATGGGAGCTGCCTGGGGTGTGTGTATGTGTGTGAATGAGAACCTGCCGGGGGGGGGGGGGGGGGGGGGAGGAATGGGAGCCTCTCTGGAGAGCCAGTGTAAATGGGATCCTGCCTGGGATTTGGGTTTGTATGGGTGTGATCAGGAGCCTACCTGGGATGGGTATGTGTGTATGCCTGAATGGGAACCTGCCTGCGGTATGTGTGTAAAGAAAGTTTGTGCTGCCCCACTAATCCACAACAAGCTCAGGTTGTCTGGAAATCAAAAGTTTTCAGGTGTGGAGAGAAGGGATTTTTCCATCCTTTTTAATTTTAATTATTGATATGTCTGCCATTTTGAAATATTAGTATTAATTATTGATGTGTCTGCCGTTTGAAATATTTTATTGCTGTTTGGAAAATGTTTAAAGTTTTCTGTGAGCTCTTGATTATTTGATATCATTATGTTCAGCAGCTTGTTGGAAATATTATTTTTATTAGTATAACTTTACTAATATGATTGATTTATTTTCCTTGATGTTATTCTTTGATGAATAATGTATGAGGACTGATATTTCTGTTTTTCCAATGCTGCATTATATACAGAGTCTGGCTTATTGCAGTTTCTAGTTTGGTTTCTATCTTCACATTTCTATTTATACTACATGGCCTCTTTATCCTATATTTGGTGGTGGTGGGGGGGAGGGGGGGGGTCTATCTGTGTTCTGCATGTGTAACCCTGCTAGCATGTAGTTTCTGTGCAGGGATTTGTAGCAGCCTGGTTTGTTCTGTTTTCCCCATAGTAAGTAGAGTGGTCTTTTTCTGCAGGATTTTCTGAGGGGTACCACAGCAGGGCATGCATTTCTGTCCAACAAAATGATGCCTGCTACAGGGCCAGCCAGCACCAATTTTACATTCTGCTTGGTGGAGCAGGAGCATCTTGGGATCTCTCTGGTCCAGTTTTGCTGCAGATGGGAGAAGCTAGGTTCAAGGGATGTGTCCGTTGTGAAAGTTTAGATTGCTGGAGGAAGTATGGCCTTTTTGTTTTGGCAGGGAAGGGGAGCCTGAGACAGAGTGTGAGACTGACAGTTTCTACTGTGTTTTATTTATTGGGAAAACAACCACAATTCTGTGTTAAAAAAAACTATAACAGAATGAGGAGGGGGGCAACAAAATAATTGTTTGCATAGGTGCTTTCTGCTCTCTCCACTTTTAGCAACTAAGAATTCTCTGGGCTTATCCCATGCCCTTTTAAAATCCATTAGTGTACTGGTAGGCACCACCCACCCTGGGAGATTGTTCCATGGTTCTACCACCCTTACCCTGAAAAAATATTTCCTGATCTTTTTCCTCAGTCTATCCCTTTGGAGCCTAACTGTTCTAGAACATCTTTCCCCTTGAAACAGGTTTAATTCAAGTGCATTAGTAATACATTTCAAGTATTCAAATATCTCTATCATATCTCCCCTGTTTTGCCTCTCCTCTCGAATAAATGCACATGCTTAGATTTGTAGATTTCATTTCTCAGGTTTCTCAGACTACAAACCATTTTGGTAACCCTTCTATGGATCATCTCAGTTTTCTCTCGATCCTTCTGGAGATAAGGCCTAAAAACTAGACACAAAACTCCTAGCAAGGTCTCACTAATAATCTGTACAATTGCAAAATCACTTCCTCTTTTCTACTAGTAGTTATACCCCTCCTTTAGGACCTTAGCATCCGTTTGGTTTATGACCATCTCCTTGTCATACTGTTTACCTACCTAGAAAGCCTTCAGTGTAATCACAATGAGGATTCTTTCCTGCTTTGTACAACATAAGAAATATTGAGTTCCAACTAAAACACGAATTACTTTTTACAAGCCATGCCTACCAAATGAAATTCAACATTTCTTATGTTGCAGGAATGGTAGTCTTAAAGAAGGGAGTTTGAGAAATTTCCTATCAATCTCTTAATGTGATTAAGATAGACAGTCTTTTTCTTTTACCCCAATGGGCATTTTTAAGAAACCATGTTTTTTATATTAATCTTGACACTTAGATTCTGTATCTAAGTCTGATGCTTTGGAACCCAGAATATGTATACCCTGACTCTTGCCCATAGGACTCCCTTCCTCCTATAAATTCTGCCTCTTTAACATACCCAGCCCTTGCTGGCTTGATGACCAGAAGTTGGGTTTGGGAATTGATCCAATGTCTCCCACATCACGGTGCTATACATTTGTGGCTGTCTTCAGTTGATCTCATATGCACGATACCAGCAGGGCTTTAGATGATTCCAGAAGAAATGCCATTTTCACTGAAGGAACCCTGCTTTTCAGGATGAAAAATGACTCCCCTGTCTATCCAGTTACTACCCTCTTACTCCTGCTCTTGCTTTTTTCCCCAGGCCCTACCAGGCTTGCCGTCTAAACTGGATCAGTCCTAATAGTATCAGTCAGTCCTGGTTTTCTCCCATTGTATCTATGGACTTACAGTTCCCATTTATCTAAGAAATTTAATTTCTTAGATTGATCAAATAAATAATCAAATAAATAAATAAATATTTATATTTATGTTACTTTGATGAAATACATTTATTGAGTACTCTCAACCCTAAAATAGAGCAGGTCTCCCAGAAAGCTGGTGAAGAGGTGTTCCTTCTGTCGTCGCCTGCAGGAAGATATCCATTGATATCCAAGGGCTCCTGGGGTCTGCAGGTAACATCCTGGCATGTACACAAGCAGAAGAAAGCATATGCCCTCGCAGGCCAGTAGCAGGCAACCAGTTGAACCAGTTGGGGACCCCAAAATACAAATCAGAGGGATCACTAGCTGAGAAAACTGACTTCCAGGGCAAACACACAATGGTGAAACAATCTGGTCCAACAGTGCCATACCGCACCAAAGCCTCGTCTCCATGGCGCAAACCAGATGAAGTAGTGAAAAAACAGACCCAAATCACAAAAATTGGGTAAAAGGCAGCAGCGACCAAGGACCACCAAGGCAGAGACGAAGGTTAAATCATCTCATACACCCTCGAGAAAGACATGGCAGCTTGTCTATGAACGCTTTGACTGGCACCATCTTGTGCTCCTACCATGTAACAGGGGCTGACCAATGGCACCAGTAGCCCCTGTGACATAGTGAGGGCAAAGGCTATTGGCACCATTTTGAATTCTGGCAGCCGACGGCCCGAGTGCAGGAGATCAAGACTTGCCAAAAGCCCCTGGTGGTCCAGCAGGGGTCCGGGAGCAATCTCCTGCACTCGGGCTGTCGGCTGCCAGAAATCAAAATGGATCCGATAGTCTTTGCCCTTACTATGTCACAGGGGCTACCAATGCCATTGGTCAGCCCCTGTCACATGGTAGGAGCACAAGATGGTGCGGGCCGTCCAGTGCTCCTACTATGTGACAGGGGCCGGCCAATGGCATGGTTACCCTGTCACATGGTAAGGGCAAAGGGCCATCGGTGCCATTTTTATTAGTGGCAGCCGACGGCCCGAGAGCAGGAGATCGCTCCCGGGGCCCACTGGACCACCAGGTAATTTTAAAACGTTTTTGGGGGGTTGGGAGGGTGGTGGAGGCTAAGGGAGCGGTTTTAAAGGGTCGGGGTGGGTTTTTTGTTTATCAGCCGACAGCCCGAGCATGAGAGAACGCTCCTGGGACCCCCGCTGGACCACCAGATAATTTTAAAACGTTTTTGGGGGGGTCGGGAGGGTGGTGGAGGCTAAGGAAGCGGTTTTAAAGGGTCGGGGTGGGTTTTTAGGTTGTGTCCTAACTCCCGTTAGTGTGCACTAACTCGATTAATGATTTTTTCACGCTAAATCGGTGGAATTTCTATTGTATCGCACTCTTTAATGATTAATGACGATTTAAAAAATATCGGACGATATTTTAAATCGTCAAAAAACGATTCACATCCCTAATATTCCCCCCTCCTGCAGATCTCAAGCTGTGAGTCCTTCATGGCCCAGGTGATGGTGTGCTTTTCCTTAAGTGAGTATAGCTTTTTTTAGATGTATTAACTGCTGGTATACATATTGGGAGTTCAAATAAAATGTATTGATTATTTCCAAAACTTCTATCATGTCCAAAAGCTATTCCACAAATGAAACTGTACAGTGCAAATATTTACAATGTCTCTCAAATGATGGCTCGTGTTCTTTTCTCAAATCTTCAGGGGAGAGCTTGTCACTATTCTCAGTATGTCACTGCCCTGGTGTGTGAGGAGAGTCCTACTGAGGAAACCCCGAAGCCCGAGAAAATCATACCCGAGTCCAACGCTCTGTCTCTTGCCCACAGCCTGTGTCCTGGTTGCTTGGGGTGGAGATCCTATTGAGGGTCTTAGGTGTTTTTTCTTCCTTCTTCCCACACATCCTGAAGATTTGACTTCTCAGAGGGAAAGGTCTGATGCACACAGGAACCAAATAAACAAGCCTAGCTCCCTGTGAGGAGGGATGGATCAGAATCCTCCTCACAACAAAGAGGGGCCTTCCATACTTCAACAATCCTTTTCTATGGCTGGATGCTTCTGTCACCAATATTGCTCCTTCTCTGACTTAGAAGGGTGGCTCACAGGTCTCCAGCCCTTGTCCTCAGGATCCAGGGAATAACCTTTACCATAAGGTTCAAGGATCAAATCCAGTCACCAAAATATCCAAAAAGCATCATAAAGTCTATCTTCCAAAAAGGAGGCAGACCCTTGCAAGCAGTGAGTAAATTAAAAAGGAGTCTCCTTTAAACAGAAGTACACTAAATTGGGTGATTAGGCCCAACCCAGCAAAGTATATACATCTCAGCTCCTTACTTCTCAAAATCTAAACCAAAATGCTTCTACTCCCAGCTCCCCCCCCCCCCCCCCCACCACCACACACACTAGTAGAATTGGGACCTCAAATCACAGTCAACCTCAGTGGAGGGGCTGACATGAACTGAGGTCTCCCACTAAGCTTGGAAATGAATGGGCAGGGATGTAGGGCCATCTTGTGGCTGACCAGGGGTTTGCAACTCCTAAAATTATCCAGCTATATTGTTGTTGGATAGATGACGTTGTCCTGGAATGCCCTTGCCCTTCTCCTGAGTTAGCTGGATAAACATTATCTGGCTAACTCTGAACTGGTCAGCATAGTGGGATTTTCAAATCCTACCATTTGTCAGGGTATGTCTAAACTTAGCAGGACAAAAGGTGCTGAATATCAGCCTCTAACTTTTCTAAATGATTGGGGGTACTCAACACCCCTCTCCCACGTGAAAAAAATTTAACTCTTCACAAACACACACAAACACACATACACACATTTGGAAGAGAAGGAAGATAACAGCAGTACCTCAGGCTATGCCCTCCTCCTTTGCCACCAGGAAAAAAGAGTTGTGCTATAAACCATGCAGCACTAGGTTGTCTCGTGTGCTTAAGCACTCCATATCCTGGCAAGAAAGGAGGCAGCTTGAGATACTGCTGCTCCTCTCTTTTTTCCATTTCCAACTAGCCATAGCAAGTGAAAGGGTAAATTGGGAGGAGGGGTAGGAGGGATAGGAGAGGGAGGGAAAGAAATGGAGAATCTATGACTGAATACAATATGGAAATCAATTTTTAATCCATCTTAGAAAGGTACCCAGGGCAAAAATAAATCATCTCACTCATTATACAGAGGATGCAGTATGCAGAGGGAGGTCAATATTCAAAAGCCATTTAGTCTAGGGATGTGCATTTGTTTGCGATGAAATAGGAAATAGAGACAATATTTCCTATTTCATCGCATTTCGGTAGGGTGCCGAAACGATAAGAATACCCACGAAATTTTGTGTGGTTTGCTTATCGTATTTCGGGGGGGGGGGGGGGGGGGGGGGGGGGGGGAGACAGGGCACATAAAAAAACCCCAAACACAAACCCTCCCCAACCCTTCAAATTTAATTAATTGCAACCCCCCACCCTCCCGACCCCCCAAGACTTGCCTGACCCCCCCCCCCCTCCCAAGACTTACCGAAAGTCTCTGGTGGTCCAGTGGGGTCCTGGGAGCGATATCCCCCTCTCGAGCCATTGGCTGCCACTAATCAAAATGGCCCCTGTCACATAGTAGGAGCAATGGATGGCCCACGCCATTATTTAAGATGGTGCGGGCCATCTTAAAAAGTAGTCAACAAACAACTAACTGAACACCTAGAAAATCACAATGTTCTACATCCTTCCCAATTTGGCTTCTGCAAGTTCTTCAGCACTGAAACACTACTAATCTCCCTCACTGACACCATCCTCAGAGGACTAGATAAAGGACAGTCCTACATTCTAGCTATGCTAGATATCTCAGCAGCCTTCGATACCATTAGCCACAAGATTCTCATCGACAGGCTAATCGAAATCGGCCTATCTGGCATCGCACTGCAATGGTTCATATCATATCTGGAAAACAGACACTACAAAGTCAAGATTGGCAATAGTGAATCTGAGCCCATCAAACTAACCCATCAAACTAACCCATCAAACTAACCCATCAACTAACCTCAAGGCTCCTCCCTATCATCCACCCTCTTTAACATATATATGCTCCCCCTATGCAACCTTCTATCTGACCTAGGTCTCACGTTTTTCATATATGCCGATGACATCCAAATCCTCATCCCCATCTCTGAATCCATTTCCAAAGCCCTCCAACTCTGGGACAACTATCTAACCGCCATTAATCAACTTCTCACTCAAATGAACCTAGCATTAAATATCACCAAAACTGAACTCCTATTAATAAGCAACAAATCCAATGACAAAATCCTATCGGAACTTGACCCTAGCCAAGCAAAACCACAATTTTCAAATGAGATAAGAAACCTAGGCATCACTCTTGACAATGAATTAAGCCTTAAAAAATTCATAAACACAACAATGAAGGACTGCTATTTCAAACTTCACGTTCTAAAAAATCTAAGGCCCCTCCTCCATCACAACTTGGTTTACTTGATATACTCTTTGTTCGCCTTACGCATTTGTCCACAATGCGTGAAACATCTTTTTCTGTAGCTGCTCCTGCCTCATGGAATTCCCTTCCATATGAGTTATGTACACAAGATAATATCAAAAAATGTAGGTGTCAATTAAAAAGCTTTCTTCTTCAATATGCTTATGGTATGCTTTGAACTGAAGATAATAATTATTACTTGTGAAAACAATTTGAACTTCCTCAGGTAAATGTGTTCCATTTTGTGCTTGTTATTTATTTTTTGATGTTAACAGTATGACTATTTGTTGTATTTTGTGTTTTCAGATTATTTTATGTATGTTTTACTGTAAATCACCTAGACCTATTTTGTGACAGGTGATTAATAAATTTTAATAAATGAAATGAAAATGAAATTTTAGGACGGTCCTCCAGGCACTCATCCTATCCAAAATACACTACTGCAACTCCATACTCCTAGGAGTCCCAGCAACATCACTAAAGCCCCTTCAAATGCTACAAAACACCACCGCTAGAATCCTCACAAACACTAGATGAAACGAACACATCACACCAATACTAAACAACCTTCACTGGCTCCCTATATACCTTAGAATACACTTCAAGAGTCTTACTCTAATACACAAGACACTATACAATCAAAATATAAACTGGTTTAACACCTCCTTTCACTTTTGACTATCCCGAAGATCCACCAGATCCTCCAACAACGGCTCATTACCAATAAACTCACCCAAACTGACACGCCTATCCTCGACCCGAGAATGTGCTCTATCCCTTGCCGGCCCTGTCATATGGAACTCAATGCCCACTGACCTAAGGCTTGAACCCAACACACAAAACTTCAAAAAGAAATTGAAACTTGGCTATTCAAACAAGCCTATCAATGACTCTCATACACACACTCAAGAGCATATTCCCCCCCCCCCCCCGAAGCCCTTATTTATATTCACAATTTTTTCCTACAACTTATCTCTTCAGTTATTAAAAATATAGTTGATTGTTCCTATTTTCTTTTTTCCACTAATCTTATTAACCCTCACTGTCCTTCTCCCTATTCTTCCTGCCATAAAATACTGTTATTTTGTTTAAAGTGTTAAAATGTAACTTCCTTTCATGCTTCAGATTGTTCACTGTAAACTGATGTGATGTGCAAACGAATGTTGCTATATAAAAGCATTAAATAAATTAATTATGCCACCACGTGGCAGGGAGCAGATCTACCGCAACAGAAAGCTATTCTTCTCCCTCAATGTGCGAGTGATCTGTGACGCTTGAATATACATCCTTGACATGGTCTCCAGGTACTTGAGAGCCGTGCATGATTCCTTTATACTAAGGCAATTGGCCCTGTTTGAATTTTTTAAACATGGCCTGTATGGTGACAGTTGGCTCGTAGATAAGAATGATGCTTCTTTCTATAGTCCCTCTCTGGCTACATATTTCCAGCAAATGACACTGAAACGGGGGCTTGACAGTGATGTGACAGCATAGATGACATGACAAGTTGCTTGTACAATTAGGTTGATAAGCCATTGAACCAGGACCCGGCTTTCTCACTCTTTACTGGAGAAGCCTGCTAATTTTGCCTGCCCAAACAATACACTTGCCACAAAGCTTTGGGTGGGATCAGGGACTACACACATTTTCTACTAGAGGTGTGAATCGTGTGATCGATCGTCTTAACGATCGATTTTGGCTGGGGGGGAGGGAAATCTTATTGTCGTGTTGTTTTTTTTAAAAATATCGTTAAAAATCATAAATCGGGGGAGGGCGGGAAAACCGGCACACCAAAAAACCCCTAAAACCCACCCCGAACCTTTAAATGAAATCCCCCACCCTCATGAACCCCCCCAAAATGTTTTAAATTACCTGGGGTCCAGTGGGGGGGGGGGGGGGGGTCCCGACGCGATCTCCCTCTCTCTGTAGCCACGACTGCGTTGAGAAATGGCGCCGATGGCCCTTTGCCCTTATCATGTGACAGGGCAAAGGTAGCGCCGGCGCCATTTTGTTTCCTGGCTCCCGACGTCACACCTGCTGGAGATCGCCCCCGGACCCCCACTGGACCCCCAGGGACTTTTGGCCAGCTTGGGGTGGGCCTCCTGACCCCCACAAGACTTTCCAAAAGTCCAGCGGGGGTCCGGGAGCGACCTCCTGCACGCGGGCCGTATTGCCAATCTTCAAAATGGCGCCGGCGCTACCTTTGCCCTCACTATGTCATACGGGCGACATCCGGGGGCGATCTCCAGCAGGTGTGACGTCGGGAGCCAGGAAACAAAATGGCGCCGGCGCTACCTTTGCCCTGCCACATGATAAGAGCAAAGGGCCACCGGAGCCATTTCTCAATGCAGTCGTGGCTAGAGAGAGAGGGAGATCGCGTCGGGACCCCCCCACTGGACCCCAGGTAATTTAAAACATTTTAGGGGGGTTCGGGAGGGTGGGGGATTTCTTTTAAAGGTTCGGGGTGGGTTTTAGGGTTTTTTTTGGTGTGCCGGTTTTCTCGCGCCCTATTTAACGATACAATACAAATGCCCCTGACGATAAATCGGGGGCATTTGTATTGTATCTGCACTCTAACGATTTTGGACGATTTTAAAATTATCTGACGATAATTTTAATCGTTCAAAAACTATTTACATCCCTATTTTCTACTGGCTTCCTTTAGGCAAGTGGCTTATCAAATCCTCAGACTTGGAGGTGTTGAAATGTCACTTGTAAATCAAAACAATTTGGTGTCCACAGTGCAGGGACTCCCAGGTCAGGTGTGCCCTATTAGTGCTCTGTCAGCCAGGATGTCAACCACAGTTTGTCTTGACCATCACACAGGTTAAAGAGAAGCTAGGGGCTGTGCGTTAGGCACTTTCAGAGTCACTGTGTCATGTCAGATAAATATGTATCTCTGGAGGACATACTGCAGAACAGCCAGAGACATACACAATCATACCACGAGGTTGCTGTCTTTCTGCTATGACATTTGTGGCAGGAGTGCTAGAAATGGCTACTGAGACCTTGGTAGTGAGTGACATGGACACATTGTGTAGGAAAGCCAGAAGCTGTTTCCCATTCAGGAAGATCTGACGCAGCATATGCAAGCACTAGAGCATTCATACTGTGTCACAGTAAAAGGTGGCATGGACTTAGGGCTTGCTAATAGCCTTTTAAGGTTCATATCAGGCTAGAGCCTAGCTTCTATTGTCTGATAGCATGCTGTGTGTTGGCAGCGAGATCACAAAGTCAGAATGGTGTGAATGATCAGCCATTCTCTGTTCACCACAGGAGATTCGGGATATGGTTGCAGGACTTGGCTTCTCACACAAGTTGAATTTCCCAACATGCCAGCAGATGTTCTACCCACTGTGTCATAGAATGCACCTTTGGAGTTCTCAAAAGTAGATTTCACTGTTTGGACAATTCGGGGGGAGCTTTAATGTACACCCCACCCAGAGTCTCTGAGATAGTACTGCTCTGCTGTGAATTCCATAATCTGGCTCTACGGCATGGTCTTCCAGTAGACGTTGTTCCTGATCTACCCCAGGATTCCCTGTGTCCCCCCACAGAAGTCGGGGAGACCATACAGACTGCAGCCAGCTTCGACAAAGCATTATACAATGCTACTTTGCCTGTTAGTTCTTATTTACTCCTTCTGTTTCCAGGGAAGAGAGCCTAGCAGAATGTTTTGAGCTGGTCTCATCTCTATCTTTTACTCACAGGTTCTCTGTCTTGGTCAGTGTGTCACAGAAACCACTTAGGTCTAGTTAGCCTACCTGGTCATAATGGAGCAATAGGTACAAGAGACTGTAGTAGACAATATACATCCTAAATGAACCTAAAACAAATGAGATGTGGCTGGCCTAATCTTTTCATAGTGATTGCCAGTCCAAAAGAGTAACGTCTCGCCATACCCTTCATGTAGGATTAGTAACACAGTGTACAGAGCTTGCCCTAGCTGGTGCCTTCTTGTTTGCCTCGGGTACATCTTGAACCTTGTTCTAGCCCTCACATGTTGGTGAGATAGTGGCCTAGGTATGATGGAACACCAACAGGGCCTAGGACATAGAGCCAAGTGCTCTAGAAGTCATAAAAATCACAAGTCCTTCAGCTGCTTAAAGAAATAAGATGAAATTACAAGTTGACACAATCATCCATCACAAATTCCACATGTTACAGCCTGATTCTCTAGCTGACATCCTTGTGCATCATAATGTATCCACATTTACATTGGATGCATAGTGTCACATGGGCCTGCAAAGATACAGGTAACAGCACTGCCTCAGCTGTCTCTGAAGCAGTACCGACATTGGAGTGCTCATCTAGTATCCCTTCACTTACATCATTTTGGAAAGCACAGACAAAGATAGTGGCAATCCCAAACTTCTCACAGGTCATTGCAAGCTAACATATCTCATTGGTGTTGCACACCACCATACAAAGCTGGGCCCTGCTACACCAAACTAAGCAGTGAACTCTCATGTACAGATGGTGATGGCCTTGGCCCTTGAGCTATCATATTGGTTAACCAAGGATGCTGGTATGACTCTCTGAAGGCTAGATTGGGAATAGGATATTATCATGCCTTCACCTGTAGTTAAAAGTCACCTCAGAAATCTAAAGTTTAGAGTATATTTAGTGATGACTACAATAGCACCCAAGTCACCTCACAAAAGGTTCACCTCATTGAACCCCAGGCAAAGCTATGTTAGAAGCTAATAAACTAGCTTGACATGTCACAGGTAGCTTTTAGGAACTATTGAGATGATAGGGCATAGCAAATCTCTTGACCTGTCCAGCTCAGGGCTAGTCATATTGTCATAAGAACATAAGAACATAAGAACATGCCATACTGGGTCAGACCAAGGGTCCATCAAGCCCAGCATCCTGTTTCCAGCAGTGGCCATTCCAGGCCATAAGAACCTGGCAAGTACCCAAAAACTAAGTCTATTCCGGCACATTGCTAGTAGTAGTAGTGGCTATTTTCTAAGTCAACTTAATTAATAGCAGGTAATGGACTTCTCTTCCAAGAACTTATCCAATCCTTTTTTAAACACAGCTATACTAACTGCACTAGTAACCACATCCTCTGGCAACAAATTCCAGTTTAATTGTGCATTGAGTAAAAAAGAACTTTCTCTGATTAGTTTTAAATGTGCCACATGCTAACTTCATGGAGTGCCCCCTAGTTTTTCTATTATCCGAAAGAGCAAATAACCGATTCACATCTACCCGTTCTAGACCTCTCGTGATTTTAAACACCTCTCATAACCCCCCTCAGCCGTCTCTTCTCCAAGCTGAAAAGTCCTAACCTCTTTAGTCTTTCTTCATAGGGGAGCTGTTCCATTCCCCTTATCATTTTGGTAGCCCTTCTCTGTACCTTCTCCATTGCAGTTAGGAATAATATTTCTGTATATAAGCAAGTAGTATATAAGCGTAGCCCTTGGCCCTGATCCATTTTACTTAGGGGCTACCTGACCCTCTGTGTCCTCTTTCCCTAATTCCTAACTCACATACACTAGGGATGTGCAGCCAAAAAGTTTTTGTTGCATTCGTGATTTGGATTCGTCGGGGCGCAAATGCGTTACATTCGGCCGTATGGCTCCCCGATGCATTAATACGGCGAGTTAAATTCGTGTCCCGGCTAAAATTAAAATTAACAACAACCCCCCCCTCCTGACCCCCCAAGACTTACCAAAACTCCCTGGTGGTCCAGCGGGGAATCCAGAAGCCATCCCTGCATTCTCACACCCTCGTTTGCCGGTTTCATCACGGCGCCGATAGCCTGTGTCACAGGGGCCACCAGTGCCACTGGTCAGCCCCTGTCACATGGTCACCGGCGCCATCTTGTGCTCCAACCATGTGACAGGGGCTGACCAATGGCACCGGTAGCCCCCGAGACATAGTATGGGCAAAGGCTATCGGCACCATTCTGAGTCCTACTTTATGTAGGTACATAGATAATAGGCAGAGTAGTTTGTATGTTTCAAATGGTAGTAGCAGTTACAGCCCTTATCCTATCTGTGTACACCCTTAAAGCACATAGGCTGAGGACTTCTGGGGAGACAAACCTGCAGAATGGTTATTTTCCAAACATAATTGAAGCCTTTCAGGTCTTTGATTATTTGAGGCCCTTGCTTGTCCACATAGCTGCCATGATTTGTGGCCAACACAGCAGAGTACTGTCTTATTGGATGTGTCTCCTATGGTGTTTGAGCATTTTGGACATTGGGTATACCGAGACCACAGCAGGTGTACTGATGGACTCTCACTCATCAGCTCCTTGCATATTATTAAGGCTAGATAAAGGTGTTGTCATCTGACCTCTATCTAAAGGCTGGCACCGTGCTAAATGTCTAGGCCAACTGCTCCCAGAGGTATCATGTGGCAGGCATAATGGCTTGTTCACTTTCAGTGTTGCTATGTAGAAAGACAAAGCTTTAGGCCTACCTGAGGGCTAGAGGGGCCCATGACTGCAAGTCAGACATTGTACTTATCAGATATGCTTATGAAAGATGTCTGTCATGCTGTCATGTGTTGGAAATTTTCTGTGAGGAGTAATGACTCTGACGACTTCATTAGCAGGTAGGGACCAGCTGGGCATAGACATCTTTGATGATTGATGGCGAAAAGGCCAAGAACATGTCAGTTGGGGATGGGTAGGTTAACAAAGTGCTGGAGGTGGTCTGTATAAAAACATTGTCAGAACAGATATGTGGGTCTGTGTGCATCTGGATGATTGACTTACTGTGTTAGCCTCTGTCTATACTGTTTTTGCAAAGCCCTAAGCCAATTTTAGCTATAACTTTTTCAGGAGCATTAAGTTGTGCAATAGCTTGTATCACCTGTTGTGATTTTTTTTTGCAGATGCTGGGGGGGGGGGGAGAGAGCAAGCGAGAGAGAGAGATCTGTATGGGAGACCCACCTAGTAACTCGAGGTGAGGTTTAGGTATTAGTATAGGGGGTGAGGGGCCACTTTGACATTCAATGTGAGACATACGAATAGAACAGTGCTCTCTTGTGAACATTTGATGACCCTTGGAGTGAGGAAACTCACCCAAAGATGAGATATGTGCAATGTTCTCTCAACCTAGCTTGATATTACCCAGGTAGAGTCCTTCAAGCTAGGTTGAGAGAACATTGCACAAATCTCATCTTTAGGTGAGTTTCCTCACTCCGAGGGTCATCAAATGTTCAAAAGAGAGCACTGTTCTGTTCGTACATCTCACATTGAATGTCAAAGTGGCCCCTAACCCCTACATTAATACCTAAACCTCACCTCGAGTTACTAGGTGGGCCTCTTATAGAGATATAAATACCTATCTAGGGGCAGGATATTATGGCTAGGTTCTCCCCCTCAGTAAACATGGCCCCCCAGTGCTTACATATAGGAAATACCATATTCTGGCACTTATCATAAAGTGATCATAATTTGTGGTAACTTAGCTCTTCACATAGGTATTAGTGTAAATTACAATAAACTCCCTATTACCATAAAACACTTTCCATTGCATGTGATACTTACTGCATTTTGATAAATCCAGGCCTGAGTTAGCAAGGATTGGATTGCCTCCAGTCTAATCTGCTCTACCGCTTCCCAGCTGCCACAGGAAGCTCTCTCCGCCCTTCAGGGTAACTCTTCACTAACCTGGGTACCCGCTCCTTGGGGGCCCTTCTGCTCTATTTCAGGTACCTATCTTGGGATACCGGATACTCGCTCCTCGAGGGCCTGCTCTCCCTAATCTGGTGTCTGCCACTGAACTACTTCTACCTGCCAAGACCTTTTACCATACCGCTTTCTGCTTCAGTGAGTACTAACCCTTTCAGTCTGTCTCACCTTCAGCGCTCTGTATCTACATCTGGGACCTGACCCTGCTACGCCGCGCTGCCTATCACTTACTCGAATGTGAGACTGGTCTCCTCTGCTGAGGACCCCTGGACTACTTCACTGGGTTACTTTCAATGCCGCCCGCTCCCCGGGCAGTACAGTCGAGCTGTACAATAAATACAACTTCTCTGTGTCTGCGTGTATAGAGTCTAGCCTAGTACTGCGCTTCCTCACAGGGCTCCTCCCCATGGGAGTGGCCATCACCGCAGTACCCAAGAATCCACTCCAACACCTCATAACCATAACAGTCGGGAGGGTGGGAGATTGTAAATAATTAGATCTGAAGGTTTGGGGTGGGTTTGGGGGTTTTTTTTCTGTGTGCCCTCCCCCCCCCCCAAAACGATAAGAAAACCACAGAAAATTTCGTGGGGTTTTCCTATCGTTTCAGGGCCCCCCCGAACCGTGACGAAATAGAAAATATCATCTATATTTCCTATTTTGTCTAAAATGAATGCACATCCCTAATATTTAAAGTACTCATTGCTGTACTTTTCACCTCCACCAAATACACCAGACCCATCATCACCACCACCACCAGTACCAATAACATTACACCCACCACCAGTCATACCAGACACACTCACAGTTTCCTAAACAGACACAAACACACTGAAAAGCACCCAAACACAGACCCCCCAATCAAAAAAAAAAAAAAGGCTTAGACATACAGAGAGATATCTTATAAACACAATAAACGAGGAACATTTCAAACAGCAGACATATTAAATAACAGGTGTAAAAGTGGACATGCATAGTTGATATACATGTGATTTCATTTATAAAATTCAAAAGTACGCATGTACTCTCAAACCATGTGTTAGGATTTGTAGATTAGTGGGCCCTTGGCCCGAGGTGAGAGGTGGTACCGCCCACGGGGAGGAGCCTTGTTGAGCCTCACTGTCGGGAAGCGATGTCAGAGCTATAGGTAGCACAGTCCAGCGAGTAGGAAGAGAGTAGGAGACTGGGCTATGGGAGAAAGGAGCCAGAAAGGATCCCCCTGATGGTGGAATGCAGAACAGGCCCCGAGGAGCGGGGAGTTCAGAGATGGCGACCCCAGGGGTGGAGCCACAGAGAGAGTGTCTGCACAGGAGGGATGATGTACGTTACCCAAGACACAGGGAGCCCAGGGGTCTCTGTCGCTGCAAGGGAACACTACCCCGAGGAGCGGGGAAGTGTGGTACAGTCTCAGAGTGTAAGCAGAATGCTACCCTGAGGAGCGGGGAGCAAGATTTAGTAGCAGAAACAAGGCGTCGGCCCGAGGAGTGGGAGAGTGCCAAGCAGTCACGGTTCACAAGTGCAGACCCGAGGAATGGGAGGCGTGGCTGGTCCCTAGCGATGGTAGTGGCCCGCGGAGCAGGGTACACCAGTGCTGGTTCTCCACGAAGCAGAGTAGCACGGCAATGGTCCGCAGAGCAGGGCACATCATAGTGGAGACTCACGGGCAGCATAGTTCGGCAGTGGTCTGCGAAGCAGGTTACACCGAAATAGAGGCTCACGAGCAAAGTAGTTTGGAAGTGGTCCACAGAGCGGGGTACACCGAAGTGGAGGCTCACTAGCAGACTAGTTCCTGAAGCTGCCCCCGAGGAGCGGGGGAAGGTAGACAGCATCTGAGATACGGGGCCCTCCAAGGAGCGGATAGCCAGAGACTGGAGCAGGGCCCCCGAGGAGCAGGTACCCGAGAGTGTCTCATGCCACGGGAAGCTGGAAGCAGGTACCAACGTCCGTAGAGAGAGCAGCAGGATTCAGCAAGGAGGGAACTCATTGCCAAGTCGATTAGAATCAGGCCCCAATGGTGCTTAAGAGTCCAGGGCTAGTGATGTCATCAAGGGGAGACGCCCCTGAGGTTCCTGCCCTGGCGTCCTTAAAGGAGGGCCATGGAGCGTGCGCGCCTAGGGAGGTCTAGGAGAAACATGGCGGTCGGTGGTACCCTCGCCGCCCTGGAGGGTCCTGGAATGGAGTCATGAGGGTCAGAGGTGGCTAGCCACAGCAACGAGTCTTCCCAGAGGAGAGAGGGCAGAGAAGCACGAAGTGAACAATAGAGGTGGCAGCCATCTGCGACCGATGGTCATAACACCATGCTTACAATTGCGCATGATCACGAGAGGTTTTTAAAATAACACATACTTATTATCATGTTTTGTTGACTTCCTCCAAGTTCCCACACCCAATGTTCCATGTATTGCGTTAATGTTCCTTGTAAACCGATATGATGTTCCCACGAATACCGGTATATAAAAGCTCTTAAATAAATAAATAAATAAATAAATAAATAAATAAAAAAAACCCAATTGCAACTTTGCACTCGCTTTGTCCTAAGAAAGAACATGCTCTGTTGATTTCTCAAGGAAACTTGACTCCAATAAGAGAGGCCACGGGCCAGAGAGTAAAAATTCTTTCATAAGCAGGAAGTAAGAGAGGGACCTTTAAGGGAAATGCTCTGTTTTCTTTGGCTATTATTCTAAATCCTGAAGTAAATGTTAAGAGAAACAAGAGAAAGAAATGGTGACATTTAATGTGTAAAAAATGTCCTTGATGTTTTGACAGCATGAAGTGTAATTATGCACTGAAGTAATGTATTGAAGTGATGTCCCAGAGCTAAGCACTGCATTACATGTTTTTATGAATGGAAAACATGACTTGTCTTTTATAAAAGCTTCAGCTGCTTGATTATTCGAGTGTGTCAGCAGTATGACCAGCTGTACATGGTTTTTGGCATTCAAATTAAGCAGACCTTTCTGTGTTTTTGGCCAGACTGAATAGGAAAAAGCACAACCAATATAATTAGCTCTTGTTTCATATCTTGAAGTTTTGAGTCCAATATGCTAGAAAATAATCTGTACATATGTTACTGGTCTCGAAGAAGCTTAGAATAATGAACATGTGTTTGTGAAATCTACTCACAATTCCTTTGATGTTTCCCTCTTTATCTGCCAGTGACTAAGAAGTTGGGGGTAGTCTTCATTTATATATTTTTTTTTAATTTTCTGTTAACAGTTGTTAACCTGTAGAATTTGTTGCTATTCTTTAATGAAATTTATCTTTAAAACCTACCTGCAATCGTGCAGTGAAATCTCCTTTCTGGTCATCAATGTACTGAAAATTCTGAGGAAAACCCAAACATTCAGCTTAAAAGTGATGCAAAGGCAAAATCACCAGCAGAGCTTAACCAAATAATTATTTATATATGTATGTGTAGGGATATGCAGATGCAAACATGTTATCAACTAATCAATTTCTTTTGGTTTTTGGGCTAAGAGATAACAGAACAATGTAAAAAGACAGAAAGGATATTAAAAATTACAATTGTCTTGTTTCAATCAAATTCATTTTCTCCTTTAGAGGCAGAACAGCAGTAAGTATTTGAATCTGAATTTTGCTGAATAACAGCTTAATAAAAGGAGACATTCATGAAACCTTCATCACAAAAAGTTATTCATCCAGACTGGAAAAGATATTAAGGGACAGTTTTCATGGGTACAATGAGGACAATGCCACGGAGCCGAATGCAGTCTGGCCAAATAGCCCACATGCTTCCATTTACTGGCTAAGCCCGCACACATACGAAAAGAGTATTTGGGGGGGGGGGGGGGGGGAAGTGGGGGGGAGATCATGTTTGAAAAGAGCATCCTTGAAAGGAAATTGCTGTTTAGAAAAGTGTGGAGGTGCTTCTTGCTGTTTCTCTTACTACAATACTGACCACTAAATTATCTTTCAGATTTAATGGGTGATGGTGCGTATCACATGCAATACCACACCAAAAAAGGTGGACTGGTGCGCAGAATACACACAGGGAAGGAAATCAAAAAAATATAGCTGTGTTCTGCGTTAACTCTTAATGTGGTTGCATAGAAACAATACATTTAGGAAACTTCAAGGAGATGAATGCATCTCATCATCAATGAAATTGTAAAAGTCCTTTTAATCGGAGAATGCCCTTCACAGATATAAATCTGGTCAAGGAAAAATCCCTAAACATTGCACAGGTTGAACAACTGCTCGATATGAATGGATTTCAGACAATTCAGACCACCGACACGGGACCGTGTTTCACAAGGCTGCATCGGGAGGGACGAGTGCAGACTGAATGGGCATCAGGTAATCTCAGATTCAAAAAGAACAGGATAAAATATTGTAAGGGGATACCAATAACAGATTTAAATACAAAGTAGCAGTTCCCTGATTAAAAGCAAAGTAATATAAAGAAGGTTCTGACCGCGGGCTTGCAGTAAATGCCCCTATTAAGTGCTCAAAAAACGTCAAGCAATTGTAAGGCTTGCTAAGACAGCCTTGGACGCTCATTGTAGCCCCTATTTACAAGTGCTCAAAGATGAGCAGCTGGACTCCATGGACCCAGCAAGGCACTTCTTATCCTCTTAAATACTGACAGAACTCAACAGGCGGAGATATAGTGGGGTAATTTTCAAAGGTACTTAAGCACATAGGGGTAGATTTTCAAACCGCGTGAATTGGCATACTTTTGCTGGCGCATCAGGCGCCAGCAAAAGTACGCAGGATTTTAGTAGATACGCGCGTAGCCGCGCGTATCCGCTAAAATCCTGGATCGGCGCGCGCAAGGCTATCGATTCTGTATAGCCGGTGTGCGCCGAGCCGCGCAGCCTACCCCCGTTCCCTCCGAGGCCGCTCCGAAATCGGAGCGGCCTCGGAGGAAACTTTCTTTTGCCCTCCCCTCACCTTCCCCTCCCTTCCCCTACCTAACCCACCCGCCCGGCCCTGTCTAAACCCCCCCCTTACCTTTGTCGGGGGATTTACACCTCCCGGAGGGAGACGTAAATCCCTGCGCGCCAGCGGGCCGCTAGCGCGCCGGGACGCAACCTGGGGGCGGGTACGGAGGGCGTGGCCACGCCCCCGGACCGCCCCAGGCCGTAACCATGCCCCCAGGCCCGCCCCCAAAACGCTGCCGACACGCCCCCGACATGCCGCGCCGACCGGGCCCACCCCCGACACGCCCCCGACACGCCCCCCTCGCCAAACCCCGGGACTTACGCGAGTCCCGGGGTCTGCGCGTGCCGGTAGGCCTATTGAACATAGGCGCACCGGCGCGCAGGGCCCTGCTCGCCTAAATCCGCCCGGATTTAGGCAGATTTAGGCGAGCAGGGCTCTGAAAATCCGCCCCATAATCCCATAATGCCCACTCTTTGAAAATAGCCCAGCAGGCATGCATGTAAAAGTGCACACGGAACACAAATTTGCAGGTACTTTTATGCGCATAGGGGGTAATTTTCAAAGGAGTTACATGCGTAAATGTTGCTACTATTGTAGCAATTTTCAAAAGCCATTTACTCAAGTAAAGTGCACTTATGTGAGTAAATCCTATAGACAAGTCAATGGCATATATTGTAGCAATTTTCAAAAACCCACTTACTCAAGAAAAGTGAATTTACTCCAGTAAACCTGGTTTTTACTCGAGTAAATGCTTTTTAAAATCAGGCCCTTAGGGGGTAATTTTCAAAGGAGTTACGCGCATAAATGCATGTAAATGCTTTTTAAAATCAGACCCTTAATCTCGAGTGCATACAACTGCAAATTTTCAAAGCAGATTTTATGTGCATAAATCTGCTTTGAAAATTCTACCTAAAATTTACAGGTATAAAGTACCCCCAGACTTTAGTCTATGTGGGCAGTTAAAATTTATCCTTTTTTAACCTAATTTCTGAAGGGAAATAAGGCTTATGAGCATAGCCGGCTTTTGGGTCTGCAACCCATTCGATCGCACAGGACACCAAGATTGAGGGGGCACTGCTGACCCCACAGTGTCAATAAGGTAGAGCGGATAACCGTATTGGAGGATTGGGCAGCATCTGATGGATGGATCACACAAGGTTCCTCTCCGTTTCCCAAAGAAGAGGCCTGGGCCGCCGTAGACTTCACACAGGGCGTCATTTGCCCTAGAGCTGGCCCTGGCTGTATGTAAGAGTGAGGGTAAGGCACATGGACGCACACGTAGACATAAATACTTTTTGTTTGGTTTCCTATTGACACGAAAGTTAGAGCACATATCAGGGAAGGTGGCATGAGGATTGTAACTCAGGAGTCATTTTTTTCAGATCTAGGTGCAGTCCCTGGCTGCTACTATGTATGCCCTGGTTTCTCCAGCATGTTAGGGTTTTTGCATTTTTGGGGTCCTCCCCTTGCCTTTACCCCACCTTTTGGTGGGATGTGACTCAGGTATACTCTTTTTCCCCTGAGCATGTGCAAATGGTCTTTTCCTCTTGTTTCTTTCCTAGAGGACTGATTAGGGTCTGGTCTGCTCCTCTGGTGGTTTGACCCAAGAGTTTGGAGAACTGAAGAGGAGAGGAATTTTGTGAGGATTTTTGAGAAGTGAAGAGTTTTATTATTGCTATCCAATCCTGATAGAAGGGCAAACCCCCATCACTGGGAGGAATGAATTCTCAGGGAAAGGAGAAGTCCTTGGGGGATCTGTGATTGTGAAAAGAACCTTTTTTGGAAAAGGTTTGAACCAACAAGGTGTTTTGTGGTTTAATGAGGATAACCATCTCACCCTCTATGGGGAAGGGATAGTAGAGACTAGTCCTCAGGGATTAGGTCAGTTGGAGGAAGGAGAGTGGCTAGAAGATGCACCATGGATAAGGAAACCACTGCTTTTCTTGGGACGATTTTTAATTTGTTATTCATGATTTTTGCAATCCCATCCTGGATCATTCTGTTTAAGTTACAGTAAAGTTGTTTTCATTTGAATACCAATATTGGTCTCCATCCTTTATGCCATTATGCATTGTCCTTCAAAGCTGATCAGCCACTGTGAGAATCCACCACCCAGTACATCTGAGCATTTGAATGTGTTGTCCCTTTTCTGTTCCAGAGGTGTAAGCCACCTCCTCACTGGATGAACCCCGGCATCCCTGCAGCTGTGCAGTTTCCTTGGAGAAGGAAAGATTAGCCCTGGGAACTGGCGCAGCATCCTGGATTCAGCCCACAAGCAAAGCATCTACACACGCATATATATATGGACTGCGGACGGCAGCGTTCCAGACAGTTGGGTGCATTTTTTCTGGGTGAAGCTTCTTGTTGGCTTATGGCATGAACATTATTCTTTTTTTGCTTGAAGTAAAAACCAACGACCAGCTAGAAGAAATCCATAAGAACCTCTACAGGCGAAGAGAACAAATTCACGTGCCTAGGCTTTTTCTTCAACCAGAGAATCTCTAGGCATAACTTAAATACTAATCAAAGATGACAGCACTAAAAATGTGGATATGATTAAACGTCATTTAAAAAAAAAAAAATCAATACAAAAAATCCTTAGGCGTTGTTCCCAAGTCCTTTTTTCATTTGGTTAATTTAAATGTACAAGGGTGAGGTGGAGTTTTGACATGAGGAATGATTTCCATAAATCAATTTTTCTCTAACTCTGCTTTGGACAGTATTGGGTTCTGTCCATAGTTTGGTGGTTTCCAACTATGATCTGAACATTCAGAGTGATATGTGGCATGATACACAGAGGTGAGGTAATTCACGTTATTTATGTAGTGCAGGCAGGTTTGCCTGGCTGCTAGAGTGGATACACCAGGAAGGTTTCTGTTCTGTGGGGATGCTGATTCTTCTGGGTCAAAACTGCATTTGCTATAACATGACAAACACGACTTGAATATAATTTTTTTTTTTTAATTTAAAGCAGCTTTTATGCACCTTATTTTTCTCAGGAGAAAGAAAATAAACTAGAACAGTTTTTGAAAGCTAGTCTTTCAGCACTTCTTCAGTATTTTAATTTAAAAATAAAACATCCTTCAAGAAAATGATCTGGCTAAGCTGGCCCGCCAGAAACATAATCTGCAAAATCAAAGTATGAATCAGATCATTTCCAGTTCTAGCTCCCAATTCAATATTATTGTGTCTATAGAATATTCTTGCAGGATTTCTGCATCCTAGCCTGCTCAGCTGGATCTCCAGCCGCAATTTCAGAGCATTTCTCAGAGGGGAAGGTTAGGCTGAACAGTTCTTTGTGTGTGCTAGGAGGGAGTGGGGATTGGAAGGCTGCCAGAAGCCATCAGGAAAGTGTCAGAAAAAAGGGGAAAAAAACTGTGAGAAAAGGCAGTGGAGAGACCCACAAATTAAGGAAAATATACATGAAATAGGGAGAGCCTGGTTTGGTACAAGAAAGTCTTGCACATTCACTGAGTGATTCCTTCTCAGTCCCAGACAAGCTTTGACTTTTTTTTTTTCTGTTAGAAATTAGTGAGAAGCTTCTGACAGCATATGGGCAGCAGCAGAAGAGAATGCAGATAGAGGAGACAGAAGGCAATTTTCAAGGGCATTTCTATGGGTAAAACTGTGCTTTACCTGCAGAAACGACCTGTTATAAAATTATCCGCCTGATATATGGGTAAACGTACGCACATACATCCTGTATGTGCACAAGTTTACCAAGTCTGAGTGGAGGTGTTCCCAGGGAAAGAGTTTGGACTTAAACGCATACCTTTGGATTCTGAAAAGTACGTATGGAAATTTCCTCAAATTTTTAATGAAAAAATTAGCAGGTGTTAGTATGGATTTGGATAAGTTCCAGGAAGAAAAGCTCATAAACCATTGTTAGGGTGGACTTGGGGAAATCACTGCTGATCCCCGAGATAAGCAACATGGTATCTATTGAACCTTTGGGATCCTGCCAGGTACTTGTGACCTGGACCTTTCGTCAGACCCAGTGTGGCAAATCTTATGTTATGTGTATAGGCAGTTTTGGTGGGAATATTTTCAAAGCAAACATATGAGTTAAAGTTTTCTTTGAAATCTGGTGTATTCTTATATATGTATTCGCTGGCTTTCTGATGTAGACTATAACAAAATTATCACTGTAGAGTAATAGTAATATCATATACCAGCCAGATGAACCCAAACATACTAGCAATTTTTAACTTTTATGGTGAACCACTGGCAGTATCAAATATGCAGGAACAATAAAACAATTACAGTAGTCCTTCTGTACTATTAACATATAGGGATTTATTAATGAATTGATGCTAATGTGTTAGCATGCAGTAAATGCCTTTAAAGTACATTAAGCAGAAGTTAAAGCATTTCTGTTAACAATAATGTGCATGCATTACTGTTAATGCAAAACTTCCTGCTCTAATGCAGAGTATATTTAAATGATCTATGTCACATATGAAGCAGTTCATAACTATTCAAAAGGATTATTGCAAATCAGCGTAAGCCCCATGATAAGCATTAATCCATAGGCTTACACAAAAACTTAACTACACCTTGGTAGGTGTAGTTAGGTTATTGCATTAGGCCTCTGCTTTTAATGCATGGCAGAATGCAGACTGCAATTATTTCAACTCAACGCCCCATTCCTAAACCACATATCAAAAATACCTATTCAGGTCAAACCTTATCCCTCCATAAATCAAGCTGAAGGCTCCTCTGTGGTAATCCCTCACCCACTAAAGTTGTGTCCTCTGAGCAGAAAACTCCCCATGTCAAGCATTGGTATTCACTGGAATACCCTCTAAGCCAAGCCCCTGAAACTTGATTTCAGTGCTGAGGCCTAGGTCTGTCAACCTGGCTTGGTTCTGAGGCCAGGTCCTTGTGCTAAGACCTGGACTGGACCTGGCCCTGAGGACTAGTTTCTGTGCTGAGGCCCAGGCCTGGCCTGCCAGTGATCTAACCCAAGCCCTTCCACTTTTAAAATGATGCCAACCCCCTGAAGAATGGCATGGGTGTGAAATCACTCCTCCATCTTCCACCTGTGCAGCAGTTGCCATTTTGATGTATTTTCATATATTTCTTTGGCCATATATCAAATGATGACATCTGCTGCATAGGAAGGTGCCAAAATGACATCACTCCTGCACCATCTTGCAGGTAGACAGTGCCATTTTTCAAGTTCTGGGACACAGGCAAGACTGCTGGAGACCCAGGCCTATGCTTAAGCATTGGAAACAGGCCTCAGGGCCAGACCAGTTCCAGGCTTAGGCCTCAGGGCCAGGCCCCAGTGACAGGCCTAGGCCTTGATGCCAGGACCAGGCTAAGGGCTTGCTCTTGGCACTAGGCCTAGGACTGAGCTGGGTCTAGGCTTTGGTGGCGGGCCCAGCCTGGGTGGGCCAAAGACTTGGTGCTAGGGCCAGGCTTCAAGGATGGGTCCTGGTGCTGATCTTAGGCCTTGGCACTGTGATTAGGTCTCAGTACTGGACCTAGGCACTGGGTTTCAGGCCTAGTTTCAGTTCTGGGACCAAGCCTGTGCATGAGCCCCGATGGTGGGCTTATTTGGGGCCGGGACCAGGCCTCAAGGCCAGTTCTTGTCCCTAGGCCTAGGCACCAGGCCAGGATTAAGCCGAGGCCTCAGAGCCAGGTCCTGGCCTAGCCCTTGACACTGGGACCAGATCTTAGTGCCTGGGCCTGACTAAGCCTAGGCCTCGTCACTGGGACTAAGCCTCAGAAACAGGCCTGGCCTGGGCCTAGACTTTAGCGCCAGGTCCAGCCCAGTTCTACACCTTGACACTGAGGCCTGGCCCAACCGGAGGCCCACTTTTAAAAGAAAATTAAATTAATATGAAAATATCCATATGCTTCGGGGTATTTTTGTAGTAGGCTTTTTCAGTTTGTTGCATTCTGACAAACCAAAATTGGCCTCATTCATTTCATACTTTGCATTTGTTAAAAAAAAATGCACATCCCTAATGGAGACAATGACAATATCTGAATTCAAGAATGCATGGGACATGCACAGGTAATTTCTGAGGGAGTGGTAAAGATTATGGAGCTAAGGAGTTGTGTAGATGGGCATGTTAGATATGCTGTATTTTCTTTGTCATCATATTTCTATGTTTGATATGTATGTAATTTCTCAATTTCAGGTCTGTTATTGTACTTTTTATGAGCTAACTTTAAAGGGAAAGTTGCTCCTTGGAAATTTGACATAGTCTGCGGGCATAAACAAACCACAGACTTTAAACTTCTGTACACAGTTTGAAAGTTGAACAAGTCTCCTGAAGCAGTCTTATGAAAACCTGGTGCTATGACTTGCTGCAGTGAAGTCTTCAATAAAAAGCTAAATATTGCATTGACAAATCATTAGGGATATGCATTCAACAACATTGTCTATGTCATTTCAAATCTTTTTCAAAATGCAACAATAGAAAAAAACCATAACATTTTGTGGTTTTCCTTCTATCTTTTTTAGTGTGCACTATTTGGAATAGTGTGCACTGTCAGAATAGTGTGCATTATTTCTGAATAGTAAGCACTATTTCCAAAACTTAAAAAAAAACTTTAAAAAAAAATGACATGACATAAATCTTTTGGTCTGCACACCCCTACAAGTCATTAATGTGATATTATCTATGACTGGCATCTCGCAAATCTTTTTCAAGCTTGAAGAATTTTGGACATTATGGAATTACAAATTGGAATAGTGGAATAATTCAGATTTTGCATTAAAAAATATAAAACAAGATATAGTCCAAAGACTAGCAAGTGATGACAATCCTTGGTGTTACGAGCGCGCGCGGGTGCGGTCGTCGTAAGCGGGTGGTGGTGAGCCCTTGGGCCACGGCAGGACTCAAGGAGGAGCCCCAAGCCACACCGTGGGAGGTGAGCTGAGCAGGCATGGTGAGCGAGGCAGGCAGGAACAGAAGCAGGGAGTCCGACCCTCAGCCGGACCTGCATGCCCATGGTAGCCAACACGGGGAAGTTGACTAATGAACGGTCCTCCGACTGTTCCCGGCCCTTTCGGACCTGCCGCAGGGAACGGCAATGGGCAGCAGGCCGGACAGAGGCGAGGGCAGACAGAGTCCTTAAACAGAAGACATCAGACGGGGCAGAAGCAAGACGAAGACATCAGGACAAGGGCTGAAGCGAGACACAGGAAAGGTCCAGGCGAGCAGGAACTCCGATGCTGGGATACTCACATCCGAAGCCCCCTCGGCTGGCAGAAGCTCAAGAGCCCGTGGGACGAATCCCTCCTGTTGGCCACTCCAGGGCCCAACAGGACAGAAGGCTCAGGAACCAGACGAGGACGTAGGTCAAGGCAGAGACAGGAAGACATCCGGGCAAGGGCTGAAGCAGACACTGTAGACAAGGCTGGACGGAAACATGGCACTGTCCATCAGGGCGCCCTACTCAGCCCACCCGTGGGACTGAGTCGTGGACCACCCTGTCCCAGGCGCGCCCTACACAGCCCAGGAAAGCTGGTCGCGGACCACGCTGAGAAGGAGGGTGCAGGGAAACTCCAGGCGAACAGGAACTCCGATGCTGGGATACTCACATCCGAAGTCCTTACGGCTGGCAGGCACAGGAACAAACATCTAGGCAGAGACACAGGACAGGAACCCATCAAGGCATAGGCGAAACCGGGGGACCTGGATCGGCAAAGTTACAGACGACTGTAGAGCCCGATCCAAAGGCCAGGCAAGGTCAGAAACAGACATCAAGGCAGAGACACTGGACAGGGATCCATCAAAACATATGATGATCACGGAAGACCTGGATCAGCAAGGCTACAGACGACTGTAGGACCTGATCCGCAGGCCCTTTGCAAGTGAACACAAAGTCCTTAAATACTGGAGGTAGAAGGCAACTCCCTGGGAGGAGCTTGCCAGGACCGCCCACCGCTGGTCCTATAAGTCAGGTGGAGAGCTGCGGGCCAGCCCCTAGGAGAAGGGCGTCGCCAGACAGGAAGTCCAAACGCTGGCAAGCAAGCCACAGGCACACCTAGGCCTCTCAGGCCCTGGAGCAAGTCCCGGATGGAACACAGGCGAGGCCCAGGCTTCAGAGCGGCCTCTGGAGGAAGGTAAGAGACCTCCTGTAGCGCAGCAACAGGGGGGATCGCAACACTTGGATTCTCTCAGTTGCGCTTCTGCTGATATCAAAATATTAATCAGTGAAAACATGTTCCTGACAAAAAGTTTTTTGGCAATATATCTCCTTGTGCTGGTTTCCCTGAATGTTCATGTGAGCGGCTGGAATGAGTGCATATCTACTCCAAATCAATGCCCACACTTTTTGGCCTCAGCATCTTGCTGTGCTATTGCCAGTTGCTCAGCCTGCTCCTTATGTCTTGCCTTTCTTCAGGTTCAGCATCTTGCTGTATTGTTGCCAATTGCCATTCTTGCTGCCTGGCCTGCTCCTGCTCCACATGTTCTGTTTCTCTTCTGGTTCTGTGCCTGACTGTGCTGTTGCTAGCTGCCACTCTTACTGTCCCTGGCCAGCCTCTCCCCTACTTAGTTGCTGCCACTCTTGCTGCTGCTGCTGCTACCCAGCCTGCTCCCATTACCCTTCTGTTCTCTTGGTTTCACTAGGGTGTTTTTGTCCTCCTCAATGCTCGGCCCTTACTCCAGAATCTTTCATGTGGTTTCCAGTCATTGTCCAGCTGCTGCCTCTTCTCATCATGTCTCATTTCCTGCTCCTGATGTTGGGGTATCTCATGTCATCTCACCTCCTCTCATCCTGATGCTGCCACCTCTATGCTGATGTCTCATCTCATCTTATCTCATTTCCTCTCACATGGCTGCTGCCTTCATGCTGTTGTCAAATTTCAATTCATCTTCGCTCATCCTACTGTTGTCTCCATGCTGGTGTCTCATCTCATCTCCTCTCATCCTGCTGCTGTCTCATCTCATATCATCTCCTCTCATCCTACTACTGCCTCCATGCTGCTGTATCTTCTCCTGGGGCTTCTGCCTCCATGCTGCTGTCTCTTCCCCTGGGGCTCCAACCTCCATGCTGTGCTTTCCCATCCTGGTCCTGCTGCCTGCTATTTTACCTTTTCTGCCCTGGTCCTTAGGCTGTCCCCCTTGAGTACATTCTTTCAACATGGACTATATGGGGCCTTAAACTTCCTTGGCCCTTAGGCTGTCCCATTGAGTGCTCTCTTTCAACATGGTCTGTCTGGGGCCTTCACTTGAACTCTGTTGCCTTGGCCCTTAGGCTATCCCCTTGAGTGCTCTCTTTCAACATGAACTGTCTGGGGTCTTTGCTTGAATTCTGCTGCCTTGGTTCTTAGGATGTCCCCTTCAGTGCACTCTTTCAACATGATCTGTCTGGGGCCTTTTGGTTAATATCACATGTTTGTGCTGCTATCAGCTCTAACATTAAAGCTGTACTGTAGCTATTGGGGTGCCACTTTCTATGTTCTTTGCTGTAATCATGATTGTGCCAAAGGGTAAGATGGTAATACTGTGTATGTAATGTTGCCATTTGGAACAATGTATGTACAGGTCTACACTCAATATGCTGTTCATTTCAGTTACAATGTCATGTGCAATGTGATATCTTGTCCTTGCAGAATGTGATTATCAAATATGTCGCCTTGCTTTCAATCTGATGATCATTTATCATGTAATAAAGTGGTCACACTTTCTGCTCGTCTATTTTCATTGTGTGCTTTTTCTCTTTAAGGTTCACTAGGTCAAAGGTTTGGGATCCACATGACCTTGCATGCTAGAGAGCTATTGACCATTCCAACTAGGTACTTTTGTGGCAGACAAGACCACATGGCCTATGGCAAACAACCAAAAGCTCATTGTATGCTCCCAAGAAAGACAGCAAGAGTGAAACAGGAAGTGTCTTACTGTGGAGCTTCACTATTGGCTCCAGTTGCCTTCTTCAGAGAGCATATTCATAGTTAACTCCTATGTATATGGGCATGTACGTGAAATGGGCACCAGCTAGCTAGTGTTCACCTCCATATGCAGTCCAGTGGAATAGGGGAAAAAAATGCTTGGTTAGATGTGCAGTAGCTATGTCTTCACTCTGTTGGTGTTGCATTCATGCCTGCTCTTCGCCCTCGCTCCATCCTTTCTACTTGTGTGGCGACTCCCTCCAGGTCTGAAGGACAGCTTGCTCCCTGCCGCATCTCCAGGGATCCCTGGGCTGGCCTGACGCTGCAGATCCGCCAATTTCCTGATGTCGTAAGGGCACACGTGCGCGCACGCTCCAGAATTTGTACCGGCAAGGGGCGAACCTCGGGGGCGTCCCTCTGTAGTGACGTCATCCGCTTCCAACTTAAAAGGGTCTTTGTTGCTACTATGAATCGAGCGAGCAAGGACTTGAATCTTACTTTTCCTGGTTATGATTCGCCCAAGCTACTCTGCCTTCTTGTACTATCCAAGGGTTACCCACTCCTCGAGGGCTCCGCTCTCTCTTCTTGATTTTAGACTGCTAAGATGGGATCCAGTACTCGCTCCTCGAGGGCCTATGTCCCTGAATGCTCAGAAGACTCCTTAATGCCTGGAAGCGATCGCAGACGTGAACACTATGTGCTATATTACAGTTAGGAATCGGTAATCGCTCCACGAGGGCTTCTGTCTAAGATGTTATCGCAGGTATGGAGATCATGAGTTATTATTGCAGATTGCAGATAGGAACCGATACTCGCTCCTCGAGGGCCTATGTTCCTAAAACCTTCCAAAGACTCTCTTCTATTACAGAAGCCACCTCATACACAGATATTGTGAGTTCTTATTCCAGACTGCATATAGGAACCACTACTCGCCTACGGCTCCTGTTCCTGAATATACTGAAGACTATCTGTTGCACTGAAGCCATTACAAGATATCTACAATTATGAGTGTAACATCTACTACTGGTTATGTATCCAGCATACCCTGTCTACTCCCTATCTATAGTCTCTCTCTACAGCTCAGCAACCCAGAGATTGCAGTACCAGTATCTGAGGGACTTCAGCCCTGCTGGGCACATCAACTCATTACTGCCACCTCTGGTGGTTCTACTTCCTGTCTAATAAAGAACTATCTGTGTTTGTCTCCATACTCCAGCCTAGCCGGTGGTCCCTCTCAGGATATCCTCTTGGGGACGCTGTTATCTGCCATCGGCCCAAGGATTCACCAATTTCCATTAAGTGTTTATTCCTTACACTACTAGAGCAGTATCACAGACTGCCACTCCATAGGAGTCAACCCACAACAGATCATTAACTCTGCCTACAGAGTATTACAAATTTCTAGCTCCTCCCCTTGGGAGAGCAGCATTGAACAGTTGGAGACCAATAGGTTATCTAGCTATGCGAAAGTCATAGTACAGCTATTACAAACCATTGACCTCTTCCATTGCAAAGATGTATGTCCTCTGACTAACAATGGGCCTTCTCTGGCACTGAATGCTATCATGATATAAGTCTTTAGCCAGAGGACTACTTGAAAAGTACATAAAGCCCTAGTAGCCCTAGTTGTCGTTTATCTCTAGGGAGTATAAATGTGCAGCTGCAGGTTCTAAGGCCAGAGAGTACATAGTGTACCTGTAAAGCTTGTGTGGTATTAAGGGGAAATTACACTAATCACCCAACAAGACTTAACATTGGGTGCCTTACTTGTGTCCTCACTTCCACTTAAAAGTCAGCCTGGACCAAACTCTTTTTAGGTTTCACACACAACAAAATTTCCTGCTCTAATATCATGTCAGCAGGTGTGTGACAACTGAGGAGGAGTTTATGAGTTGTGTAGGCTAGAGAATCCCCACAGTCCAAGAACATTGCTTAGGAACAGATAGACCTCCACAGACTGTGTGCCACCTCAGTACTAGCCTAAGGATCTTCAAGTATACTCTACTGCTTCATTGTCAAGGCATACATGGTTTCTGTTCTATACTGACCCAGACAGAAGAGCAGCGAGTCAATGAAAAATGAGAGAGAGGAGAGCAGTTGCACTCCTCTGGCCTCCCTTCCATAGAAGGTGAAGGGGTAGTTGAGGTATAACAGTCAAAATATCATTCAATGAGGCTTTGCTGAAGCTGGCTGCTATTCAGTGTGGTATCCTTGGCTTGTGCAGGTGCACATGGGGGATCTAGGGGTAGATCTGGTAGATGGGTATCCCATGGATTAGAGTGAGATTAGCAGAGTAGCACTTATTTACTACTTTGGGTGGAGTATACATTAAAGTTCCATCCATTTTATCCAAACAATGAAATTGATTTTTGAGAACCCTGAAGGTGTGTTCTATGATACAGCAGGTAGAACATAAGGCCTCACTGTACCTCATCTCTACCATTATAGTAATGGGGATGAGAAGTCAGGACCTGCAACCATATTCCGAATCCCCTGCGGCCAAAACAGAATGGAAGCATCTTTTACACCATAGTCATTTTGAGATATGGATGTCAAATCACTGCATGCTATAAGACAATATAAACTAACCTCGAGCTTAAAATGATCCTTAAAAGCCTATTTCCCTACCTTAAGTGTATGCTACCTTTTCCAGTGACACTATACAACCATTATAGCACTAGCTAAATCTTGGTCAGATCTTGCAGACTAGTAATCTGCATCTGGAGATTCCACCAAATATGTGACAGCCCCTCACAACTAAGCTAAGGCTACTCATTCATAGCAGTCATCAAACCCTGAAGCAGTACATCAGAGCTGCCAGACCTGTCCTACTCTACCTCATGGTCTGAATGTGCAAATCCCTGGAGGATCTGCAGATACAAGGGATACAAATTTGTCAGCCCTGACACAGGGAATATGCTATGCCCAAAAATGCACAGGCCACTGCTTCTGGTTTACCTGTGTGATGAGCAAAACAAACTATGACTATGCCTGACATCCTGGCTAACCCATCACTAAGAGGGCACACCTGATCTGTGAGTACCAGCAATGTGGACACTTAAAGGTTGTGATTAAACAGTGAGATTTCAACTGCTCTAAATGGGAGGATTGAAAAAGGCAAATGTTTAAAATGAACCCATAGAAAGTGTGTAGTGGCTGCTCACATACCAAGCTTTATGGCAAGTGCATTGTTTGGCCTCCCAAAATTAGCAGGCCTCTCAAACATGGGGAGAGAAAGCCAGGTGCAATGGTGCAATGGCATGCAGATCTAACTGTACAAGCCGCTTGTCAAGTCAGCAATGCTCTTACATCCCCCATAGCGACCCTCCACCCCATATCTGTGCCATTTGCTGCAAATATATAGTCAGAAATGGAATAAAGAAGCATCTCTCTTACCTATCAGCCAACCATCACCATAGAGGCTGTCTTCAAAATTTACAAAGAGCTCTGATTATCTAAATATAAAGGAATTGTGTGTGGCTTCCGGGTACCTGGCCACGACATTGTGGATGAGCAGTCGAGCATCACAAACCACTTGCACTTTGAGGAAGTGGAAAAGATTTCTGTTGCAGAAGATCTCCTCCCTGTCATGAAGTAGGATGTTGGCTATGTGAGTGATAACTCCCAGAACATTGAGAAAATGAGCTTTGGCATAAAAGCTTGTCTTCAATTCCATCAAGTCCTGCCTGTCCTGAGGAAATGCTATGTAGTGATTAATGCAGTTAGATACAGCTGTTATGACCTGGCCCAGACAGCGGGAAAAGTAGTTTGGGACATTCCCCTAATGATCCCTACTGTCATCTGGAAGGAACCAGATGCCAGGAAATGCAGGGTAGCCAATAGTTTGGTAAGCCCCAGTATAGTGTGGTTCCTTTCCATGATCGGATCCAGATTCCCTTGGATTTCTTCATATAATTCCAGGATAACCTGAGAGCTGAGGTGATACCTGCTAACCACATAATCTTCTGGCATGCCCAGCAATGAGGCTTATGGAGGAAAGATGAACTCCCTTTTTCTCTTCTGCCTTAGCCACCTGAATGCCAAGCACTGCTGTGGGCCACAACTTTCTCACTGTGGGGCCAGTAGCTCAGGCTCCAATGCAGGGACTTCTCTAAGAGGGCTTGGCACTTCCCTTTCTTGTTCTTGTGATTGTTCTTGTTGTTGTCTGCGGAGAGCATCCTGAAGCATTCAGTATCCCCAACAAATAAACTTGCCACAAACATAATAGGTTTAGGAGGACCGGCCAGGTAAAAAAGGTGATTTTATTGCCCAGGAGGCAATTCACAATAATAGCCACAGACTCGGGATAAACCTTTTTTTCCCTTATACTGCAAAAAAAAGGTGCAATTATTTCTGACATTAAAACCCATATTAATGTGCATTAATCTATCATGGAATGCGGTAGAACACCTTAATTTGCATTAACTCATCCCACTTGCATACTAAAATTAAAATTTGCATGGTAGCTACATTGTGCTATTTATCAAGCATGCAACACACATTAGACCCCATTTGACATGGTTAGGGCCTTAACGAACTTAGATGAATGACCCTATTAGCCGGTTATAGTTGAAAATCAGCTAAGTTAGCTGGATAACTCTGCCATGCCCTGGAACACCTCCGGAATGTCTCTTTTGTGGGTGGCTAAATTATAGCTGGATAATGACTTATCTGGTCATAATTTAGCCAGATAAGTAATTGAATATCCAAAAGTTACCATTTAGATGGGTAACTTGTGAGTTATCCATCCAAAGAGGTTTTGAATATTGACTTCAGGATGCATTGCTTTCCCCATTGACTAATGGGAACAAATGAAACAAATGACATGAATGAAACAAATGAGCTTCTGATCTGAAACAAATGAAATTTAAATGAAAATCCAGATGAAATCGAAAAGTTTTCTGTGCACTTCCCTATAATTCAATAGTATAATTTAGGGATTGAATTTCATAGTGACTTATGCACATAAAACTCTGTTCTATACATGTTTGGCACTTAAAAAAATCAATTGGGATGAGTATGTAAAAGTACATTCAAAATCCCCATTTCACACATACTTTTACTTGTATTAGAGTTGGTGTTAGGACCGCCGGCTGCGGCGGCCTGCGACCAGGGTCAGGTGTCATTGGCCGCCGGCCACGGCGGGTCGCGACCCGGGTCGGGCCGACGGCCGCAGCAATAGTTGCTCACTCGGAGTGTTGGGCCTTGCCGGAGGCTCCTGCTGTGGCAGGCAGCCTTCTGCTTTTCTCTGGAATGCTGCCGCTGCCTAGCCTGGCCGCATGGTTCCACACGGCCAGGCTGGCTCCTCCCCCTCTGTTTCAGCTAAGAGCCGCGCGCGCGGCTGAAGAAGATATTTAAAGGAGCCAATACAGGAAATTGTCATGGCTCCTCCTGGGACTCCGCCTCCTGGTTCCTATACTTAAGGCAAGGTCTGACACTCAGACCTTGCCTTGGTATCGAGGCTCTGTGCTCAGTTCCTGTGTTCCTGGATCTGCTCTCCGTCCTGCTCTGCCTCTTCTCTACGTTGGATTGACTCTTTGGCTCCTGATCTTCGGACCGGTGGTGATGATTTTCTGGTATTGACCTGGATTGGCTTCGGACCATTCTCCCGTCTTCTCGTGGACCGGCTTTTGATCTCTCTCTGGACTTCGACCCTTGGACCGGCTCTCGACCTCTCTCTGGATTTCGACCCTTGGACCGGCTCTCGACCTCTCTCTGAACTTCGACCCTTGGACCAGCACGGGACTATTCTTCGACGTATACTCCCAGACTACTCACAACCAGTTGGAGGCGCCAGCCATCTGGAACTCACGACCTGCAGGAGGCGCCTGCATCCAGACTATCTTCACTCTTCAGGGAGTCTCCTGTCCCAGTGGCCGTGTCCCTACGGGCCCCTCCTGGGGGGATCACGAGCTTCCAGGGTGAAGCCTTCATCCAAACATCTTCATCAGTAGGCCTTGCCATCCGACGGTAGAGACCGAAGAGGGTTGACCTCCTTTCTGGTAGCGCTGACTTTACCTCGGAACAAGGGTCCACATTCTAATTCATAACAGTTGGGGCAGAAAAAGCATTTATGAGCATGATTTCTGTTTTCAAAACTTTGCATGTAAATGGACATGCAGAAAGTTATACCTATTCAGGAGCAGATGTAATTTTCTATGCATAGGTGTACACATATATTGAGACAACTGTACATTTTCAGACCAGACTTATGCATGTTAATCTATTTTGAAAACTGGGGCTAAAGTCTGCTGGTACAGACTTTAGTCCTACTTTAGCTGTTATAAAATTACCCTTCTCATGAAGAGATCCTATATCATGCTATAGATAAAATCTTCAGAGGGTTAACTGTATTAGTCTGGTGTAGAAAAAAATGACAAGAGTCGGGTGTCACCTTATAGACTAACAACTGTCCTCGAAAGCTCATGCTTCAATAAATGTGGTAGTCTATAAGATACCACCTGACTCCTGTCCATTTCATGCTATAGATAAATACTCATAGAAGGCTTTGTATATGTACCAAGAATAGAGCAATACCTCTAGATCAACAACTGGAAAGGTTTATGTGTTGATACATTTTAATGGCTTTCCAAACCACTGTGAGCAGTTGTATGTTGGTTGATAGCTGTGCTTGTGGGATAGGGTAGGAGTTCGGGGGAAGAGGAGGGCTGGATTCTACCAAAATGTTTTCACCTTCCTCTAGTGTTGGCCTTATAACAGCATATATGATAAGAAGTTTGATTAGTAAAGAAAGATCTTGTTATATTTCTTTACTATTCTGAGTGCCAGTTCTTGAGAAAAATATGCTCTTGTTTAAAACAATGACATAGCTTTTAATTCATTAGCTGCCTTGGCAAAAGAAATAGTACATAGAAAGATTACTACTCCTAGTAACTAGCCAAACAATGTGGAATCTGTCATCTCCAACAGAGTTTGGATATTATGCATCTGTATTCTTTTTGCTTAAACATTTATTTACAAAAATAAACAAGAAGAGAAGTGGAAATCATGTATGTTCATAAATGTTCCAGAGCTTTTAAATACAACCCTCTTGAAAATGACCTCAGTCTCATCACATTGAAGTCATTTTCAACAGGATAAATTCCTGGCCCATGTCTGGCCTTACCACCAAATTTCTCCCTGACTCCTAGAAAGATGGACAGATGGACTGATTGAATTACCGCATAAGCACTTGAACACTATGGGGCAGATTTTAAAACCCTGCACACGTAAATCCGGATGGATTTATGCACACAGGGGGGTTATGCGTGCCGAGCCTATTTTGCATAGGCCTGGCGATGCACACAAGCCCCTGGACACATGTATGTCCCGGGGCTTTGAAAAAGGGGCGGGAAGGGGGTGGGGCACCAGTCCGGGGGCGGGACCAAGGCCTCAGGCACAGCAGCCGTGCCAGGGGATCACGCGCCAGCAGCCGGCCAGTGCGCACAAGTTACACCTGCCAGAGGCAGTCATAAATAACAAAATAAAGGTAGAGGGGATTTATGTAGGGCTGGGGGCGGATTAGATAGGGGAAGGGAGGGGAAGGTGTGGGGGAGCAGAAGGAAAGTTCCCTCCGAGGCCACTCCAATTTCAGAGTGGCCTCGCTAGGAATGGGGACAGCCATCGGGGCTCCCCTAGGGCTCGGTGCGTACAAGGGGCCAGATTTTCTAACATACGTGCGGGCGTAGATTTGTGTGTGAAACCCCGCGCGCACAAATCTACACCCAATTTTATAACATGTGCGTGCAGCCGCGCGAATGTTATAAAAAATCCGGGGGAAGCATAGAATTGGTGTCTCTAGGGAGGGTGGAGTCAAGATGGCGACCAGAGCGGTAACACTGTGAAGCTGCTCCGGCATTCTGACTGACTAAACTTTACTTCAGTAAAACAATGCCTTCAAAAAGCAAAGGGAAGATCAGGATTTACCCCTCTACTCCTGTGCAACCAGCGGGGCAGAAAACAATCATGCAGTGTATTGAGCAAGCAGCTAAGAAGGAGCCAGGAGGTTCGGCTGTCGGGTCACAGGGAGGAATACGTGACCCGACCTCGGAAGAACTATCCCTCAGCCCGTTTGACATCAGACTACCTCCAGCAGTGCGAGTAACATCAACGCCACATTTGGATGTGGACCCCCGTCGGGAGATCTGTGACGTCCAACTTGAGGGGTCTGTTTCAATGGAGATTCTTGCACCTCCTATGAACATCAGAGAAAATTCATCGGGAAGTGGAACGGTCTGGGGAGAGAAGGAAGGAGCAAGCCCAGGACAATCACTCATTGTAAGTGAAATTACTTCTAAACCTGAGGTACTTACCTTAGATTCACTGTGGAATCTAACTTCAGCCTTAGCAAAGATGGTTTCAGACTGCTCAGTAAAGATTAATTCCGTGTTCCAACAGCTAAGAACATAAGAACATAAGAAAATGCCATACTGGGTCAGACCAAGGGTCCATCAAGCCCAGCATCCTGTTTCCAACAGTGGCCAATGCAGGTCATAAGAACCTGGCAAGTACCCAAAAACTAAGTCTATTCCATGTAACCATTGCTAATGGCAGTGGCTATTCTCTAAGTGAACTTAATAGCAGGTAATGGACTTCTCCTCCAAGAACTTATCCAATCCTTTTTTAAACACAGCTATACTAACTGCACTAACCACATTCTCTGGCAACAAATTCCAGAGTTTAATTGTGCGTTGAGTAAAAAAGAACTTTCTCCGATTAGTTTTAAATGTGCCCCATGCTAACTTCATGGAGTGCCCCCTAGTCTTTCTACTATCCAAAAGAGTAAATAACCGATTCACATCTACCCGTTCTAGACCTCTCATGATTTTAAACACCTCTATCATATCCCCCCTCAGTCGTCTCTTCTCCAAGCTGAAAAGTCCTAACCTCTTTAGTCTTTCCTCATAGGGGAGTTGTTCCATTCCCCTTATCATTTTGGTAGCCCTTCTCTGTACCTTCTCCATCGCAATTATATCTTTTTTGAGAGCTAGGAATGCTGAATAAGAACTTTGAGGGATATAAAATGGAGACAGCAGAAAAGTTTCTGAGTTTGGAAAATGATGTGAAAAAAAATTAAGGAAGTCCAAGCAAATATAATCCTGGACAGTGGTGCAGCTAATAGAAGAATTGAAAACATAGAAAACTCATTGAGGCATTTGAACCTAAGGATTATAAACTTTCCTAGGGTAATTGGAGAAATTCAAAAAATTACCTTGATTCGATATTTCCACGAAATATTAGATATTGCCCCAGAGAAGACTCCACCCCTAGAAAACATTTATTTCCTGCCAGAACGGAACACACAGTTAAAACAAATACAAATGCCACAAAATGTTATGGAAAATTTAACTGATTTTCTCGAATCCTCTGAGTATGAGATTGCAGAGAGAACGACGCTGTTAATATCATTTTTCAATGAAAGTGATCAGGGAATAATTATGAGAGCATATTTCAAGAAAATCAATGAAATGTTTATGGGATCTTGGATCAGAATATTTCCTGATCTTAAGAAGGCAACACAAACCAAATGGAAGAATTTCCTTGCTTTGAAATTGGACGTATTGGCACTGGGAGCCTCTTATATTCTTAGGTCCCCTTGCAAATGCGTAATAAAGTATGAGAAAAATAGTTATATTTTTTTTCACCCTGAACAGCTGAAAAGCTTTGTTGAAGCAAAGAAAGCTTTACTACTTATAAGTAGCAAATAATGATGTCTATTAGAAATAATGCTGCTTGATCTGGTCGCATAATTTCATAGTTAATACTTTTATTTAAACTACTCAAATTTGCAGGCACTCCACCCCTCATAGTTTTGGGGTCTTATATGTTGTAAATGTCGGGAATTTTATAATTTGATGTAGTAATGATGCTGATATAAGATATATATTTTCCTTTTGGATCCTGACATGATACACTGGGCCAGATTTTAAAAGGGTTACACGCATAAGGTACATGCATAACCCTTTTAAAACCCCCCTGCGCGCGCTGAGCCTATTTTGCATAGGCTCGGCAGCGCGCGCAAGCCCCGGGACGCGCATAAGTCCCGGGGCTTGCAAAAAGGGGCAGTCATGGGCGTGGCTAGGGGCGTGGCATCGGTTTGGGGGCGTGTGGGCAGTCCGGGGGCATGGCTGAGTGCCCTGACATAGCGGCCTGTGTCGAGGCCTGCCACGCCAGAAGACAGCCAGCGAGTAGTAACTTTTGGAATAAAGGTAGGGGGGTTTAGATAGGGCCGGGAGTGTGGGTTAGGTAGGGGAAGGGAGGGGAAGGTGCGGGGGGGTAGAAGGAAAGTTCCCTCCGAGGCCGCTCCGAAATCGAGGGAATGGGCAGCGCACGCAGGGCTCGGTGCGCGCATGGGGGTGCACATTTGTGCAACTTGCGCTCGCTGACCCTGGATTTTACGTGGCTACGCGCGTATCTTATAAAATCTGGCGTACTTTTTAAAAATGTACCTCACTATGTTTCATTAACAAAGTTTAATGCTTTGTAAATTGTTAAAAACCAATAAAGATTAAATTTAAAAAAAAAATCCGGGGTCGGCGTGTGCAAGGTGCACAATTGTGGCTTTCCCCGTTCCCTCTGCCGCTCCGAAATTTGCATTTGCGAAATCGGAGCGGCCTCAGAGGGAACTTTCCTTTCACCTCCCCGCACCTTCCCCTCCCTTCCCCTATCTAACCCACCCCCCAGTCCTACCTAAATCCCCCCCCACCTTTATTATTTAAGTTGCGCCTGCCTCCGGGCAGGCTTAGGCTGCGCGTGCTGGCCGAGTGCCAGCACGGCCTCCCCCGGCCTAGCAGGCCTTCGAGGCATTGGCCACGCTCCGCCATGCCCTGGACCGCCCACTCCCCGCCCACTCCCTGCCCCTTTTTTCAAGCCCCGGGACATTTGCGTAGCTATTAAAATCTGGCCCTATGTGTTGAACAATGTTAAAAATGAAATCAAGTACATCGTTGATGAAGATAACATTTGTTGTGTTGTCGAAGATGTCCTAAGACCCAAAATACTTGTATTATGGATGAGAGAAACAGTTCTGGTTAAATAAGAATTCTATTCTAATTTAATTTACAAATTTATAATTTGTCTTTTTAAGAATAAACTTATAAGATGGAGTATAGTAAAACTATAACCATTGGTATTACAAAACAATGCACAAAATTATTATATCATAATATAATTCTTATACAAATTAAAATATGATAAAAATAATGTCAACAGTGATAAAAGCTTAATCCTCATAACAAAAAACATTCTTCAACATCACATACATCTCCGTTAAATAAGAATATCCCAAAACCAGCAAGGATTCTCTGGAACTAATTCAAAGTCAAACCCAAAGACCAGTCTCATAAAATGACAGTAAATCTAATCCTGGCCAAATAACAATGAGGTCGATATTCAGTGCCATTTCTCTGGCTACGTTTGGACTTAGCCGGACAAATGGCAGGATCTGAAAATCCACACTGGCAAACCGCTTATGAGCTATCTGGTTTATTTATTTATTTATTTATTTATTTATTTAACGTTTCTTTTATACCGATGACCGTTTGCACATCGCATCGGTTTACAGTGAACAAAAAACCATTGGGCAGAGCCCTTACAAATAACAGATAACATAGTAAACTAGGCAACATATAAATAATATTTGGGAGGAGCCCTTACATGAAATACAAACATCAATGAGTAAATGCTATGGGTATATGCTATGGGATTGAACTATAACAATAACTATATACAAATTAGTCCACAGTACAAAATCAGCAGGCGAAAAGGCGTTCATACCAGGATATCAGTTAAGTAGTTAGCTGGATGAAACATAGCCTGACAACTTGGAGTCTATTTATTTATTTATTTTTGGCTTTTATATACCGATGTTCCTGTACAGGATACATATCGCACTGATTTACATAAGAACTGAACTGTCGCCTTGGGGCGAGTACAAAGAACATGGAACATGTAATACAGATAAATTATAATATAGTAAAGTCGAACAAAAGTTGTTACAAAAAACAGCAAGATCAGGACAAAGTGTTCCATTACACCAGCCGAATCACTGACAAGGCCTGACGATGAGTTTCTTGTAAATGGGAATGCCTTTGTGAAGGGATCTGCAAATGTACCCTCATGAGTGGAACACAAAGAGGCATGAGAGTTATAAGGAGAGAACAACTTTGCTAGAAAAAAAGGAGCCTGGCTATTTAAACAATTAAATGCCAAAACCAGCAACTTTAAATGGATTCTCATTTCCACAGATGACCAATGTAGTTGGTCAAGACATAATACTTTATTTGCAGAAATCGCCCTTTTAGAAAATTACATGCATACACACTGTAAGAGTATACTTTTACATGCATGGAGAGAGGTGTTCCAAGAGATGGAGTCTGGGCAGGGTTGGAATTTACTCACTTAAAGCCTGATTTTTCAAAAGCATGTATACATGTAAAACTGGATTTTACACATGTAAATGCATTTTACTCGAGTAAATGGGCTTTTGAAAATTGCTACAATATATGCCATTGAATTCTTCATAGGATTTACTCACAGAAATGCACTTTACTTGTGCAAATGGCCTTTGAAAATTGCTATAATAGTATATTACATTTGTGCACATAATTCCTTTGAAAATTACCTCCATAATTTTTTTATTTTAGAAAGTATGTGAAGTAAATTCTCTCTGCAAAACTACTCACACCAAATAGCAAGTGCAATTGTGTGCACATGATTTTACTGGGATAATTTTCAAAGCTGACTTACATGTATAAGTTCACTTTAAAAACTGGTGCAACTTGGGTGAATAACAGCTTGCAAATTTATGTGACCTGTTATAATATTGACCCCTAAATTGATCTTTTGCTGAAAAGAGCTGCTTTGTCTCCCATAGCATGCCAGTAGCAATTTTGCGCTAAGCAGTGGCGTAGCCACGGGTGGGCCTGGGTGGGCAGCTGCCCACCCAATTTAGACCCAGGCCCACCCAACTGACACCAGAACTGCAAGGCTGTCGCGGGATCCCATCCCCGCGACAGTGAAGAGGAGAACCCATGCCTGGCGCGCCATCACGGCACACGTGGAGAAGCGGTCCTACAACCATATGGCCGACCGATCTTCCTGTTTGCGGGGGGAGGGGGGGAGCGGAAGCGCAGTGCACAGCTTCCACCTCCTCCCCCCAAAGCAGGAAGATCAGCTGGCCTCTCCTGCTATCTTCGGGCCGTATGGCCGACCGATCTTCCTGTTTGGGGGGGGGGGGGGAGGAGAGCGGAAGCGCCGCGCACAGTTTCCGCTTCCTCCCCCCAGAGCAGGAAGATCAGCTGGCCTCTCCTGCTGCCACTGGCCTCCTGCGTACAGCCGACCGATCTTCCTGTTGGGGGGGGGGGGAAGAAGAGCGGAAGCGCCGCGCACAGCTTCCGCTCCCCCCCCCCCAGCAGGAAGATCGGTCGGCCGTATGGCTCGAAGATAGCAGGAGGCCAGTGGCAGCAGGAGAGGCCAGCTGATCTTCCTGCTCTGGGGGGAGGAAGCGGAAACTGTGCGCGGCGCTTCCGCTCTCCTCCCCCCCCCCCAAACAGGAAGATCGGTCGGCCATACGGCCCGAAGATAGCAGGAGGCCAGTGGCAGCAGGAGAGGCCAGCTGATCTTCCTGCTCTGGGGGGAGGAAGCGGAAACTGTGCGCGGCGCTTCCGCTCTCCTCCCCCCCCCCCCCAAACAGGAAGATAGGTCGGCCATACGGCCCGAAGATAGCAGGAGGCCAGTGGCAGCAGGAGAGGCCAGCTGAATGTGTATGTGAGGATGAGAATGGGGGCCTTGTGTGTGTGTGGGTGAAAATCGGACCCTGGGTGTGTATGGGAGTGAGAATGGAGTCTTGAATGTGTGTGGGTGATAATGGAAGCTTGAATATGTGGATGAGGTTGGAAGCTTGAATATGTGGGTGAGGTTGGAAGCTTGAATGTGTGTATATATGGGTGAGGATGGAAGCTTGAATGTGTGTATATATGGGTGAGAATGGGAGCCTGGGTTTGTGTGTGTGGGTGAGAATAGAAGCTTGAATATGTGGGTGAGAATGGAAGCTTGAATATGTGGGTGAGGATGGAAGCTTGAATGTGTATATATATATGGGTGAGAATGGGAGCCTGGGTTTGTGTGTGTGGGTGAGAATGGAAGCTTGAATATGTGGGTGAGAATGGAAGCTTGAATATGTGGGTGAGGATGGAAGCTTGAATGTGTATATATATGGGTGAGAATGGGAGAATGGGTTTGTGTGTGTGGATGAGAATGGGTGCCTGGATGTGCGTCTGTGTGTGCATAAGAATATAAGCCTGGGGAGGGGTGAGAAAGTGAGAGCTTGTATGTGTGTCTGCAGAGAATGTGAGCTGGGGGGGGGGAGAGCATATGAGAGTGAGAGCTTGAGTGTGTGAGGGAGTCTGTGAGAGAAAGCGTGTGTGTGTGTGTGTGTGTGTGTGTGTGTGTGGAAGGGAAGAAGACAGTAGTAGAAAAGACACTGAAGAGGAATTAGGAAATGAGCGACAAGGGAAAAAATGGGAAAGAGAGACCAGGACCAACTGATTAGAAAAATACAAAGATCAGACAACAAAGGTAAAATATATATCTATATATATATAGAGAGAGAGAGAGATGTTAGCAATTTAAATATGTCATCTTTGGGAATGTGCATTCTTATATTTTTGTATTTTGCTCTTTCTTAAGTATTCCACTGTTCAGAAATTTTAGTTTCTCAGGCTTTCTATTTTGTTTTTTTCTGCATGTTTCTGTTTCTAATTTATAGTCTCTAATTTCTATATTAGGTAAGGGTCGGTCTCAGTTTTGCCTGTTTGTGACAGAAATGAGTATTTCTAGCATATAGTTTCTCTGTAGTAGTAGTCCAGCCTGTTGATGATTAATTATATTTTATTGTATTTATGAAGATTTCTGGGTTTCTGCAAAGATGGTTCATGAAAGAATACATTAATTTTTGTTTTATTATATGATTGGATTTGATTGTTTTCTATACTTGAAATAATTGAAGTAAATTATTTTAAAGTTTCATACATGACACATAATGGCTGTTGCAAACTACTTAGAAAGCCATTCTAGGGTGCAGTATATGGCATTATTTATCAGTAAGAAAACAACTAGTAGACCTGCATGCCTTGTGCCCACCTATGTTAACCTTGTGCCCACCCAAAAAATCAATTCTGGCTACGCCACTGGCGCTAAGGCTGACTCTCTCTCTCTCTCTTTCACTCCTACCAGCAGGAAAGAGAAGAAATCAGAATAGTTAGGGAAGAGAATTTAAAGAAAGAGAGCAGTAGGATAAATAGAGAGAACTTTGTCTCTGGTAGCACCACAGGTATTGTTGCTGGCATCTAGTGGACAGTAGAGAGAACTGCAAGATGTCATCATAGTTGGCTGCTAATTTACCTGAATAGAGAGTTATGTATACAACTTTTGCTGCATGTTGCTTTTGTTGCTTTTGTTTTTTATATTTTACTTTTAATGGTTTTCATTTATATATACAAAAGATAATCTGGAGCATTTCTAACAACAGCCCCAGGAGCATAACAGGGTTAGTGTCATATAACCACAATGGATCCCTCCTTCCACTTGCAAATAGTCTTCAGACAAAAGTGAGCGGAGGCAGAGGACTTTCCTGTTGCATGAACACTGAGTGGGGGTGGGGAGAAAATTCAGGGAGCTCTTAGATTCCCAACTGGTAAATGAGTCCTGTTTCTGTGTATGCCATAAAGGATTGTAATTTTTACTGTATATGTGCTTATATGATTTTGTACTCTGTTAAGAAGGTTTGGCTGAAAATAACTTTTGAAGAGCCAAAATTAGCCTTAAGGGACCCATTCCCAGAGTAAAAAAGTTTTTAAAAAGTCAGATCACTCCTATCGGAAGTCATGGCAGCATTGAGGTTGCAGCAGTGCTCTGTCCAAATGTCCACTAGCCTGGAGCAGGAATAAGATTATTGGGTTATAATTTATAGGGCTGCTGGGGCAAATGAAAGGCATGCATGCAGTTGAGTGAATGAACATTTGTGGGCATGTCTGTGGGTGAAATGGAGGATCTATGATGACCTCCTCTGTGTTCCACATGTCTTTTCTGTGAGTAGTGACAAATATTCTGAATATCTGTTCTAGGACAGTTGCCGTTTGGATTTTTAATTCTATTTGCCTTCTGGAGGTCAAGAAGAATTTGGATAAATTGAGCAATGAGCTCATTATCAGGTGTACACATCAAAAGCTCCTAAAAGTTCAGATGAAAACAAGGGAGCTTTCTGTGCTAGCAATGCCAAATACTTACATGATGGCGCTGATTTATTGATGAACAAGTGAGTCAGAGTCTGTCCTTCCCTGTCTAATGGAAGAATGTTCTCACTAAACCTTGCCACTTGTCAGATTTAAATCCCTAGACCAGTATTTGCCAACTGAGGTGCAAAATTTGTTACTTCCTTCTGAATCCCCTACACCCTTGATCATGCTTGAGAGCTGTGTTGTGTGTTAAACAGGACTACAAGAGGTTATTTTGTTTTGTTTTTTTAAGAGAATTTAGGGATGTCTACACTTGGTGGCATTAGAATTAAGGAAACAGCAACAAACACTCTCCTTTTCCATTCTGCTTCCAATTTATCGTCAATAGTGATGCCGTATTACTGTGCTCCCTGGTCAAGCTTAACTGCAACAGCTAACCATTTCTAAGGAGCATTTAGATGTATCTTCTTTACATTTCTTAGAAATAGACTTGTGTACAGGCCATTAACAAAGGAAGAAATCATGCCTGGCCCATAAAAAGACTTTTAATTTAAGCTTAATGAAACTAGTAGTAAGTGGCCAAAAATCTATTACACGGTCTCTGCGCAGAATCCCAAATATCTCTCTCCCCGGGGTGAAGACTCCAATTAGGGGGTCCTCAGATGTAACTCAAATTTGGTTTTACTCACAGTTCTCCTCAGTCCTTCTCGATCTCACTCACTTTGTTTCCTTCTTGAATCCCATGTTGGAAAGGGATCCCTTGGAATGCACAGCTCTCGATGTTACTCTGATAGGGCAGGAAGAAGGGGCAGCAAAATCTCTTCCTTCCAGATCTTGTAACCAATATGTATCTATTCCCCAAAACTGATTTTAACACCAGAAGGTGCTGCAGCGGGTTCACCACCATTCCGCTCCTTCCTTGGAAGGTCACAGCGGGGCAGGTCTTCCCTATCCTGTCCCCTCACCCCAAGCCATGCCCACGAATCTCACAGTCTTCTGACAAAGCAAAGGCTTTCAAAATCCCCAAAAATACCCACGAAAAAACACAGCCAGCCAGTTAGTGGACTGAAAGGGATGCTCCTTCGACCTTGCCCAGGAACTGCAGGCAGATGGTTCCTGAGTCCAAGGGTAGGCCTCCCAAACCGACAACCGAGCTGCACTGCCCCCCGAGCTCTCAGGAGAGAGCTGCTTTTGTTAACTCACAGGGGGACGGCCATTCCAGCGCCCCAAAAAGGATGGTCAGCGCCCCTTTCACTAAAGTATACTGCACTCTCTGAATCCAGGAAAACCCAGGGCTTAATGGTAACATGACTGTAAGTGTCCGTTATATATATATTACCGATTTTTTCTAAGCTATGGGGTCAGTTTTCAAAGAACCACTGAGTGGATTAGATAGCTGGCTGTCTTTAGGGATTATCAGCTAAAACTGCTCTGGTGAAAGGTCTCCTTTACTAAGCTTCCCCCCCCCCCCCCCCATAGACATAGAATGGGGACTAGTAAATAAATGAGGCCCTACATTTGCAGCTGAATATTCAAATGGCTAGATTTAAGTCTATTATGAGTGAAAATAAGGGTTTCCTACCTAAATTTAGCTGGCTAGTGCTGAAAAACTCATGGAGCTGCACCTTTTTTTGACAGCTAAATTTGCCTGGTTAAATTTAACTGGTCAGTGAATGGGAGGGGAAATTTATCAACTAACTCCTGAAGTTTTCTGGTTAAATCTTTTAAAAAAAAAAAATCCCCCAGAATAGTTATAGGTCCTCAAGAAAAGTGAATTTGCTGTCTAAAGGTTCTTTAGCTCAGTGGTCCCCAACCCTGTCCTGGGAAGCCCCCCCAGCCAGTCAGGTTTTCAGGATATCCACAATGAATATGCATGAGGGAAAATGTGCGGCTAATTGCTGTTGTTTCATCATGAATAAATAAACCGGTATCCGTTGGTCTTCTTTACAGAAAACTTTTACGGAGAAGATGAGGTAAAGCAAAAGCAGTGTCAATAGGACAAAAGTTATGTGTAAAAAATATAAGATGTTTCCAAACTCTGGTTTAAATTTGCAACTGGCCAGTTTGTTATTGAAAACAAGAAGTCAATTTGTCACACCTACAGGCTAATTTGTCTTCACCTGAATATATACCAGGTTAAAACAATGCTGCTGTTCATGTTATTGGGTCTGGTTTTGTGTACAATAAGAAAAACAGTATAATTTAATTCACCAAATTGAGCCTCCTGTAGAGATGGATAGCAGTGCTACTTGCAGTGAATAAACTGCTTATTTCATTGCAGCAGCCGTGAAATTCCATGACACATCTGTGGAGTGATAGGGGAAAACAGAACTTAACTCTGCTCTCATTCACTGAAAAGAAACATTGTAGTTCAAACACTGGTGAAGTGATTGAGAAATGGTCTTGGAAGTGCCTGAAGAGCGGGATTGCAGCAGGTCCCTTTTCCAGTAATACATGATATTTTGTGCATAGTTGCCTTTTAGAAAGGGCAAAAAGAAGGTGCCCATTCACTCCGTGGGAAATGGCCGTGCTCGATTTTAGGTTATGATAATAGAAGCATAGATTATGGTGGCAGATAAAGACTGTAAGGCCCATCTAGTCTTCCCATGTAGACTATGGCTTTATGTTCACTTCTTTGCAAGCAATGATCATCTGTTCTAATCTCATGCTTTCTTGATTCTGATAACACATTTGTCCCTACTGCCTTCCCTAGGAAGCTATTCTAGTAGGTATCCCATCCTTTCTGTGAAGAAATATGCCCTAATTGTGTTCCTCATTCTACCCATATGGAACCTGATATCATGACTCCTTATTCTAGAATTTGCATTCCACGTAAAAATGCTGGCTCCTTGTCCATTATTTGCCTATTACTATCAAATAGCCCCTCTAACTTTTCTGCTCTTATACCTATTTGGGTCCTTAAATTCCATTTCACAGGGCTTATAGGTCAAGCTCTGCAGTATTTTAGTAGCCCTTCTCAGAACCACCTCTACTCTAGAACCGGACGCAATACTCCAAATGATTGGTCTGTATAGAAGCATTATCACCTCCTTTTCCCAACTGATAATGCACCCTAGCATTTCTCCAACTCTTGCCATTACCCTGTTGCACTATTTTGCATCCTGAAAATCATCAGATTATCATCACCCTAATATCTCTCTCTTGTTTGGTGCACATGAATATCTCAACTCCTCCTCATCATGTACTGCTTTCTAGCCTTTTTTCTGTACCCCAAATGCACGATTCTGTACTTTTTGCATGAAAGCTTAGCTGACAAGCTATTGCTCACTCCTCAAGCCTTCCCTGATCACTTCCCATTTTGTCTACTCTTAACTTTCCATCCTTTTGCAGACCTTAATATCACATGCAAAAAGACAAATCTTTCCATTTAAACCCTCTGCAATAAGATTTATGAAAATTTTGAACAGAATTGAGCCTAGGACTGATTCCAAGGGAGTTTACTAGTAACGCCACTCACACTCTTCTTTTTTGGATTAAGCGCCTATAAATACTATTTTCTGCTGCTTATAACTCAAGCAATTTACAGTCCAGTTTACTAGTTTAGGACTGACCCTAGGCTTCTCAGTTTGTTGATGAGTCTACTGCATGAGACCAAGCAAAGGCCTCATTGAAATGTAAGTACACCTTATCAAGTGCCTACCTGTCAGATTATTTGATGGACAACATGGTACATCACACAAGCTTGGCTTTTGACTCGCCCCTTCCCTTTCAGGCTTATGTACTCACATACTCGCAGACTGACTTCAAAGGGCAGTATGGTGCCCTTGCCCCGACTATGGTCACACTTCTTACCTACCCCTTGTGACCACCCAGTCAAAGAAATTGGGCAGATTTGTTTGACATTATCTTGCTCTGGTAAAACCCTGCTGCTTTGTATCCTGTAATCTGTTGGTTTCAGAGTCCTTTCCTTTAGTAGTGGCTGCTGAAGTCATATTAACTGATCTGAAGATACCAGCCTCTTCTCTACTGTAAAAAAAAGTATCAAGAGGGAGATTTGCCCATCTCCACTTCTCTGGAACCACATCTTTCTCTAAAGAATGATTGAACATGCTTGTCAGGGGAACCGCCAGATCCTTTATGAGGTCCCGTAATATTTCGGGATGTATCTTTTCTATTTTTGTTTTGCTTGGTAGTTCCTCTTTTCCACCCTTTTTTGCCCCCAGATCAATCCAAACCAATGCTGGGATCCTGTTGCCAAGAATCTTCATTTGCAAGGACCTGGGGAATCCCCCCCCCATTATAATAGACTCTCCCAGTCCCTTCACATCCTCCCCAGCTCCAGCCTCAGCTGACTCAGTGTGCTTAAGATCTGACTAGGAACTGAACCAGGGAGAGTGCTGTCACTGAACCACTGTATGCATTATCAATGCCTTATATAAAAATAATACCTATGTTGTTGTTATGGAAGGACCTGATAATGTTTAATATGCATCAAATAGTGAGTCAAGTGTGAGAAAATTGAGAATTCAGTATTAACAGAGCTGTGATAGGTAATAACTACAGAACCACAAGGATTTTCTGGATCTTTTTTTCCTGTTGGTTTTTGATTTATAGATGTGTGAACAGAAGTGATGAGAGAGCGTTTGAGAGTTTTGAATTCCAACATGGAGGAATGTTCTTGCACAAACTCAATTGCATTCAGTGCTGTAGCAATAATCTTTTCAGATGCTTGATTCTGTAATTCTGACTTCTAAGTAATCTTTTACATAACTTACAAATATTTTTGTAACTTCTGAAGTGTAACATTATTTTGCAGACATGGTACAGAATCTAGTTTATCTGTGGTATGGGATTTTGGTAGCCCATGCTGCATGTTACAATTTCTAAACATGAAAATCCACTTTTAATAAATCAATCTACATGTTTCTTAGTATAATGTCTAAACCCAGTGAATGAGCCAGGTAGTAAATAAAATAACCAGTGACCCTTCATTCTGCCTGATAGTTGTAGCAAGAAATGCATCTCACTGTAATTATCATACCATCTTCTCTCACAACTATAATTTGGAGCAAAACATCTACATTTTTCTTTTAAAAATTATTCTGTTTAGATTTCACAATATATGATAATGGCTTTAGGAGGTTTGGGTCCTTGACTGTGCTATGCGACCTTAAATCTTCTGCCAGGCATTATTGCTAAAATAAATAAAACATAACACTGGAATTGGAGCTAGCATAAACAAACTAAACTAAATGATATTTTTAAAGGTTAAGAAAAAATAGTAAAACAAAATTGTCAATATTACCTAGAACAAAGTCCAAGTCAGAGATGCCTAGTTTATCATGTATTTTTAAATCTGTCAGTTTCCATTGGTCAACAACTTCTTAGAAGAGCCCTCTTGTCATTCATTATTATTTACGAATTTGTTGGCAGTCTAGCATTTGTATTGCTGGATGTTGAGATCTGTATGCCTATAATAAGGTTTGATATCGACCTCTAGTATTAGCACTGGGATGTCCCACTTAGGTCCTGATTCACTAAGCATTTTCTCCCTTTGTGTCTATGGGAAAAATGATTAGGCTCCTGGTAGATGCATTTCAGTCAACATCCAACATCAATGAAGAGTATTTCTTGCAGTTAAAGCTACTGCTTTCTTCTGAAGACTGTGTTGTATAATTCATGTAGTGAAGACAATGTCTTCTGGAGAAAGAAATGCATGGCTATGTAGATTTCTGGGTACCCCTGGGTGTGCTTGGAGGTGTAATCTCTGTAGATTCACAGAAGGTGATTTATTGAGTAATTCCCATCAGTTGACTAATGACTCATCTGACAATCTGGGACATTTGCTAACAAAAATTTATCATCGAGAGTTATAAGTAGATTAAATGCACTAACCACTTTCCAATTATCTTTTTTGGCAGCTTTGTCTTTTCCCTTTTAGTAAACTAAAAATGCAAATATTTCACATTTTAAACAGTGGTTTATTGTCCTCACATTTTCTTATAAGAATATATAGGAACCAATTTTCAAAGTAGTTCACATGAATTAAAAGCATTCTACTCACATTAATCAACTGTCTGAAAAATGACCTCACTCAATGTGGCTAAAAGTCTACATGTTATTCCAAAATGCACATAGTTCCACATTGAAAGGAGGCATTCCCCGGAGCATGTTTAGGTCAAAGGAAGAAAAGTAATCAGGTAGATTTCATTTTAACATCTTCAGGAACTGTTGCATTCGGAGGTCCATGGGCTGTCCCTGAGAATCACCGCCCTTACCTCTGGGGCCTCACCGGCCATGCTGCTGCCCCAGCATGGCGAGATGCCACCAGCACACCATGCAACAGGTCGCTGCTGACCTCAATGTACCGTGCCTCTCCTTAGGCTGACTGCCTCTGCTCTATCTGTCCTGCTTCCTCTCCCTTGGATGAATACTTGATTTGACCTTTGCCTTGACTCTGGATACACTTGACTGCCATCTGTCTTGACTCTTGCTTGGACACTGGACACGCCTGATTGCTGCCTACCCTTAAGTATTACCTGGACCTTCACCATGACTGATTGCTGCTGGCCTACTGCCATAGCAGTAGACTAGCAGCAAGGTTTGGATAAGTTCTTGGAGGAGAAGTCCATTAACTGCTATCAATCAAGTTGACTTAGGGAATAGCCACTGCTATTACTGGCATCAGTAGCATGGGATCTACTTGGTGTTTGGGTATTTGCCAGGTACTTGTGACTTGTATTGGCCACTATTGGAAACAGGATGCTGGGCTTCATGGACTCTTGGTCTGACCCATTATAGTAATTTTTTATGTTCTTATGTTCTTATAGCCTGGCCTTGGGTCACATCTCTAATCATCAGCAGAGACCTTCGCGTAAGTCCTGCTGGCCCCGCCACCCAAAGCTGAACCTGAGGGGAACATGAACTGGTATAGGTGAAGCTCCTGACTGCCTGGGTCCACCTGCCTACAGTGAGAACCTGCAGGGCTCATCCCTACAGGTAGAGCCAATCTCGTCTCAGCCCAAGGGTCCACAAACACAACAGGTGTACTTTTCCAGCAAAATTCTACTTGCAGAAAAAAACAGGTGCAAGTAGCCATGTGTACAGGCAAATTTCAAAGTGAAACTTTATGCTTGTACTTTCACTTTGACAACTGATGCAAAGCCCACAGGTAAGACATATGTGTGGACTTTGTCCTATTGTGGACCATTTCAAAATTGCCCCATAAGGTATATATAATGTAAATCTAGGCATTATGTGGCAGGCTTCCTATGGTCTCAAAAGAGGTTGAACCTGCACGAGAAAGGGATGAGAAACTTTAATATGTGTGTGTGTGTGTGTGTGTGTGTGTGTGTGGGGGGGGGTTATAGTACATCATGCTACACTCTTTTGAGTGCTCTGCCTTGTACAGGCCTTATGGTTTTCCTGCTATCTGACATGAGGTTCAATATATTGTGATGAGATGCAGGCTGGCTCGGGGGGAGAAAAACCCAGACTGGATCACCCCAGGGAGAGCCCGGAGCAGAGCTAGACAACAGAAGTTGCCGGTGAGCCGGGGAAAGACTACATTTCCCAGGTTCTTTGAGCCTCAGCTAAACCAATGGGAAAGAGAGAGCTTTGAGGGAGCGGCTGAGCAGGACACCCGGGCAAGGCACACACCTGAACCTATGATAACTGAGGGGAGAGGCACTGAGGAATAGGATGTTTGGATTAAAAGAAGAATGCAACTCCTCAGAGGAGGAGGAGGCCATGGAAATGGAAGTCCCTGCAGGGGGACCTCCATTTCCATAGACATGGAGATAGAGTAAGGTTTACTCGGGGGGGGGGGGGGGGGGGGGAGGGTGCCTGATTTGGTGTTTTGTAAGGACTGGGAGGACCGTGGCCTGCAGCACAACAGAGGGCAGTTGGGGAGAGTTGTGCTACTGCCAAGCAGGGTGGTTTTTGCTGGCTGGGACAGGCAGCACATTTGTTTATCCTCAAGGAACTGAGGGCACTGGGGACTCTGTGTGGTTTTTGATCTTGAACTAGAAAGAAAAAGGTTGTTTTGGACACAAGCTTCTTTTGTGCTTGATTTGTTGGGAGCTGGTCTGGACCTGCTACAGGGGAATCGAGGAAGTACTTGTTCGAGTCCTGTCGGTGCACCTGAGGCCACGCGGGAGTCGGAGGGTTTGGAGCTGAGGCGGAGACCTGCAGGGTCAGACTACCTGCCGAAGTTGGTTCTGCGGGCAGCGGAAATAGAGGACCTTCTTCAGCCAACGTTTCGCTACAATATTTAATGGCCACATCCACGAAGTGATTAAAAGGAGTTACATGGGAGTGTCCACAGTATTATGAAAGCAGACTCTCCTGAAAGTGAGGAGTCGCTGCTGGAGCCAGTGGCGAATTCAGGGGATTCATTCAGGCATATGTTTTGTTAAGCACCTTGCTTATACGAATGTCTCCCATTTCACAAAAAGTTTTATTAATGTTTTAAGTTCACGTATGATGTAAAACAGGGGCAGCCTGCTCATGCACTTCTATGGCTGGGATGGACCTTCCATACATCACTGATGTGAACAAGACAAAATGTATGTAAGGCACAGGACAGGGGGGTCTGACCAATCGGCCATAAGCTGATCTGGAGATGAGGCCTTGTAATCCTTATTAACAAACTAATTTTAAAATGAATGTGCGTGCACCCAGACATGCACGTATCGGGGCACGAGCAAAGATGCACTGGAATTTTAAATCGTCCATATACTTCACATTGCGCAATATGTTTTAAAGTATACCAACCACACATAAGTTCGTTCCTAATTTTAAGAGGTTGCTGGAGCACAGTTAGCGCGCGTGTCTTCCATAGGACTTTGTCGGCTTTTATACGTGTTTGTAGGTGGATTTTAAAATGTGCTTGTGTGAGGGGCATTCCCAGTTTTTCCAATTAGTCCACCAGTTTGCCCAGTTAATATTGAAGTCTTCCAGACCCCTCTGGTTCTTCATCCTGCAACCCCCCCCCCCCAGTTGACTCAGACCCCTCACCCTGTCCTGTAAGCCCTAAAATGTGAGCTCTACAGACTTGCTCTTCATCTGGAGCAGTGGTAAATTTAAGCGGATAACAAGCTGACACGCACCATGGTCTCTGGTTTTAAAATAGACTTACGTGCATAACTGTGGCCCTGCCCTAGAATGCCCATACTTCACCCATGCCCTATCCCCTTTCTGCCCTCTTATTTTTGATGCACTTATTGGTATATACATGCGTACTTTGCGGCTTTTTAAAATCAGCGTTGCTCGCGTGCGGCCCACATACATGCGAATATGGGCATTTTTGCACAACAATGCTTCTAAAATTGGCCTCCATGTTTCAGAGAAAATTTCTAAACGGAAGAAGATCAGGCTCCTCCAAGCTCTAACAGCCAGATATGGTCTTCTTATCCATTAATGACTTCAGAAAATGCCACTAGCCCAGTGACGGCAAGGTTAGGGCAGTTCCCTGCGCAACAGGACACCTCCCACCGTGGGATGGTTGTAATCAAACATACATGCTGTACTTTTTGACAGAAAGGCCCAAATGAACCCTAGTGACAGTTATCTCTAAATTGGACTTAAAAATAAAGCTGCAGTCATGTGCTTCTCTCTATATATCCAGGGTCCAAATCTTTCTTTATTACCCAACTGAGCGAAAGGAATAGCGTGGATGGGGGAGAGGGGGGAAGGAGGGAGAAAGGAGACCTGGGCCTGCAAGTGCAACCGGACAGAATTGAGGGATTTGGATTGAAGATATGAACAGTACAAGAAGTGTTTAAGGGTGTCATTTTCGCAATATTGGTGCTTGGCATATATTGACATATTTTACTGACATTTATCTACTGAAAATGTGAGAATATAATGTCACAAGTTAAGAGGATATGATTGGTGGATAGAGATCAAAGGGTTTGCCTTCATGGATCTAATGGGACTAGAGAAAAACCCAAGGCTTAATCATTTCCAGCTGTTGCAATTTTATAGCTCAGCAGTCAGTATGAGTCACTTGGCGGCTCATCTGGACACATACAAAATATATTGAAATATTAGTGCATGAAGTTAGTCTCCTTACTTTTTTTTTTAGTTTATGGGCAGATTGTCATCACATAGGTCTTTCAACTCGTCTTTATGAGAATGCTTTCCTCTTTTTAAGGACGTTGCCTCTTATTCACATCATTTGCTTCCACAGAACTTAATGGTATTGCCCTTGAACAAATCAGGATTATGCCATCAAAACACTGAAATTTCATGGTTTTGTCTCCGAAGTGCAGCTACTTCCTAGATTCAAGCAGGTCTTTGTAATTTACTGTTTTTCAGACGGTTCAATCCGGGTGTCACTGGATGGTCACTCAAAGGGGGCACCTTAGCAGGACTAAAGGGGTTAAAACCCACCCGAACGGTCCCTCAGAAGGAGAGGGGGGGAAGGCAGAAGGTTTAAGCGATAAATCAGATGGAATCACCGTATTTGATAAACACTCAAAATTCAATGTATTAAAAACAATTATTAAAAGAAGCCTTTGATAAAAACCTGTACGTTAAATAATCCTGTTTCCTTGCAATTACAGGTTATACCCCGGAGCCGGCTCTGCTATTAACAGGAATTCTCTTAGAGAAGTACAACCTTTCTTTTCTTTTTTTCTCGCTAGCCATTGAAAAATGCTTTCTCTGCTCTTATTAAGCTTGTATGTTTATTTTTCTTTTTTTTAAACTGAGCCTTTGAGTTTCTTCTCTGTCTTTCAGATGTGTGAATCTGGTCTGTGAAGAATCCTGAGTTCCAGTTTTCTATCAAACCCCAACAGTCAGCTAAGTGACAACTTATGTAATGGTAACCGTTGTTTCTTTTAGGTCTATCTCATCAGTGTAATTCTAGGAATTGATCCTTTCTGTTCCTTTCTCTCTTTTATATTTCCCTAGGTTTCCAGTGAGTATGAACTTTTTTTTATCAAGAGCATTTCTGGGTAAGCATCTATTTTATGTATACTATTTTCTTTCCATTGTCTGTCTGTGTGTTTTATTCTTTTCTCCCTTCTTTTCCTTTGACTGTCCTTTTTCTGGTGTGTTCTCTGATGTTTCAGTTAAACAGGCCTGAATGTTTCGCTGGTGTGTACACATTTAACTTTTTTTCCCCCCCTTTTTGGCATGTTTGGCATTCTTTTAGTCCATTGCTGGGGTGCCTTGGTAATTACTTTTGACTCTCACAGCTCTGCACCTACTACCTGACTCAACAAAAATCAATACGGAAAACTGACTCCCTGGCACCGACAGTTCTTCTGGAAACTAAATGTGTACTCTAGGGTGTTACGTCCACTACTGCTTGTTGAACTTTCAGATAACTACGAAAACCAAAGGATAATTATGTTTTCTCTAACTAAATTCTGGTCAGGAACAGTAGGGGTGACCAATTTATTTCTTGTCAGAGAAAACTTATGTTCTCCTGTTTCCTTTCAAGTTTTTTTCTCCCTGTGAGGGAATCCATGAGAAACTCCCTCAAACAACATTAAAGGACCGGCCACAGGTATGTGGCCCAGTCCTCCTTAAGGATCAGCACCGCAAGGGATTCTGGTCCAGGGGAGTTCCCTTTAGCCTGGCTTAAGTTGGCAGGGCTCAGAGAGCTTAGGGAGGCCCGGGAAGCAAAGAGAGCTACCATATGTAAAGACCCTCCCATATCAAAGGACTGTGCCATACTTGAAGTAAGGTGAGATGTATTATTTATTTATTTATAATCTTTTTATATACCGACGAACGTTGGGAACATCTCATCGGTTCACAGTAAATGAAATGCAGCAAACGAGCTTTACAGAGAACAATGAACAATCATTAAAAGGAAAACTAACTTAAAAGAGAACAAGCAAAAATATGGACATTATTTTAGAGAGAACTATAAAGTAACTTAAAAGAGAACAAGCAAAAATATGGACATTATTTTAGAGAGAACTATAAACAATCATGAGAGGGGCAAAAACGAGGTAGGGAAAAGGGGCTGGTATCTTTACAGAGAACAATCAATAAAAGGAACTTTGTTATACAGAGAACTATAAACATTCGATAAGGTGTGCTGCCACATTTTGTGTTGAAGTTGTTTTCATTTTTTTAAAAAGTGCACTTAAGCAACAGCCAGAGTCTACCTTGTTTCCTCTGGCTGTTATCAAGCTATCTACCACCTGAAACACCACACTTGGTGTTAGTTCGGGGATTTTTCTCTATGCAAGACAGAGAAAGAGAACCCAAGCTTCCCAGGGCAGGTCAAGAAAGTAAAATAGCTGATTGTGTATGGCCTTAAAGTAGCGCCGGGCAAAAGTCAAAATGGCACGGGCGCTACTTTTGCCCTCACTGACATAGTGAGGGCAAAAGTAGCGCCCGCGCCATTTTGACTTTTGCCCTCACTATGTCGACATAGTGAGGGCAAAAGTAGCGCTGGCGCCATTTTGAATATTGGCAATACGACCCGCGTGCAGGAGGTCGCTCCCGGACCCCCGCTGGACTTTTGGCAAGTCTTGTGGGGGTCAGGAGGCTCCCCCAAGCTGGCCAAAAATCCCTGGGGGTCCAGCGGGGGTCCGGGAGCGATCTCCTGCACTCGTGATGTCGGGTGACACGAACCAAAATGGCGCTGGTGCTACCTTTGCCCTGTCATATGGTAAGGGCAAAGGGTCACCGGCACCATTTCTTTTAACGCAGCCATGGCCCGAGAGTGGGAGATCACGCCGGGACCCCCCCACTGGACCCCAGGTAATTTAAAACATTTTGGGGAGGTTCGGGAGGGTGGGGGATTTGTTTGAAAGGGTCGGGGTGGGTTTTAGGGTTGTTTTGGTGTGCCGGTTTTCCCGCCCTCCCCCCCTCCCGTGCCGGGACCCCCCCCACTGGACCCCAGGTAATTTAAAACATTTTGGGGGGGTTTGGGAGGGTGGGGGATTTGTTTGAAAGGGTCGGGGTGGATTTTAGTGTTGTTTTGGTGTGCTGGTTTTCCCGCCCTCCCCCGATTTACGATTTTTTTGACGATAAATCGGGGGAATTGCTATTGTATCACGGCTCTAACAATTTTTGACGATTTAAAATATATCTGACGATTGTTTTAAATCGTCAAAAAACGATTCACATCCCTAGTGCTCTGTGATGCTGTTCCTGCTGTACTATTTATACCTTAAGCATGCAGCATGCCATGCACTTTTTTCTCGGCTGTTGTTTGGAGCAGTGGCTTTACTAAGAGCTAGTCTGACTGTCTCAAATCTGTATTAAATTGCTATTGCTTGTTATTTTGATAGAATTTTCCATTGAAAAAGATATTTGTTCGTTTTTGCTGCTGTGCCAGCCAGACTTTTTTTTTACTGCACTTTTTTTTTATTGAACTCAGACTGTCTCTCCCACTGAAACAAGCTGCCAGCAGTGGCATTTTGCTGCTGATCTTACCCCCCTGGGGTAGGTTGCAGGCAGGGTATGGGTGGTGTGGGTGGGAGATAGTGTAAGAGCTGCAGTGGCTATCTGGGAGTTGGTATTTTCAAACAAGAAGCAGCATCACTAGGAATTGTGCTTGCTCATGCTTCCAGTCTTGTCTCTGGAGTTTCATTTTTTTGTGCACATACAGCAGTCTCAGTTGTAGTGTACTGTACAGCAAGGCACTGCACTGTGTGTCTAGTTTTCCAGACTCACATATATTGGTACAGAAGTGTTCTTTTAATCCAAATCCCCAGTAGGCATCTTGAGTTTAAATTTTTTTTTGTGCACATTTTTTTTTGTGCAGTGCTTGCTGTACACTACAACTGATTGGTCTCAGTTGTAGTGTACAGCAAGCACTGCACTATGCATGTGTGTGTGTGTGTGTGTAGTTTTCCAGACTCACATATATTGGTACAGAGGTGTTCATTCACCAATAAGGAAATAAATCTTTTAATTGAAATCCCTAGTAGACAGTGACATTAAACCCATGATGTCAGGGAAAGGTAGACTAGTGATTGGGACTGGCAGAGGAGGCACTTCAAAAGGCAGTGCCAGTCCCCCATTAAAGTTAAAAAGGGAGCTGTTCCAATCTAAAATCTCTGGAGGGGCAAGCAGTTCCATCCGGAAAAAACTGAAATTTAAAGATGATGCAGCGCCACCACCTGTTTCTGACCCTGTTGTTTTGGAGGTGAGGGAAGGGAAGGCTGAGTCATGCAAGACAAAGGGGCGAGACCCAAAAGCAGCAGTGCGACAGCAGACTCTAGTTAACGCTGAAAATGTAGTGCAGACACTGTTTGCTTCTGATTCCGATGAAGAATCATCCTGTGTGGGATTCTCATTATCTGAAATGGAAGAAGTAATAGCTGAAGAAGGTTTAGGAGGATTAGTTAGTTCTGTCTTAGCCTCCAGTTCAGTGCTGGGGGGCAGAAATGAAACTGATGATGATGAGGTGTAATTACTGTGCCAGGGCTATTAGCAGAGGCAAGCAAATGGGACATCTAACTAATTTTGGCATGATGCATCATATGCAGAAGCAACACCCAACAGTATTGCCATCTGGGGATGGTGGCAGTACCAGTCAGGGGACCCCTTTTTCCACACAGCATAAAGTGGTTGAAAAGGAGCAGAGTCATCCCACGCCCTCAGCCCCTTCTAGCAGTCAGGTGGCAGGCCAGCAGCCCCCTGCCATGTGGCAGAAGCGACAACCCACCATGGAGGAAATGGAGTAGTGTTCAGTAACTCTATCCCGGGGAAGGAGGCAGGCAGTCTCAAAAGTTGTAACCAGGAGCATTGGGGAAATGATTGCCCTTGATAACCAGGCCTTGCAGGTAGTGGAGAATGTGGGTTTCAAGCATTTGCTGAAGGTCTTAGTTCCAAATTACAAAGTCCCCTCCAGAACCACATTTAGCAGAAAAGTCATCCCCAGCCTGTACAACCAGTGTCGCAGTCGCTTCCAAGCACTGCTAGCTAAGGCAGACGGAAGAGTGCATTTCACCTGCAATATCTGGATCACCATGAATGCTGCACACTCTTACCTCTCCCTGACAGCACACTGGTGGGTCCTGGCTGAGGCAGGGGCAGGCAGCATCTCTATTAATGAACAGGTATCAGGGTGGAGGTGAGCTTTATTGCACACCCACCTGACTGGTGAGGCCCATACCTCAGCCAATTTTCTAGCATGCATCAGACAGATGCTGGCGGGCTGGCAGCTACACCAGTGAGACATGAATCTTCAGGCAGGGTTCTTTGTTACAGACAATGGTGCAAACATGGTAAAGGCAATAGCCGACAGGCTATAATTGCGCCCCCCCCCCCCCCCACTCCGGGATCATCTTTAAAGTGATTTTAGGTGAAGATTCACCCACTGCACATTGAGAGCTTCAAGAAGTCCACTAGTATTGTTGGTTGTGTGCCCTTTCCTCAAAAACAGAGTGGGAAGAGGAAAAAAAGCACACTGCTTAGAGCTATAACCTTCATAATGGCAACTACTGGCATATACTGTATATATATAGACTGCTCAGGAGGGGCTGTGTGCTGCTTTTCTGCTATCGTTACTATGTTTCATTCGATGCACAGGATGCCTTGGCAAGGAGAGAGATATCAGAGTGAGGTTTCTGGCAGCAGCCCAGCACAAGCTATGTCAGCTCCACTGACATCCTCCAAAGCTTGCCTGGCCTTGACAGATAACAAAACAGTCCACTGGTCCAACAATAATAGAGGTAAGCTCAGCTGGAGCAATTCTTATCTAAATTGCAGTCGTCTTCCCTCCTGCGGGGGGGAATTTGTTAATTCTAGGCTGCCCCTGTAGTTGGAGGAGGGCCCTTAGAGGTATCAGGGTCTGGAAGGGGAGCTCTGATAGATGATGCTGTTCAGTTCACTGACTCTGTGAGTATTTCTTTTTTTCATGTCTCTCTTTTTATTCCATTGGGCGTTTATTTGTCCTGCATGCTGATGTACCATATTTCAAGTATGTGCCACTGGTCAAGCTGTTCTACGCTGCATGCCGGCTTTTCGTGTCTCTGTCCTTTGTGCCTGTGCTTGTGTGCTATGCCATGATTTCCCTTTTTGTGTTTTGGGAATGATTCATTGTGGCATATAAAAGGAAGCATGCGCAAGGTTGGTGGATCATATGTGTGTGCGTGTGCGTGTGGGGGGTGGGGTGGGGGGGAGAGGTAAGATCAGAAGGTATGGATGGGAATCAATGTCATGCCACTGATGTCAACATGTCCCTTTTCCCCTAAACCTCATGGCTGTCTCTGGACCAGACCTCACCTCATGGATCCCACTGCCCCCTCATGAAACCCAAATTCTTTTGGCTCCCCCCCCGTTGCTCCTGTTCTTCCTATTCCTAGACCTGATAGCTCCCAAACTGTGGCAGTGGGAGGACCAGCAGCAGTGGCTGCAGGCAGTTAGTGGGGGCTCCCTGAATTAGTGTAGGCTCACTGGCTATGCCCTCTTCCTCCTGACTTCCATGCAAGAGGTAGGACCTTTGAGAACTTGCCAGGTCAGTAACTCCCTGTGCTAGCTGCCTACTGTTGTTGCCACTGTGACAACTGCTGCCACAAGTCTGCAAGTTCTTTTTAATTTTTTGTTAAAAAAAAGTGTGTGTGAGTGTGTGCGTATGAGGGAGGAGTATATCCCACTGCTTTTGCCATATTAGTATTATTCCAATAACACTGGAATGGATTGCGTATGTAGTGAATGTTATTTGTGATGTGGCTACAACTTGACCTGTCTTTTATTATATTTTTTCTTTTTCTGTGCTGTGTATTCAGGCTTTCTATTTTCAGTTAATATTAATATCTGATACTGTGTATACCTGTTTTTCACTTGTCTTCTTCTCGTGTATTGTGATTTGTGTAGTGTATGTATTGAGACTATGCAGCTGTCTCACACAAGAACCTGAATTCTCCAGTCTGTGTTCTCCATATGTGGGTGAACGAATTCATTGGGGGGGGGGGGGGTGTTACCCTGCAGTGGAACTGATGATCCTTTTGGGTGTGGAGGTGTATCTGCTGCCTGATGTCTTGCTTTCTACTTCCTAGTTTCTGTTTTGACTGTGGAATATGATTTTGATCTCCATTTATTTTCTTTCAGTCCTACCATGCCATGGTGGTCCATCAGTAGGATGAGGTATAAGAGAAACTGGTGAACTAATAAGGATGCCCCTCCCCTCCCCCTGAAAAGACACTAACAGGGGCCTGGCAGCTCACCAACTGGGATTTCCTAACACCGTCACCACTACCAGAAGAGACAGCACAAAACAGAAAAGTTAAAACATCTACACTATTTAATATATTCTTTATTCTCAGTATATAATGTGTATTCATTTTAAAATGTGTCACCTGTGTCTTTCCTTATATGTCTAGTGGTATGAGAGCATGATGGATGGTGTGAGGTACAGTAATATGATATGTAAACAGAGTAGGTGCAGGTAACTTGTGTGAGATTGGTGCCTGGTGCGAACGTAGCAGACCTCACGCGTCACCTAGATAGGATTATAGACAGTGCTGGGGAGGAGCAGGCTGTCATGGTACATGTGGGCACCAACGACAAAGGAAAATGTGGGAGAGAGGTTATGGAAGCCAAATTTAGGATTTTAGGTAGGAAGCTGAAATCCAGAACCTCCAGGGTGGCAAGACTGGAAGATTGGGCATCCAAATGGCAGATGAAATGTAATGTGGACAAGTGCAAGGTGTTGCATATAGGGAAAAATAACCCTAGCTGTAGTTATATGATGTTAAGTTCCATATTAGGAGCTACCACCCAGGAAAAAGATCTAGGCATCATAGTGGATAATACTCTAAAAATGTTGGCTCAGTGTGCTGCAGCAGTCAAAAAAGCAAACAGAATGTTAGAAATTAGAGATGTGAATCGGAACCGATTCCGGTTCCGATTCTCATCGTCAATTTTTTTTTCGTGCGGCCCGATCGGGTTTTTTTTTATTGGCTGCGCCCGAGCCGATAAACAAAAAACCCACCCCAACCCTTTAAACAGCTCCCTTAGCTTCCCCCACCCTCCCGACCCCCCAAAATGTTTTAAAATTACCTGGTGGTCCAGTGGGGGTCCCGGGAGCGATCTCTCGCTCTCGGGCCATCGGCTGCCACTAATAAAAATGGTGCCCATGACCCTTTGCCCTTACCATGTGACAGGGTATCCGTGCCATTGGCCAGCCTCTGTCACATGGTAGGAGCACTGGATGGCCTGTGCCATTTTTAAAGATGGCGCCGATGGCCCGAGAGCGGGAGATCGCTCCTGGGACCCCCACTGGACCACCAGATAATGTTAAAATATTTTGGGGGGTCGGGAGGGTGGGGGAAGCTAAGGGAGCAATTTTAAAGGGTCGGGGTGGGTTTAGGGGTCGTTTTTGCATGCCGTTTTTCCCGCCCTCCCCCAAAATGATAAGAGAACCCCACAAACAATTTCATGGGGTTTTCCTATCGGTTTCGGGGAGCCCCCGATTTCTGATGACTTTGAAAAAATCGTACAATATTTTCAATCATCAGAAATACGATTCACATCCCTATTAGAAATTATTAGGAAAGGAATGGTTAATAAAACGGAAAATGTCATAATGCCTCTATATCGCTCCATGGTGAGACCGCACCTTGAATACTGTGTTCAATTCTGGTCGCCACATCTCAAAAAAGATATAGTTGCAATGGAGAAGGTACAGAGAAGGGCAACCAAAATGATAAAGGGGATGGAACAGCTCCCCTATGAGGAAAGACTGAAGAGGTCAGCTTGGAGAAGAGATGGTTGAGGGGGGATATGATAAAGGTCTTTAAGATCATGAGAAGTCTTGAATGAGTAGATGTTAACCGGTTATTTACACTTTTGAATAATAGAAGGACTAGGGGGCATTCCATGAAGTTAGCAGGTAGCACATTTAAGACTAATTGGAGAAACTTCTTTTTCCATCAGTGCACAATAAAGCTCTGGAATTTTGTTGCCAGAGGATGTGGTTAGTGCAGTTAGTGTAGCTGGGTTCAAAAAAGGTTTGGATAAGTTCTTGGAGAAGTCCGTTAACGGCTATTAATCAAGTTTACTTAGGGGCGGATTTTAAGAGCCCTGCTCACCTAAATCCGCCCAAATCCGGGCAGATTTAGGCGAGCAGGGCCCTGCGCGCCGGTGCGCCTATGTTCAATAGGCCTACCGGCGCGCGCAGACCCCGGGACTCGCGTAAGTCCCGGGGTTTGGCGAGGGGGGCGTGTCGGGGGCGTGTCGGGGGCGGGCCCGAGCCGCGTGGCGTTTAGGGGGTGTGTCGGCAGAGTTTTGGGGGCGGGCCCGGGGCGTGGTTACGGCCCGGGGCAGTCCGGGGGCGTGGCTGCGCCCTCCGGACCTGCCCCCAGGTCGCGTCCCGGCGCGCTGGCGGCCCGCTGGCGCATGGGGATTTACGCCTCCCGGAGGGAGGCGTAAATCCCCCGACAAAGGTAAGGAGGAGGTTTAGACAGGGCCGGGCGGGTGGGTTAGGTAGAGGAAGGGAGGGGAAGGTGAGGGGAGGGCGTTAGAGGATTCCCTCCGAGGCCGCTCCGATTTAGGAGCGGCCTCGGAGGGAACGGGGGTAGGCTGCGCGGCTCAGCGCGCCGGCTATACAGAATCGATAGCCTTGCGCGCGCTGATCCAGGATTTTAGCGGCTACGCGCGTATCTACTAAAATCCCGCGTACTTTTGCTGGCGCCTGATGCGCCAGCAAAAGTACGCCTATTCGTGCGGTCTGAAAATCTACCCCTTACGGAATAGCCACTGCTATTAATTGCATCAGTAGCATGGGATCTTCTTAGTGTTTGGGTAATTGCCAGGTTCTTGTGGCCAGGATTGGCCACTGTTGGAAACAGGATGCTGGGCTTGATGGACCTTTGGTCTGACCCAGCATGGCAATTTCTTATGTTCTTATGGATATGCAGGCGTGATATGAATGAAAGACTGGGAAATATGTCTTTGCATGTGAGTGGTTAGAATGGACATGTAGGATGTAAGTTTTGGAAAGATGAGAGCTGCATTCTATAGTGAAAAAAGCAATATTGTCTCTTTAAAATGCCAAAATGGCATCTCTATTGTGGTAATTCTTTCATAGTCTACGTATGTAGGCATTTATTTAAAACTTTTTATATTCCGTTTCTTCCAGAGTAAATTAATTATGAATGAGTAGCAAAGAACAGAAGGCGGCATGGCCCCTTTCTCATGATTTTTGACAGGAGAAAAATATTTTTTTTCAGAAATATTCTCCTATAGAATATGAGAGCTGTGTGACAAAAGAGAAACAGTCATACTTAATCCTGTTGTGGTCAGGAATAATTATATCAGAGGTGGAGACCTCCAGGAAGTGAATAAAAGCTGCATTAATGTATGTTGGTAAATAACTGCACTAGCGCCATTTCAAGCATGAATGAAGCATCTAGGATGGCACCACCTCCTGCACACCCCGAATATAAGCTGTGCCAAATATGTTTATGGTAATCCTGAAAAACTTCTTAAATAGACATTTTTTTGCAATAGTTGGTATTTGGCGAAAGCCCAGATATCTACCACTATTTGCCTAAAGGAGGCAGAGAACTGTAGAAGTGAATTCATGATTTGTACAGAGGAATTATGGCTTTTATTTTCTGCAAGCTGCATCTCTCCCGGTGCAAAGGATTCCTTTGCCTCTTATTAATATCACCACAGGATAGCCCAAGGAAAAATATGAGGAATATGGTAGTGACCTCAGCCGCCGCAGTGCATAATATGGCCAAAGCTATTCTCACTTTTCCCACAAGCAACAGTTACTGGAGGCGAAAGCCACAGAATCTACTTATTTGACGAAAGACATTCACAGCACAGACACACTTAGTTATATGGGAAGGTAAGCCGCATTGATAAATGCAGCATGCATCTGCGTCTACAAAGCATACTCGCCTCATGAGAGATCTTTGTTTTTAAAAGACGTCTATTCTAGATTTGAGGGCATTAATGTTCTCATCATAAATGTGGGAAGTGCATTGCAACGTGTCAGGAATGACATTCCCCACAGATGAATTGAAAGACAACTATTAAATGATATTTTTCTAGAATAACAGTTCATAATATTTTCCTTCCCAGCCTTCTCCTCCTACTCTTCAGTTCGTAATATCAGCGGTCATTCATCTTATTTCTCCTAATTTTTATGAGCTGCTGTTGATAGCATGTGTCTGGCCTGTTCCCACACTTATATAGCTGGTTGAAATGCATGGTCTCAAGGGTGATTTTAAGCACTTGATGTACCATATGTGTAGAATGTACAGTTCAGAGGATCATTTTCAAAGCCCTTTAAGCCAGGTAAAATGGCTTGTCTAAAAATTGCCAGCTAAAAGTAGGAGTGGTCTTCCATAGAGCATGCACTATACAATGTTAGGTTCCACATTAGGACCTAACACGCAAGAAAGAGATCTAGGCATCATAGTGGATAACACATTGAAATCATCGGTTCAGTGTGCTGCAGCAGTCAAAAAAGCAAACAGAATTTTGGGAATTATTATAAAGGGAATGGTGAATAAAATGGAAAATGTCATAATGCATCTGTATCGCTCCATGGTAAGACCGCACCTTGAATACTGTGTACAATTCTGGTCGCCGCATCTCAAAAAAGATATAATTGCAATTGAGAAGGTACAGAGAAGGGCGACTAAAATGATAAAGTGAATGGAACAGCTCCTCTATGAGGAAAGACTAAAAAGGTTAGGACTTTTCAGCTTGGAGAAGAGACGGCTGAGGGGGGATATGATAGAGGTGTTTAAAATCATGAGAGGTCTAGAACGGGTTAATGTGAATCAGTTATTTACTCTTTCGGATAATAGAAAGACTAGGGGGCACTCCATGAAGTTAGCATGTGGCACATTTAAAACTAATCGGAGAAAATTCTTTTTCACTCAACGCACAATTAAACTCTGGAGTTTGTTGCCAGAGGATGTGGTTAGTGCAGTAAGTGTAGTTGTGTTTAAAAAAGGATTGGATAAGTTCTTGGAGGAGAAGTCCATTACCTGCTATTAATTAAGTTGACTTAGAAAATAACCACTGCTATTACTAGCAACTGTAACATGGAATAGACTTAGTTTTTGGGTACTTGCCAGTCTTATGGCATGAATTGGCCACTGTTGGAAACAGGATGCTGGGCTTGATGGACCCTTGGTCTGACCTAGTATGGCATGTTCTTATGTTCTTAAACGGAAAATGTCATAATGTCTCTGTATCTCTCCACAGTGAGACCTTGAATACTATGCACTTTCAGCCAGACTGTGAGGAAGCATTTTCGGAGGTGGAAAATAGCGCAAACACATGAGATTTTCACAAGCACATGCTCTATATTCCCACTTATACATACGAGTGAGTGCAATAAATGTGGCTACTTTGTTTTTAACACACATACTGTACAGTAATTTTTAAAAAGAAACTGCTAGATTTGGATGGGGCAGGGCTAGAAGTCAATGGGCAGGACTACCGACCCAGCCTCTGTTGGGAGGGCTAAGTTGGAGAAGGAGGGGGGAGGGGAACTGGGAAAGAGGTTTCACTAAGGGTTCATGCCCCTTTAAAGATTGTGGCCCCACACCATGATCGCATGTTACTGAGTTTAGGAATGTGTTTACGTTTCTGGCCATGACAATGCACAGTCACAGTGCAAATGCAGAACTTACTAAACTGAGGTATTCCTGTTTATTTAATCACGTGAGAAATCATTAGTGCTAAAATGGCATGTTAACATAATGTTTATCACAGATCATTAAATAGGCCTCTAAGTGTTTTGAGATCCACTAAAAAGTTTTATTTTCGGGATAAGATAAATAAGTAATTTAACTTGGTCATGGACCAATGTTTGCAGATGTATTTTATGAACAACATTGGAAAATATTTTAGAACTACATTGTGATATATCTGGATCATACTTCTAACTCTTAAATTCATTAATCATGTTTTTTCTGTTTCTCAGTTGCATTCTTTTTCTTGTGTTTTAAGTTAACAGGCAAGTAGGAGAGGCATGTTATTGTGTAATAAAGAAAATCTAGATACATTCAGGACAGTTTCGTTTTGCTTCCCAATCTTATCAGGTAAACTTCAAGGGCTGACTTTCTTATAGATTAAGAACGCCTCTTTTAGTGCCTATGAAAACAACACTAGTTAAAACATTTCAAAGTATATCCAGCAAAGTTGTAAGGCTATTTAAGCCTTCACTATAGAATATAGTGTGGAAATTTTCAGCAATAGGAAGTTCCATAGGTGTAGAGTTGTTTGTGAGTAATAGCTAAGGACCATCCCTTTCAGGATGGGTCATTTGTCCAAAACTTACATTGGCTCCCGGTGAAATACAGAATCATCCACAAATCACTCACTATAATTCACAATTCCATTTACAATCACCTGCATCTTGACCTCAAATACCCTCTCTCTCTCCATATCACCAACAGACCGACTAGAGAAATACATAAAGGAACCTTACAGGCCCCACCTACAAAAGCCACTCGCCTCACCTCAACCAAAGATCGAGCCTTCTCGACAGCAGGTCCAACTATCTGGAACAACATCCCATCGGACCTTAGACAGGAACCCTGCCTCTTAACATTTAGGAAAAAACTAAAGACCTGGCTTTTCCGCCAAGCCTTCTCAGATCCCCTTGATACACACTAGACCGAATATCCTTCATGAACAATGGACCTCCATACTACCTTCAAGTGTGCCAGAGGAATTCATTGACTGTTGCAACCTTTTAACAGCTCCCAAACAGTAGGGTGATTACAGGTAGCTCTAGAACAATGTGATCTTTCTGACAGGTGGCTAGAATGCACTGGGGTTCAGATTGCAGTCAGCTGACTCCGTGATCCTTGGTATGAAATGTTACCAAAATGCCTCTAAAGTTTTAGCTCACCTCACCAGAGCTCCCATAATCTTTCCACTGTCTGCAGTCACCTGCTTGCTTGTCCCATAAGCACAGGAGTGACATAGAGCAGCAGTCAGCATTTCCCAGCCAAGCATGACCTGCAAAGGAGTTGCATAAATATTTATTTTTACTCTTTTCTTCTCAGATGTGTTTTTCATTAGAAATAAATGATGACATTTTTAGCTTATCCCTGAAAGGGGAATTACATGCAGCGTTTCAAAAGCACTCTTAACATATTCCACATATATCACATAATTCTCTGGTCTTTGCCTGCTTCTCCAAAAATGAAAACTGATCCATAAAAACAAGAAAAATTATTATTATATGCTCTAGGAGACTGCAATAAAAAACAGGCCAAACATTTTTTTTCCAAATTCAGCATTCTATTTCTTTGATCCTATAACAAATCTTGAACCTGTCTGTTGCCTCATTCAGCAAATTTTTGTCTAGGAACACAGTAGGCAGACAAACTACAGACCATATGTCTGGCACTTTCCCACATTATTTTTGACACTTGAACTCATAAACTCAATCAGTAGTCCTCCTTAAGCACAACAAGGCAGACCACAGAACCTCAAAGAGGGGGTTAGGTTCCAGAAACACTAGACATGTTCATTAAGTAGTCCAGAAGCGATATTTCATAAATGATAAGGATGGGCATTTAACAACGTAAGAACATAATTGGCATGCGGAGTCAGACCAAAGTCCTTCAAGCCCAGCATCCTATCTCCGACAGTGGCTAATCCAGGTTGCAAGTACCTGGGAGATCCCATAAAATAGATCTAATTCCTCTTACTCACTCCCAGTATAGCACTAGCTACCTTTAGTCTACCTGGCTAATCGTGTGTTATGGATGTCTCCTCCAGGCACTTGTCCAAACCTATTTAAACCCCACTATGCTAGTTGGCTTGATCACATCCTCGGGCATTAGATTCCATAGCTTGACAGTGAAAAACTACTTTCTATAATTTGTTTGAATCTACTGGTAATTAGTTTTATTGAGTTAATATTATTTGAAATGGTAAAGAATTGTCCTTTATTTACCTGTTCCATTCCACTCATGATTTTAGAAACTTCTATTATGTCCCCTCTTGGCCATCTCTTTTCCAAGCTGAAGAGCCCTAGCCTGCATAGCCTCTCATCATAGGAGAGCTGTTCCATCCTCTTTATCATTTTTGTCACCCTTTTCTGCATATTTTCTAGTTTGCTGTGTCTTTCTTGAGTTGGGGATAACAGAATTGTATACAATACTCAAGGTGTGGTTGCACCATAGCTTGATACAGAGACAATATGATATTTTCCATTTTATTCTCCACTCCTTTTTGGATCATTTCTATCATTCTATTTGCTTTTTTTGATCACAGTTATGCACTGAGCAGAGAATTTCAACGTATTGTTCAAAAGGACTCCAAAGTTCTTTTCCTGGTAAGTGATTCCCAATGCAGAACCCAACATCAAAATCCTGTAGTTGGGATTATTTTTCCCTATGTGCATCCATTTACACTTTTCCACATTAAATTTCATCTGCCATTCAGTTGCCCAGTCTCCTAGTCTTAAAAAATCCTTCTGTAATTTCTCGTAATCTACTGCATTTTATCAACTTAGAATACATTTGTGTAATCTGTAATCACCTCACTCATTGTTCCCTTTTCCAGATCATTCATGAATATGTTAAACAGCACAGGTCCCAGTACCAATCCCTGTGGTACCCACTAACAGCCTTTCTCCATTTGGAAAACTGATCATTTAGACATTTAGGCCTAGATTTTCTAATCTACCACGGCTTCGTGAATCGCGTGATGCAGGGGGTCGGGGGGGGGGGGGGTGAAGCGGGGGGCGGGCCTGTGATTGCCAGCAGCGATCGCACCTCTGCGGTGCGATCGCTGCCGGCTTTCGCACTCAATAGCGCCATCATAAAAGGTGGTGCTATTGGGTGCGAAATAGGCAGCAAAAAGGCTCCTTACCTTTTCGTCGTCCACGCTGTCTTCGCAGCGTCCACCCGGTGCCACCCCGAATCCTCCTGTTCCGGTCTTGACGCCGCCCCTTTTTAGTGATCGCACGCGAAAAGTCCCTTTTCACGTACGATCGCTTTGAAAAATGACCCCCTTAGTTCTACTCTCTAATTCTAGCCCTTTAACCAGCTACCAATCCACAATAAAACACTACATCCTATCCTATAACTGTAATTTCCTGAGGAGTCTCTCATGGGAGACTTTGTCAAATGCCTTCTGAAAATTCCAAAACACTATACCAACCTGCTTACCTTTATCTACATGTTTATTTACATCTTCAAAAAATTCTAAAAGTTTGGTAAAACAAGATTTTCTCTTGCTAAAATCATCCTTACTATTGTAAATGTCTATGCCCCCAACTCTGACCAGGCTTCTTTTCTGACTCTCCTGGATGGTATATTGTTGTCTCATATGGAGGGCATGCTAATCCTGGGGGGAGACTTTAATTTTTTGTGGAATTTAAATTGGATAACTGCCATGTTACCACTAGACATGGCCTCGAACCAAAGAGGATGTTAGCCTCTATGATGGCTAAATGGGGTATTGTGGATATTTGGAGGCAACATTACCCTACTTCCAGAATTATAGGCCAGGATTCATCATTCTTTGCGGAATGATGAACCCTGCGCTACAGGGGCGCGGGTGGGGGTGAAGCAGGGGGCGGTTGGGCGTTAGCCTGCAGCCGGCCGCACCACGGCAGTGCAGTTTCGTTTGCTGCGGTGCGGCCAGCTGCAGGCTATCACAGGCACAGTACCACCGTAAAAGGTGGTGATAATGTTCGAAACATTATCACCGGCAGCAGTGCCGCCACCGCTTAGCATAATTCCCTCTCTAACTCCGTCCCGACTCCTCCCCCTCCCCCTAATTTAAATCTTACTACTGTGATAAGGCCCTTATCGCGTGAGTTAGGGCCTTATTGCGTGTGTTGGGGCCTTATCACTTGGAACGATGGTATATAAAATAAATATATAAATGTTGTCTCTTCCCAATTAAGTCATGCCTACCTATATGGGCAATGATTTTGTTTTTAAGAATGGCTACTACCATTTTGCCATGCACTGATATCAGGCTCACCAGTCTATAGTTTCCCAGATCATCTGGATCCCTTTTTTTTTTTTTTACATCTCTATTTATAAGTTTTTTTATTCAGATAACAAGCATATACTTGGCAAGAAATGATATACAGAAGTGGAAAAATCTTACATATTAATCCAGCACATACTAATCAAAAAGATATCTCTAACATCAGTTTTCTGTATTATCCTGTCACCACATAATTGGGGGATTTCCAATTGCAAATATGAAAGAAAATATATTTAAACTATCAATAAAATAAATAACCACAAATAGCTAGTGTTTCTTTTCTTTGTCTATAGTCGGATTACTCAGAGCTTGTTCTAGCAATTGAAGAATCTGGAATGTCTTTACTATTCAAAAAGGAATTTAACTGTAAAGGGTCAAAAAACCCCAGACTTAACCCCAACATGCTTAACAACACACTTGCATGGAAAATACAACCAAAAGGAAGAGCCCAGACCAGTAACAGCTGGGCACATCATTAGGAAATGCTTTCTTTTAGCTTGTGTTGTTTTAGCAACATCTGGAAATATACAAATCTTTTTCCCCCAAAATAATACATCTCTTTTCCTAAAATACATTTTTAGAACAAACTCCCTGTCAGAGTCCAAAGCCAATGACACAAAGTTGAAGTTTTTACTTCTTCTTCCATTGAAGTCTCCAAAAACGAAGAGAGGTGTGAAGTATCTACTATAGGAGATACTACTGGCTTTATATTCAGTTGTGAAGATGACTTAATCGGTAAATAACAGACTTTAGAGATTGGTGGTATCATTTCTTCTTTTATTAAAAGTATTTCAAGGAAACATCTACGAAACATCTCTATCGGTGAAACCAATTTTTTCTTAGGAAAATTCAAGATCCTAAGATTACAGCGATGTATGCTGTTTTCCAAATTTTCCAATTTGTTTTGTAGATATGAATGACCCATTACAATTGTATCCACAGATTTTTGCATATTTATTTCCTTGATCTCTTGGGCCTCATTTTGAACTTTTATTTCTAAAACTTGAGATTTTATAACATTAACTTGACCAGTTAACTCTTGTTGTTGGGAAACAAAATGTGAAAGTTGGCTTGTAAGATTTGTGGTTGCTTCCCATATGTTTTCTAATGTTATTTGTGAAGGCTTTAGAAGATTAATATTTATTACCTCCGTTTCAGATTGTAGAGATGATATTTGAAAATCCAATGCAGTTCATTTCCAGCATTTTCTCCATTTGCTATCCGGCCAACAGCTCCTGCTACTTGTCCTTCCATCCCGGCTCCACCCGACGCTAAGGCTGCCGGCTATCTATGATCTTCTCTGTGCGACGGGAGAGGGCTGATCATGTCAGTCCTCTCCATGGCGGGGGGGGGGGGGGGCAGGTTGAGGAGGGGCCCGACTCGGCTCCGGCGATAATGATGACTTCATGTCTGGACCAAGCTGCGTTGGAACACACACGCCTCACTGTCCAAGGGCTTCGCTTCAGAGCCAATTTCGGGATTCCAAATGATATGCTGATCCATAGGGCCAGTTACAGGCAACATTTCACTTGCTTCAGAGTAAGTTCTTGCCTTACCCTTCTGTTTTCCCATAATGGTTTAAGGAAACTTCTTTGCAAGCAATTCTTTATGAGGAGGTCCGGAACTCCCGACACTAGCGTGTGGCCATCTTGGAAATCCTGCAGTCAGCTCTGGATCCCTTTTTAAAAATCTCTGTCAGATTAGCCATCTTCCAGTCTACAGGAATCATGGCTATTTTAAATGATAGATTACAGATTATGAGTAATAGGTTAGTGATTTACATTAGAACATAAGAACATAAGATAAGCCATACTGAGTCAGACCAAGGATCCATCAAGCCCTCCATCCTGCTTCCAACAGTGGCCAATCCAAGTCACAAGTACCTGGCAAGTACGCAAACATTAAATAGATCCCATACTACTAATGCCGGCAAGAAGCAGTGGTTATTCCCTAATGATTATTAGCAATTTATATACTTTTTCTCCAGGAACTTATCCAATCCTTTTTAAGCTCATCTACTCTAATTACCATAACCACATTCTCTGGCAACGAATTCCAGAGCTTAATTGGGTGTTGAGTGAAAAAAGAATTTACTTTGGTTTTAAATGTGCTACTTGCTAACTTCATGAAGTGCCCCCTAGTTCTTGTATTATCTGAAAGTGTAAATAACTGTTTCACATTTACCTGTTCTAGACCTTTCATGATTTGGTAGACCTCTATCATATCCCCACTCAACCATTATGACATCCTCTGTTTTATTTGCTATTCCCTTCCTAATAACTCCTAACATTCTATTTGCTTTTTTGACTACCACAGCACACTGAGCTGATGGTTTCAATATAAGATCAACTATGACACCCAGATCTTTTTTCTGGGTAGACTCCTAATATGGAACCTAACATTATGTAAGTATAGCATGGGTTATTTTTCCCTATATGAATCAACTTGAACTTGTCCACATTAAATTTCATCTGCCATATGGACGCCCAATCTTCCAATCTTGCAAGGTCATTCTGCAATTTATCATAATCTGCTTGTGATTTAACTGCTCTGGATAATTTTGTGTTATCTGCAAATTTAATCACCTCTCTTGCTGTACCCCTTTCTAGATCATTTATACATTTATTAAAAAGCACCAGTCTAAGTACAGATCCCTGAAGCACACCACTATTTACCTTTTTCCATTGTGAAAACAGGCCATTTAATTCTACTCTCTGTTTCCTGTCTTTTAACCAGTTTGCAGTCCACAAAAGGACATCACCTCCTATCCTATGACTTTTCAGTTTTCTTTGAAGCCTCTCATGAAGAACTTTGTCAAATGCCTTCTGAAAATCCAAATACACCACATCTACTGGTTCACCTTTATCCACATGTTTATTCACCCCTTCAAAAAAATAGATTTGTTAGGCAAGTCTTCCCTTGGGTAAATCCATGTTGGCTGTGTCCCATTAAATCCCATTTAATACACAAATCCATCCACAATCTCCTTTATCTCGACCTTGAAATCCCTCTCAAACTCCATACCTCCAACAGACCAATGAGAGAAACATACAAAGGAGCGCTACAAGCCCCTCCAACCAAAGCCACGCGACTCATCTCATCCAGGGACCGAGCATTTTCGACAGCAGGCCCAGCCATCTGGAACAACCTCCCCGCAGAACTCAGGCTGGAACCTTGCCTACTAACATTTAAGAAAAAACTCAAAACTTGGCTGTTCCGCCAAGCCTTCCCAGATCCCTGGGACACACATTAGGTGTTTAATCTAATCACGAACAATGGAACCTCCCTCCTCCCCTGTATACCTGATCTGCATTGATACTTCCTCTAATAGGTGGACTAACACTAGACTGGAATTTGTGATTTCTCCCTTTTACTTAATCTAAGTTGATGCCCTCTTTGGGCCTTTTTCTTCCAGCTGCCTAAGCTTCCAAGTTCACGGTCCACGTTAAATGTAACTTTTGTTTCCTTGGTTTTTCTTTGATTATGAAAATTCCTTCAGTTGTTTCAGTTATCTACCCCTGTTCAATGTAAACCGATCTGATATGGTATTTAACCTTGAAGGTCGGTATAGAAAAATGTTAAATAAATAAATAATAAATATGTTCTTTCATTTTATTCTTTTTTTTTTCATGACTTTTCCTGGCACTGAAGTCAGGTTCACAGATCTGTAGTTTCCTGGATCACCTCTTGAGCCTTTTTTATATGTCAGGTTTCATTGGCCACATTCCAGTCTTCAGGTATAACGGATGATTTTAATGATAGGTACAAACTACTTGTAATAGGTCTGAAATTTCATGTTTGAGTTCTTTCAGAACACTTGGGTGTATACCATGTGGTCCAAGTGATTTGCTGCTCTTCAGTTTGTCAATCAGGCCTACCACATCTTCTAGGTTCACCGTGATTTGGTTCAGTTGATCTGAATCATCACCCATGAAAACCTTCTCCAGAGCAGGTATCTCCCCAACATGCTCATCAATAAATACGGAAGGAAATAATTAATTTAGTTTTTCCATGATGGCTTTATCTTCCCTAAGTATTCCTTTAACTCCTCGATCATCTAATGGTCCAACCAACTCCCTTGCTGGCTTCCTGCTTCGGACCTATTTTTTAAAAAATCTATTATGAGTTTAGGGGCCTTATTTTCCAACATTGCATGCGATACAAAAAAGGGGTGTATTGCAAAATCACCTATGTGAAAGGCTGTTATCACAAGTTACACTATTAGCCCAATTTGGTTCATGATGTCTCCTGACAAGCCTGTTTCAGGGAGAGGGAGAGGGAGAGAGAGAGACTTGCCATAGTGTCCCCTCCCTAGACAGGTATTTGTATCCCTATGGGAGGCCCACCTAGTAACTTGAGGTGAGGTTTAAGTATTAGTGTACGGGGTTAGGGGCCACTTTTGCGTGAGACATATGAACAGAACAGTGGTCTCTTGTGAAGATTTGATGACCTACGGAGTGAGGAAACTCACCCAAAGATGAGATTTGGGCAATGTTCTCTCAACCTAGCTTGATGGACTCTCTACCTGGGTAACAAGAAGCTAGGTTGAGAGAACATTGCCCAAATCTCATCTTGGCTTTAGTATACATACTAAATACAGGAACTCTGGTCTCCTGTAATTCTGCAGCCAGGGTGGCAAAGTCTCTCCCTTCCCATGGAATTTGTTGGTTCCCATGAAATTGCTATGGGAGACCAGGGAGTCAGGTCCAATGTGTTGGAAAGGTAGCGCCACCAGACTCCTTCCTGGTCTCCATGTCCAGCGTAGGCTGATGACAGCTAGTCTCTCCCCCAATCCCCCCCCCCCCCCCACACACACACATGCTGATCACATAGAGAGGAGAGTGGCAGCAGATCGAGTCGTATTATCCTTCTATGCTGCTGAGTTAGACTGCTGCTTTCAAATGCAGGACATAGTGTCCTGTGGTTGAAAGCAGCATTAAAGCTCCACCAGCAGAGGAAGAGGATGTGGCTCAGCATACTGCCATTCTTCTCTTCCTCCCTTCAGCATGACCAGTGCCGATAGAGTAGGGGAAGGAGTTCTCAGAAGCTGGAGGTGAGAGGAGGGGCAAAATAAGGAAAAAAAACAATGGCAAGGGGGATTTAGTGAAACAGGGGAAAGATGGAGGATAAGGGAAAGGTGATGAGGGAAGTTTATGTGTAAAGGGAGAGGCTGGGGGATAATGGAAAGAGGTGATGGGTTGTGTGTTAAGGGAGACTGGGCTGATAATGGAAATAGGTGATGAGGGTTGTGATAGAGGGATTGGAGAGGTTATGTGAAAGAAACAGAGGAGGTTGGTGACTAGAGGAGATTGGGATATGTGATGAGGGATTAGGAAATCGGGGTTTGTGTGCAGGAGAAGCTGGGAAAGGATGAGCGTGGGTGGATGGGTAGGTGGGATGGGGACAATAAGAGAATGAAAGAGTGGAGGAAGAAAAGGAGGAAAGGAGGAAAGAAGAGAAAGTGTGGTGTGGGAAGGGTGATAGAGAGTTGGGAATTAGGGTTGAGATGTGAGGGGAGCAGAGTTGAAGTCAGGGGAAGGGCACTTCCTTCTTCTCTCTCTGGATCTTCCCCCTCCCCCAATCTCACTTAGGACCTCCATCTATCACTGATCTTTCTTTCTTCCTTCCTTCTCTACCCCCATCTCTGATCTTTCCTCCTTCCCCTTTACTTCTGACCAGCCTTCCCTCTCTTCCCTATCCAAATCTTCCCTCCTCAGCCGACCTGTAATGATACTGGCTGCTGGGAGGCTCCTCTGCCAGCAGGGGTCCTCAATGGGCCACACTCGGTCCTTCTCCAGCCTCCATTCTGAAGGCTGCATGATGCTGTAAGACCAGCCCTATAAAATCCTCCCTCACTCATCATCTAGCTCGTTGCTATAGCCACCCTTGTGCTTTATCTTGCCTTGTCATTGTTCCGGTTTTCTATCTGGCTTGCTAAGGGGTTTCCTTTTCTTGTCCTTGTTCCTCGTTCCTGTGGGGCCTCCCAGTGGCCCTTCTGCCTTTGTCTTGCTTGTGTTCTTAGTTCCTGGTTGTTTGGTCTCCCAGTGACATTCTGGTGTCTTACTTGTCCTGTCCTTGCTTTGCCTTGCACCCTGTTCCAGATTTGCCTTACCTTGTACGCTAAACCTGTTTTGTTCCAGTTCCTGTCTCCTTGTCTGCTCTATTCCCTGCCTTGCTCACCCCTGATTTCTCGCCTGTCCCAGTTCCTGCTTTCCCTGCATTTTTTTGCCCTTGGGCTGACTTCTCGTTCCTGACCTGGCGTGACCTTAGATGTTGCTTCTGTTTGAATTCTGCCAGCCCTGAACACTGCTTGCCATCACCATTGCCTTAAATGCCCTGATAGCAAAGCCCTGCAGGACATGTAGGCTCAGCCCAAGGGATAGGTGGCTGGTTAGATCCTGCCCCAGCACTTGAGGCCTGTACTGCTCTTGCTGGGGAATTATCCTTAACCAGCCTGCAGAACTGTGACACCCCTCAAACCCCAAAACTTCCTTTCTTCCAACCTTCCCATCCCTGATCCTCCTTCTTCCTCCTCCTTCTTCCCCTTCACCTCCCCCTCCCCCTCCCTATTCCTAATTCCTCTGCCATTCCCTCCTCTTATTCCATATTCTTATCCTCCCTGATTCCCCCATGCTCTCTTTCTTCTTTGCCTCTGTCCTCCTTCATCCCTTATCACTCTATCCCTCTTGCCTAAATTCCTTTTTCATTTTCTTCCTTTAAGATCCCCTTTCAATCTTCTGAGATATTTTCCCCCATTCCCAGATCCTTTTCCCTTCTTCCTCCCCAGCTACAATCACTAAGATCCCTTTTTTTCTATTAAAGAACTAAATACATAAACTAAACACAGAAAAGTCAGAAAATAATTGGAGGTTAATATTCAAAGCTACTTAGCTGGATAAGTAGTGACTTATCCGGCTAAGTTGCAGCCACTGAATATATTGCTACATTCAGTGGTAGCCACTTAATCGGATAAGTACTTATATGGCTAAGTAGATAGCCGGATATCTTGAGGGCAGGCAAGGGGCAGAGCAGGGTGACTCTACTTGTCTGATTAACTTAGCCAGATAAGTGCTAATATTCAGATTTATTTGGTTAAATTAACCTGATAAATTAAACCTGCCATATAGCAATTAGCCGCATAAGACTTATTTGGCTAAGTGTCATTTTCTATGGGGATATACAGCAGCATAGCCATGCTACTGATTATCCCATATAAGTTAGCCAGATAAGCTTTATTCGGTTTATTTATATAAATGTTCAGTTTTGAATACTGATCCCATTATTTTTATAAAGTAAAATAAATGCATTATTTAATTTGTAAATGTATGCAAAATTATGAAAATTTACCACATAATTGACACAGAATTTTGAAAACTCTGCCACAGAATTTAACTCTTACTGCAGAATCTTGAAAAATCTGCTGCAGGAAATTGGAGGCTATGGTTAAATATTCATTAATGGTGAAAACTATGCTAAACTAGGCATGCACATGCATGCTAAAATGTAACATGAAATGCATTCAGGTGCATGAAAAATATGTAGATAGTATAATAATGTGCTCATTATCATTCTAGCACCCTATTTAAAAAAAGGTTGTTAAATTCTCCAAGTCTATCAGGTCCTGGTAAATCGATCACCCTGAAATGGGATATTGATCCCGGTATGATTTTCTCACTTCAGGTGAGAAAATAATAGAATGCCTGCAGTTCTGGCATACTAACATATAACAGTGGCAGAAATCCATTTCCTTATGGTTTCTCCCAACTTGAGAGTCTCTTGACTGAGGAATAGTACCCCCCTCTGGAGTCTTCCACTTCACTCCTGACACTTGTGAATAAATGTCAGCCCCCTGCAGGGTCATTCCATGCTCCTCATACTCTCCCTCAGAGAAAGAAGTAGCTCACTCCAGTGTCTTCTCCTAGTTTACCTACTCAGCCTCCATGAAAGAAGGACCCTCTAGGGAATCCTCCAATCTCCAGAGACTCAAGCAGCCCCTCTGGGGATTTCCCATGCCCCACTGCCCAAGGAAGAAGTCCTCTGTGAGGCTTCACTCTAAGAAGAAAGGCAGCTTCCCTTCCTTGTGAAATTCCACTAGGCAGTGCTATTCAGAGAGTGGTGGCCTGCCAGTAGGAAAGTTCTCCAGTCCCTATTGTTGGTGAAAACCTGATTTACCTCTGGAATGTTGAGTTGCCATTCTGAAGGGGTGGGTAGGGGTTGGGAATCTTTTGAATGGTTCTGTTTTTTTCTGGGGGCCTCCAAAGGATCCTTTTTCTTTCTTGGGTGAGGAGGCATGGGTTTGTCTCTGGAAAGGATTCCTCTTTCTTTGGCAAGGCAGAAGAGGGAAAGCCCTTGGACAAGACTGATCTTTTTTGGGGTTGTCAGGAGGGGTGTGGGAGGCCCCAAAGTGCCCTTAGCAGAGGCTTGAGAATGATCCACCTATACTAATTGGCCCTTGCTTTTTGGGCTGCTTAGCCCAATCTGCACAGTAAAAGGTCTCTGCTCACTTTAGCTTGGATCTTTTATCAGGTACATGCTCTGAATATAATTTTCTTATGGATTCAGATGTTAAATAAAATTTTAGAGTGTACATGTAAAGATTTAGCACCTCCTTGCTATACACAGTGAATGGTTCCCCATATGCAAATTAGCTTGATCACCAGACGCTTATATCTTGATAATTGTAGTAGACAGCAAAAAGGTAATCCTGGAAAAATCTGAGCTAAAATCTTACTAAAAGCAAAAGAAAAACATCTCAGACCACTTTCTCATTTACAAAGCTAAAGTCTATTCTCTACTTAGACTGTCTGGTGTACCTAGAACGTTATTCTTTCTAAAAAGTTGACTTTTCATCAAACTGAAATGCAAGAGTCTTTATCCTAACATCATGAAAGGACCTAGCTGAAATGTCTGTGTGATGTCCTTTCTAGAGAAAAGAGAACCACTTCATTGTCCATGATTCCCATTCTCTGATAAAGGGGCAGTTCTGAAGATTTTCCTGTGCTCCTTGATATTGTTTGTATCAATGGCCTGAAAGTTGGAACACTTTTCTTTCTTTTTTTTTTTTTTAAGTAAACTGTTTTGAAACACAGTTCCTCCAAACAACAGAGAACATCATAAAGCGATACTACCATATTCCAGATACAAAAATAAGAAAAATATAACAGAAAAAAGGATAAAAACAATATACTTTAGCCTTCCTCCAGGTCTAATATCGATACCAGGTCTTCTCATACTTGTCCAACTTGTTCCTCGAGCCTTTGGTTATCCATTCCAGGACTGCAATTTCTGCAACTTGTCTGTGCCAGTATTCCATTGAAGAGTTCATCTTCTAGTAGTTGGCAATAGTAAGTAACCCTTGCAGCATGAGTTAGAAGAGATAGCAACTTAGGTTGACTGAAAAGAAAGTCTATACATTCCTAATCCCCCAGTAAACAGAAAGACTATGTGAACTTGAATGCAGTTCCTGTAATGGCTATTCACTCATGCTCCACCAAATACCAGAAGTTCTGCACTCAACTCCACTGCCACTATATGTCAATAAAAGGATCCTTTCATTCCACATCTTCTCCAACAGAAGGGACTAGAGCTACTAAACTTGGCATAAATACAATGCAAGATCTGAAGCATTAATTACTTCTGATGAATACAAATTGTCAGTTTATGTGCTATATTTCATAACTTTATCCAATCTTCCTGATCCAAGTTGGTCTGAAGGTCAGAGTTCCTGGTACAGATGAGAAAAGTGGTGATATCCTCTCCTACAACAGAGGCCATCAAATTTCTATATTCACTAGAGATACATTTCTTTTTTAGGTCACTAATATTCAAAACTTGCTGAACACCATACCATACGAGGCCTCAGAAAGGTCAAGTCTCAGGTGGGCTCTTAGCCAGTACTCTCTTCAGCTGCAAATAGTGCAAATGAACAGGCAAGCAGTATGTTTCACAAAGATCCAGAAAGGACCAAAAAGCCCGACCTTCTCACATTTGGTTCACACAACAGAGGCTATTCGACCACCAGCCAGTCATCACCAGCCAGAAAAAGTTGAGAGAGACAGACAAGGATTATTCCATAAAGATGTAATGGCAAAAGGTTGCCCAGACTGAACTTTCAGTAACTTATACAATTATTTATTTATTTATGCATTTAATTTATTTATTTATAAAATAGCTACCCCACCCAGTTATCAAAACTTTGTTCTGGGCAGTTTACATAATTACATACATAATCATAAACAAACAACATAAAACAATGCAAAGATCAGAGCTCAAATACCTAAAACATTCTTAAAACTAAACTAATTAAAATTGAACCCAGGTAGCCATGATATGTGCAATAACAGAATGGGACCTGCAAAGTTTCCGAATCCTTGAGAACTGACAGGGATAACCAACAAAGCAGGTAGACTAAAACCTTGTGCCTTCTCCTTCTGCAAGCGTACCCAAGACGAGGAGGAATCATGCAATACTTCCAGCCAATATGTGAGGCAAGCCAATCTGGTTATCAGTAAATATAAATCAAAATTAGAAATCAACATTAGAAATTGATTTCCAAAAAACAGCTAGATTAATTCTAGGGAGTTTATGATTCCAAATAAAATCAGAACACAGACCATTTAATTCAGAAAAAAATGGTCTGGGGCATGTTACATGGCAAGTGCTGAAAAAGATAAAGCAGATAAGTAGAATAGACATTTTAATAAGCTCCACTCTTCCCACCCAGGTGATTGGCAGGTAAGACAAGAGCGTAAATCATTTTAATCCAATCAAGCAAGGGAGGAAAGATAGCTTGAAAAAGGTCTCTCAGAACAGGAAAGATCTTAATTCTCAGATATGTGAATCCAAACTCATCCAATTTAAGCCCTACCAGGCTCTGAGGTATCCTCATACATGGATCAACTGGGAAAAGTTCAGATTTATGCATTTTTACTTTATAACCTGAAACAGATCCATACTCGCTAAGAGTAATTAAAAGGGCTGGATTGACTCTGACAGCCTCAGTAAAATAAAGCAAAACATCATTCCACAGAGAGAGAGAGAGTTTCCTAATACAAAACAGTCTGTAATATCCAGAGCATCCTGAACCATTTGAGCAAAGGGCTCAAGGGCTAAATTAAATAAAAGAGGAGAAAGTGGCCAGCCCTAATGGGTAGCCATGCAAATCATTAAAAAAGAAGAAAGAAAGCCATTAACAGTAATCAGTGCCCTAGTGTTTCTATACATAGCATATAACCATGAGATAAAGTCTTGTGAAACCCCAAATTTATACAATGATGCAAAAAGAAAAGGGCAGGAAAGCCTATCAAAGGCCTAATCAGCATCAAGAGAAACTATTAATCCAGGAATCCACTGAGAATGGGTTAGATGTTTGATATTAAATAAACATAGGAACATATTAAGATATACTGGGTCAGACCAAGGGTCCACCAATCCAGCATCCTGTTTCCAACAGAGGCCAATCCAAGTCACAAGTACCTGGCAAGTACCCAGACATTAAATAGATCTCAAGCAACTATTCCTTATTGAGTAATAGCAGTTTATGGATTTTTTCCTCTAGAAACTTAACCAAACCTTTTTTAAACCCAGTTACACTAACTGCTGTAACCATATCCTCTGGTAATGAATTCCACAGCTTAACTATGCACTGAGTGAAAAAGAATTTTCTTTGATTTGTTTTAAATGAGCTACTTGCTAACTTCATGGAGTGCTCCCTGGTCCTTTTATTATCTGATAGAGTAAACAACCGATTTATATTAACTGTTCAAGTCCTTTCTTGATTTTGTAGACCTCTAACATAACCCCCCTCAGTCATCTCTTCTCCAAACTGAACAGCCCTAACTTCTTTAGCCTTTCCTCATAGGGGAGCCATGCCCTTATCATTTTGGTCACTCTTCTCTGCTTTTTCTCCAGTGCAACTATATCTTTTTTGAGATGCGGCGACCAGAATTGTACACAGTATTCAAGGTGCGGTCTCACCATGGAGTGATACAGAGGCATTATTGCATCCACCGTTTTACTTCATAATGGACATGGAAAACCGGCCTTTACCAAATCTTCTTTGGTCCACGTGTATTAACACGGCCATAAGCTTCTCAAGATATAATTGTAAAACCTTAGTCAAGATCTTTATATTTGAATTAATAAGGGAGATAGGTTAGTACAAACCATATTCCAAAGGGTCTTTACCAGGTTTGAGAATGACAGAAATAACTGCATCAGAGAGAAGGCTGCAGATTACATTAAGAGCTTGCAAGGAATTAAAAAGTTCAAGATGAAGAGGCCTGAGCTTCTCGGAAAATGTCTCGTAAAATTCAATTGGTTACTCATTGGGTACCAGATACTCCCCGGATGGAAGGGCAGATATAAGGCTTGTAAAATTTCAGGAGATGTAATAGGACTAGAAAGACTCTTTGCTTGAAGATGGTCATGGTGAGGGAGGAAGCTCTATCCTGAAATTCCATCATAGATCATTCAGAGTCATTACCTAACAAACGGGCCAATTCAGTAAAAAACGCGACAGAGCGCCCGCTCTCCCGGCGCGTGCACAGGACACTCTCCTGTGCGAGTGATACAGTAAATAAATGTATTTAAATTAGGCCCGGCGGTAAAAAGAGGCGCTAGGGACACTAGCGCATCCTTAGCGCCTCTTTTCGGACAGGAGCGGCGGCTGTCAGCAGGTTTGACAGCCGATGCTCAATTTTTCCAGCATCGATTCTCAAGCCCGCTGACAGCCACGGGTTCGGAAACTGGACACCGGCAAAATTGAGCGTCCGGTTTTCAACCCGCCAGCCGGGTTGAAAACCTTTTAAAACTTTCGGGACCTCCAACTTAATATCGCCATGATATTAAGTCGGAGGGTGCACAAAAAAGCAGTTTTTACTGCTTTTCTGTGCACTTTCCCAGTGCACAGAGAAATTAGCGCCTACCTTTGGGTAGGCGCTAATTTCTGAAAGTAAAATGTGCGGCTTGGTTGCACATTTTACTTACTGAATCGCGCAGGAATACCTAATAGGGCCATCAACATGCATTTGCATGTTGCGGGTGCTATTAGTTTCGGGGGGGTTGCATGCGTGTTTTGGACGCGCTATTACCCCTTACTGAATAAGGGGTAAAGCTAGCATGTTGAAAATGCGTGTCCAAATGCCAGCTAACAGTGCACTCCTTCGGAGCGCACTGTACTGTATCGGCCTGATTGAATATAAAGTATCATAGTATTTCAAAATACCTTGCTAATCTCTATAGGGTGAGTACAGATCTTACCCTGCCCCTGAACAAACTTGATTTACAAGAGTAGACTCATGTTTCTTCTGTATGGCTCTTGCAAAAAAAAAAAAAAAAAAGCCGCTGGCTTATTCCCATGCTTATAAAATTTCTGTTTGGTATATCAAAAAGCCTTCTCTATATGAGCAGTCTGCAGAATTGCAGCTCATCATGGGCCACCATCAATTTGCATAGTAGCCAAGGTGAACAATCAAGCTCATGCTTGCTTTCCAAACCAGTAATACTATCAACAGGACCAACTCTTTCTACCTTCGAGCTTTACCTGAATGACTGCAGTAAGAAATATTTTCCCCCAAGATCTCTTTTAGAGTTTACCACTTCAAAGTGAGAGAACACGCCTCTGAACTATGAGTGAAACAAAAAAATCACTGCAGCAGGAACTACTTGGGCTAGTTACATTTTTCCCAATAATGAAACATTAAAACCCCAGGTCCCTTGACAGTCCCTACCAGAGACAGAAATTGTGTGATGAAAGAGATAGTAGCTGACAAAATATCACAGTCCGAAACTGAAACTAACAAACAGAGGGAAGAAATACTTACGCAGTCATTCCTACTATAAGAATGAAAAAGATATGTGGTGCCCTTACCAGGTCTGGCTACTAGAGGCCACTATCCCTGTCCGTACTTAGAGAGGGAGCCATCCATACCCTTCAGTCCCTCCCACCTGGAGATTCTGATTGGATGACTCGGTGCTATTTAGCCCAGCCATTTTATCACTAGAAGGGCTCCGTAAGAGAGAGCAGCTACAGAGCAGACATGTATTATTTTATTCTGATCCACACTCTGGTAGGGCCTCCTAGCCTTGCCAAAAGGAGTTTTCTTTTAGAAGAGATGCCTCACCGTGCACTCCCTGCCAGAAGGTCCTTCTTATAATTTACAGTCAGATAGACTTTAAAGGCTGAAACCCCTTTGAGGCAAAGGAATTAACTTGTGGCCTTGGAATTGGATCTGTCTAATTCTATAGAAGTCTAACATTCCAGTCCCTCCCAATAAGAAGTGGATCCATAAAGATGTCATCTAATAAACGAATTAGCTGGTAAAAAAAACAAACTTGCCGTACAATGCTGTAACATCAAAATGGTGCCATCTGCTGGGGTGAATGCTCCAGAGTTAATTAATTGCAGCATGACCCCAGCAGATGGCATCAGTTGGCACAGAAGAGCTGAAGAAAGAAGAAGCAGAAGAGGATCTCCTAGGCCTGGGCTCTGAGCCTGGGCCTGACCCTGGGTTGAGGCCCTGGTGTCAGGACCCGGTCTCCAGGCTGGGTGCTGGTACTGGGCCTGGGTCCAGGGTCCAGCCTAGGCCGAGTTCCCGGCATCAAGACCTGATTTCCAGGTTGGGTCCCAGCGTTTGATTCATTTTTTGTCACACAAAACATTCCAGAAACTGAAATTCATGTCATAAAACCTCCCGAAAACAAACCGAAAAATGAAAACAAATTTTTTATCCCTGCACACCCCTAGCACCCATCAATGAGAGCAACACGTAGCAGCTGCTGCATGACCAACTTATCACCAGCAGCTTGGAGCCATTGCCCAGAGGCTACTCAGCACCATGATGATGCCCACCTTCAGGGCCCCTGCTGCTGCCTACAGGCTGGGGTTCTTAGGTACAGCAGAAGACTTCGCTGCTAACACTGATGCCAGCACCACCGTAGGTGCCATCCCAGGGCCAAGTAAAGTTGTATGAATATAAATGACAATTCAAAAGGACATATTGTCCCCCTGGATCAAATTTAGAGTTCACAATTATAATAGGGAGGTATTTGTGAATCAGAATACAGGTACATGTACCTCTACGTCTGGTATTAAAAGGTGACGTAAAGACCTGCCCCACCCAATTTCATTTGAGTTTAGGATGTTCTAATTGTGATAAATGTGTCCCCTGCAGAAAAATAATTTGACCTTTTTGATCCTTCATATATTTTAAAATTCTCGCCCTCTTTACCGGAGAGGAAATCACACACACATTCAAGGAAATAATCCAGATCAGCCAACATTGAAAAGGACTGTAAGAATATAAACGTACAATATTATTTGCATAAACCCATGGCAGGTTCCAGTACAAGCAACTAACAGTAATGAATAAAATAAGAAGCAGTATATAACTTCAACCTAATATACTGCAAAACCAAATGTAGGCTTTGTAAGTTTTTTTAGATCCTCAACTACAAACACTCTCCCTGCACTAACTCTCCCTTTAAGGCACAGGAATCTCTGAACACCTACAAAAGGGTTAATCTTCACAAAGATAAAAACATGAAAAAAAAAGTACCTTATGAAATCCTCCCCTCTGAAACCCAAGAGCAAAAGGTCAAAACTCCCTACTGATCATTCCTGGGAAGCAACTAACTCTGGTCCCAAGAGGAACCCAACCATCAACTAAAAATGGAAAAAAGCAACTCCTATTTATAACCCCTAAACTACCCGTACTAATCCCATAAACCATCAACCCAACCCCATATTTAAAAGTGAACCCCTTTCACTTAACAACCCCACCCCAGAGTGAAAAAAATAAGTATATAAAACCCACATGTTCATAAAAGGATCCTCATTAGACATCAAATGTGAAGCTTGTAGAGCATAGCATAAAAGGCTAGTCACAGCTAGGATCCTCCAGAAAAACAAATATAATAACAGACAAGTAAAATTGGATATAAGAAAAGGGACCTGAAATTAAAAAACAGGTTAGACCAAACACACAAAATAAACGAAATCAACAGAAAAAGACAAAGATCAAAGAAAAATTACCAAAATAATACATCCATGTAAACTAAATAAACCAAAAAAGGCAAAAAAGAAAAATGTACTAGAGCAAAAAAATTCAGACAGGACCAGGCCTCTTGACCACAGCTGAAAGGCTCCAGAATGAATCAAACTAAAATACAGTCCAGTAGATAAAATATGGCAAAATGTATGCTGAAAGCAGTCTCACCTCTGTGTCCAGATTGAATGAAAATCTCCAATTTCCTGCCAGGACAAAAAAGTCACAGAGAACCAGATAAATCATTCCAGCTGCACCAAAAGTCACTTTAAAAAATAAACAAACAGAATACTCCATAAAGTCTGTGGGCAAAAGAAGACTTCTTTCCTCAGGGAGGATCAAAAAATAAAAAAGAAATGGTACAACCAAAGAAAGGAAAATCTCACTGCAACCACAGCTTCCATTATCAGCAAGTTGTGCTAATTCCCATAGGGCTCCATTTTGAAATCTTATTGAGAAACCAAATAAGGTGAGAAAGGATTCAGTTCATCGCAGAGAAGTCATCTGTCTCTACTGTGCTCAAAAAGGCCTTGGCTGGATCTACAGTCTCAAATAATTGGGGCTTATCATTAACCATAGTTATTGTTAGGCTTACCGCCCAAGGCCGCAGCTGTCCCGGCCAACCCTGCCAGCTGCCCAGCATGCCAGCTCTCTCTCAGAACAACCCGCGCCTTCCGGGTCCCTCCGACGTAGTTGTCAGGCCCTGCAAACCATTGGGGGCTGTCTTGGGCCTCCCTGCTGCAGGATGCCGTCGACTCCGCCCCTCCCTGGCTTCCTCCTAGGTACACGTGCGTGCCACCTAGGGATCTTAAAGGGCCCATGGCGGGAAATTGCCATCGGCCCCTCCAGATGACATCAGAGCCTGGCAGGCTGGCAAGCATTAAACCTTCCTATAACCTTCAGCTGGCGACTTGACTACAGGTCTTCTTCTCTCAATGTTCCTGCTTCAGGTCTCCTGTCCCAGCATACCTTGTTTCTGTTCCTGTTCCTGCGTTCCGTTCCCACTCCAGCCTTCCTGCTTCGGATCCTGCCTGCCTGTTCCTCTTCCTGGTCTTCTCCCTTCGGATGGATCTTCTGGCTTCCTGACCTCGGACCGGCTATCGTTGGCTTCTTTTGGCTTCCTGACCTCAGATCGGATTCTTCGGCTCTCTCCGTTGCCTCTGGCTGGCACTGGACAGAGGTTTTCACTGCTCTTCTCCCTCATCTCCAGTTCGGATTCCGCTTCAACTCCTGATGCTCACCTTCTCGCCTTCCATCATCCCAGGGGCCCACCTAAGTCCAGCCGGCCCCGATACCCAAGGGTTCAACCCGTGGGGAACATGGGTTGGTAGTGGCAAAGCTCCAGTTGGCCCCTGCGTCTCTCTGACCTCGCCTCCCGACGGTGAAGACTTGCAGGGGTTCACCCTTCCAGGTTGTGCCAACTCCACCTCGGGCTAAGGGTCCACAATCCTATCCGGATTCATAACAGTTATGAAGCTGCAATATCAGCATTCTAGGCCTACCACTATTGTCTAGGGTGGGAGCCAAGGTCCTGTTACCCTCTGTCAATTTTTAAATGGCTACTTTTTGCATGAAAGGCTTAAAAACTCACATAGCCACAACGTGAGAAAGTTAACTGGGTCACCGTTTTCTGCCTTCTCCAGAACATCAACAATATGCAAATTATTTTGACGGCTTCGGTTTTCCAAGTCTTCTTGTCTTTCATTCAGTAATTTAAATTTCCTCTCCATTGTTTCTACCTTCTGTCAGGTTACAGTCATGGAATCCTCCAATTCGTTAAGCCATAGCTCCACTTCTTCAATTCTGGTATCTTGCTCCTTCACAGATGACACCAGTTGCGCTACTTTTTTCTCCATAGTCTGCAATTTGGTGTCAAGATTAGCTGAGATTTTAGCTGACAACCTCTTCCATTACTGTTTGAATTGTCACTGCAGCATCAAGAGAAACCAAGGCCTCTGCCCATTCTGTATTCTCAGAGGCCTGCTCTTCCTGCATGGTGAGTTTTAACTCAGCCGTCTTCCTGACAATTGATCTTTTAGATTTTGCAGACTGCTCAGTCCAAAGGACTGGCAAGGATCACTTCCCCAATTTATGTAGACATAATTAATGAAAAAGCATAAGGCTCTATATATATATAAAATTTAAAAAAAAACAAAACATATCTGGTCAAGGCCCACAGGAGCTGCACTCATACACATCTGCTCAGGTCAAAATAAAACCAGAAGCCCTAGGCCGGAATATTTTGGCCCTTAGCAGCCTTGGTTGTTCTCTCAGTGTTCTGAAAAATGTACTGTGGTTGTGTGGCAGCACTACTATAGGTCTGTTTGTAAAGCAACTCTAAGGCAGTTCATGTTGGCCAATGTTTTACATTCTTCTGATGCTTTCTTTTTCTAGACAGGAAAAAATGTAACCTTCTCCAAACAGAAACATACAAAATAATAGCAGATAAGATAGCAAAACCTATCCAGTCTGCCCAATTTCCCTCTTGCTGCAATACTATGGACCTAATTTGATCTCCAGGGTTACTCTTACTTTTTACATAATTGTGAGATGATGTCAGAGAAAACCATCTGGGATATCACTTGTGATGTAATGTCAATAAAAAAATGGTGCTGAATAACGGTTATTGGAGAACCAAGGGCTCAGAATTTTCTGACTTTTGTATATTTATATTAAAACCATAATTTTAGGAAAGTTTTTTTTTTTCTTTGAATAGTGCTATTGCCCTTCTAAAGTGTCACATTCTAGCCTCTGGTTTCTATCAAAGATGATACCTCTAGTTTTTGCCCTTACACACAGAAAGTTCAGTGTAAACTGAACACACATGTCTTATCTCAAATGTTTCTGACCAGTATTTTATTCTCATTTTATTCAGATAGAAAGACATTTCAAGAAGGATTTCTATACACTCTATAAACGATATTATGTTGGATGATATTAGTTGGAATAGTACTGAAGGATCTAGGTGTCACTGTAGAAAGCCATTCATAAACATCAAAGCAATGTTAAGCCACAGTAAAGAAGTTGGCAATTAGTCTTGGTGGCTTCAAAAGAGGAATTGCATTCAGAATTCATGCTGATAATTTATATCTGTGTAAGCTCCTAGCGAGGCTGTATCTGGAGTGTGGTATACAGTTTTGGTCATGCTTCTCTTAAAAGGAATATATCAGAACTGGGAAAATCAACTAAGCTAGTTGAAGAAAGACTGGGGCAGCTTGGAATATTTGCCTTGGAGAGGAAACCAACGGCTTGATCTAATAAAACTTTTTTCCCATTCTGTGTGTGTGTGTGTGGGGGGGGGGGGGGTGGAAAAGTGTAATGAATTGGGCCCTAAGAAGTGATATGAAAGTATAAGTATTGTTTATAATACTTGAAAAGCCCAAATATGCACAAATTACCCAACAAGCCCAATCTGTACTTGTGGAAAAATGTATGTGGCCCAGATTTGCCAGCCATTAATATTTTTCCCTGTTTCAGCATCTAGGGGTTTTGTAATTGTATGAATCCTCTCATTGCCCTCATCTCACCTTTTTTGTGGGCTGTGTTTAAGGATATACATTTCCCCTGAGCATGTGCTGGAATGTCTTTGCCTCTCTCTCATTCTAAGAGGATTGATCCTGAGGGTCTTTCTGCTTCCCTAGTGGATTGTGCCTAAGCTGAGTGGAGCTGTGAAAGAGCTGTTGAGTTTTTGAAATAGGATTACATTTTAGAAGCGTAGGCAGAATACCAACCGGGGTGCCACAGGTCTGGGTCCAAATCTGGATGGGGAAAAAAGATAGTCTTTTGGGGCCTCTGGCGTTATCACTCTCAGACGATCACTGTCCACAGTCAAAAACCTCTAAATGGGGCAAAGAGAGCAAGGGAATCACAGGATACAGTCAATACACCAGGGACAGAGCACTGGAAGTAATACGCAAAAATCAAACTGGAGTCCACGCCGATGTTCAAATCAAAATCTTTACTGCAATTTAAATAAAATAATTCAAGACAGTATTCCAAAAATCAAGAAAATTATATAGCAATGAAGGTTATAGATAGTTTGTCCATACTAGATGTTCATTCTTTTCAAAGCTCTTTTGCACCATTATCCATGTGGAAAAACTCCCCTGATTGTAGGACACCTAGAATGCAGCTCCTGCCTAAGCTGATGAGTGGGAAAACCCTGGTGGTTTCAGAGGATTACCCTTCTCTTCAACTGGAAGGCACTTTTGAAATGGACACTGGCTCAGCTGGGAGAACAACTTGGGGATGTGCCATGGATAAAGAGACTCTTGCTTTCTTGATTATTATATTTCTGATGCCATTTTTTTATTTTTCCCATGCTGACCTGGATCTTACTTTTCCAAGTTGAAGTAAATCTTTATTTGAACACTATCCTTTGATTACGAGGTTTATTGCCAGTTGCATTCTAAGTGGAAGATCTCTCACCTGGGTGTACCACTGACCAGTGATAGTGAAGAGTGGGGTGAATGGGATTTTGGCTGACTGTATTCATACTGCACCAGGGGCCCAGGAGACCTCACCCCTCACTGGATAAACCTGGGGAACTGTGCGAATTCTTCAATTCATAAACGGAGTGGGGGTTGCATGTGATTTTAAAATAGGATCCAATATTCTTATATTTGGTAATTTCCAAAAAGAAGATAATGTAGCTACATAAAGGAAAATTGTATTTGATTTCAAAGGTGCATTTTAGATTTATTCTGGGATCAATAAATTTATGGAATCTGTGATAGGAGTAATTGTAAAATTTCATCCAACTGGTACCTTTTTGAAAACTGACAGGCCTGGAACCATAGAGGACACTCCAGGCCTCCAATGGGCCACCAGGGATGCTCAGTAAGAACCGGGGGGAGGGAACAGGGATTGGGGAATGGGCGTTTATTAGAAAAGGGGAGGGTTTGAAGACTGTTGGGTCCTCCACCTGGGGCCTTAATTTACTGTAAAACTTTTTTTTTTTTACAAACTGTGTCCACCTCATGGGGTGGCAAGGGTTGGGATAGGGGTCTTGAGAGTCACCCATGGGTGTGACCTATTCTGAGAGGTTATTAGGGCTCTTTAAGGCATGGCCTTGGGGACATCTGGATGCAAGATATCATAACAGTGTTTCGGAGGAAAGTTAGTTACAATTCTTGAGTGATATCTAAGCTTCCGAAAAATAATGTGGTTTAGATTTTTCAGGGAAGCCATGTTATTTTATTTACATGCCATTGTCTAATAATGAGATACTTAGCATGCATTAGCAGCTCATTACCTTACTTGCATTATCAAGGGTTCAGGCTTGTATGGCTAAGGTGTTTACCACATGATAAATGCCTAACACTCTGGGTCATTCATCAAAATGTGTTAGGGCATGTTAAATGGGGTCTAATGCGCATTACGCACATGATAAATATCGCAATGCAAGCTAGCATGCACATTTTAATTTTTGTATGCAGGTGGGAGAAGTTAATGCAAATTAAGGTGTCCTATTGCTTTCTGCGATAGATTAATGCACACTAACATGGGATTTAATGTCAGAAATAACTACATCTTTTTTATTTGCGGTACAAGGGAAAAAAGTTTTTATTGCACGCCCACAGCTGTTAACGCGGATCACGGCTATTGTTTCGGCTATTATCACATGTGATAAAATGAGGCCTTCTATCAGACACACGTATGACGCCCTCCTGGACCAATAAAAACACCTTTTCTTACTTGGGCTGTCTTCCTAAACCTATCTTGTTTGTGGCAGGTTTACTTGTTGGGGGATTCTAGCTTCTTCAGGATGCTCATCACAGACAGCAACAGGAACAACAACAACCACAAGAACAGGCAAGGGAAGTTCCAACCCCTCTAGGGAAGTCTCTGCACCGGAGCCTGAGCTACTGGCCCCGCAAGGCAGGGGCAGTTTTATAATTCAGTTTTATAACTCAAACATTATACATTGCACGCCCACATTCAGTTTTATAACTCAAACATTATACATTGTCATAACAATTTGCTGCAACCACTAGGCCTTTTGACTGTCATACAGTTTTTGTAAATATATTATGTAATATAGTTGCTATCTCAACAAAGTTGTAAGTTTGCTGTATCCTTCCTGCTATTATTCTCACTTGGTCCCTTAGACCGTTCCACATTCTCTCCCCGTACCTTATGACCCCCTGTTAATTGTAACTTTATCCTTCCTTTCTCACTACTAGTTTTTTGGCTTCCCAGTTGTATGTGAACCGATGTGATATTCATTTGAATGTCGGTATATAAAAGTTATAAATAAATCAATAAATCAATAAATAATGAGGCAGGGTGAGGTGACCGCTTCAGGCAGCAAAAAATGCCTCTCTCAGAATGCCTGCTCCTACCATGGCTGCCGACCCAGGCCGGTGGTGGCTGAAGAGAAGAGTGACACTATGGGCCCCCGCCAAAAGAGAGAAGTGATGCTGCGGGCCACTGGAAGAAGAGAGGAGTGATGCCACGGGCCGCCGCCGGCAGCGAAGAGTGACGTTGCGGGCTGCCGCCAGAGGCCAGGCTGTCGGCTGCTGAAGAGAGGAGGGACGCTGCGGACGCCAGGCTTACTGGGCCAAAGAATAAGCAGAGGCCCCATGTGAGAGAGAAAACATGTGTGTGTGTGTGTGTGTGCGTGTGGCAGCTAGCTTTGGGGGTGGGGGATGCACCTTGTGAGTGTATATGAGAGGGTGGGTGTGTATCATGTGTGTATGGAAGAGGGAGAGAAGTGAATGAGAGTATATGTTTGTATGCATGTACGGGTGTGTGTGGAAAAGAGAGGGAGAGCGGGGTGCAAGAGGGGGTGGGGCAAGAGGGGGGAGCCATCTCATCCCTCGCTTCAGGCAGCAGATTGCCTTAAGCCACCCCTGCTGCAAAGAGAGGGCTGTGACCCACAGCAGCGCTTGGCATGCAGGTGACAAAGGCGGAGGAGATACAGGTATCACATCTTTCCTCCGAGAGCCTCATTGCTGGACATGCAGGAAGAATATGTGGTTAGCAGATATTGCCTCATTTCTCAGGCTATCCTGGAATTAAATGAAGAAATCTGAGGGGATCTGGATCTTGCCACCCTGGAATGTCATCTAGAAGGAGCCAAATGCCAGGAAATGCAGGGTGGCCTCGGAGGCACACACACACTCCTCTCTTCTGGCGGCGGCCCACAGTGTCACTCCTCTCTTCTGGGGGTGTCCCACAGCATCACTCCTCTCTTCTGGCAGCAGCCCACAGCGTCACTCCTCTCTTCTGGGGGCGTCCCACAGCATCACTCCTCTCTTCTGGGGGGGTCCCACAGCGTCACTCCTCTCTTCTGGGGGCGTCCCATAGCATCACTTCTCTCTTCTGGGGGTGTCCCACAGCATCACTCCTCTCTTCTGGGGGGGTCCCACAGCATCACTCCTCTCTTCTGGCAGCAGCCCACAGCGTCACTCCTCTCTTCTGGGGGCGTCCCACAGCGTCACTCCTCTCTTCTGGGGGTGGCCCACAGCATCACTCCTCTCTTCTGGGGGGGTCCCACAGCGTCACTCCTCTCTTCTGGGGGGGTCCCACAGCATCACTCCTCTCTTCTGGGGGGGTCCCACAGCGTCACTCCTCTCTTCTGGGGGTGGCCCACAGCATCATTCCTCTCTTCTGGCAGCAGCCCACAGCGTCACTCCTCTCTTCTGGGGGCGTCCCACAGCATCACTCCTCTCTTCTGGGGGGGTCCCACAGCGTCACTCCTCTCTTCTGGGGGGGTCCCACAGCATCACTCCTCTCTTCTGGGGGGGTCCCACAGCGTCACTCCTCTCTTCTGGGGGTGGCCCACAGCATCATTCCTCTCTTCTGGCAGCAGCCCACAGCGTCACTCCTCTCTTCTGGGAGCGTCCCACAGCATCACTCCTCTCTTCTGGGGGTGGCCCACAGCGTCACTCCTCTCTTCTGGCAGCAGCCCACAGCGTCACTCCTCTCTTCTGGGGGCGTCCCACAGCATCACTCCTCTCTTCTGGGGGTGGCCCACAGCGTCACTCCTCTCTTCTGGGGGCGTCCCACAGCGTCACTCCTCTCTTCTGGGTGTGGCCCACAGCGTCACTCCTCTCTTCTGGCAGCAGCCCACAGCGTCACTCCTCTCTTCTGGGGGTGGCCCACAGCGTCACTCCTCTCTTCTGGCAGCAGCCCACAGTGTCACTCCTCTCTTCTGGGTGCAGCCCACAGCATCACGCCTCTCTTCTGGGGGCGTCCCATAGCATCACTCCTCTCTTCTGGGGGTGGCCCACAGCGTCACTCCTCTCTTCTGGGGGCGTCCCACAGCATCACTCCTCTCTTCTGGGGGCGTCCCATAGCATCACTCCTCTCTTCTGGGGGTGGCCCACAGCATCACTCCTCTCTTGTGGGGGCGTCCCACAGCATCACTCCTCTCTTCTGGGGGTGGCCCACAGCATCACTCCTCTCTTCTGGCAGCAGCCCACAGCGTCACTCCTCTCTTCTGGGGGCATCCCACAGTGTCACTCCTCTCTTCTGGGGGTGGCCCACAGCGTCACTCCTCTCTTCTGGCAGCAGCCCACAGCGTCACTCCTCTCTTCTGGGGGCGTCCCACAGCGTCACTCCTCTCTTCTGGGGGCGTCCCACAGCGTCACTCCTCTCTTCTGGGGATGGCTCACAGCGTCACTCCTCTCTTCTGGGTGCGGCCCACAGCATCACGCCTCTCTTCTGGGGGCGTCCCATAGCATCACTCCTCTCTTCTGGGGGTGGCCCACAGCGTCACTCCTCTCTTCTGGGGGCGTCCCACAGCATCACTCCTCTCTTCTGGGGGCGTCCCATAGCATCACTCCTCTCTTCTGGGGGTGGCCCACAGCGTCACTCCTCTCTTCTGGGGGCGTCCCACAGCATCACTCCTCTCTTCTGGGGGTGGCCCACAGCGTCACTCCTCTCTTCTGGGGGTGGCCCACAGCGTCACTCCTCTCTTCTGGGGGCGTCCCACAGCATCACTCCTCTCTTCTGGGGGTGGCCCACAGCGTCACTCCTCTCTTCTGGGGGTGGCCCACAGCGTCACTCCTCTCTTCTGGGGGCGTCCCACAGCGTCACTCCTCTCTTCTGGGGGTGGCCCACAGCGTCACTCCTCTCTTCTGGGGGTGGCCCACAGCGTCACTCCTCTCTTCTGGGGGCGTCCCACAGCATCACTCCTCTCTTCTGGGGGCGTCCCACAGCGTCACTCCTCTCTTCTGGGGGTGGCCCACAGCGTCACTCCTCTCTTCTGGGGGTGGCCCACAGCGTCACTCCTCTCTTCTGGGGGTGGCCCACAGCGTCACTCCTCTCTTCTGGGGGTGGCCCACAGCGTCACTCCTCTCTTCAGCCACCACCGGCCTGGGTCGGCAGCTGCAGTGGGGGCAGGCAGTGTGAGGTGGATGCCACAGCGGCGTTCTGAGAGAGGCATGTTTTGCCGCCTGAAGTGGCCGCCTCACCCTGCCTCATTATAAAACTGCCCCTGCCTTGCGGGGTCAGTGGCTCAGGCTCGGTGCAGGGACTTCCCTAGAGGGGTTGGAACGTCCCTTGCCTGTTCTTATGATTGTTGTTGTTCCTGTTGCTGTCTGTGATGAGCATCCTGAAGAAGCTAGAATGCCCCAACAAATAAACCTGCCACAAACAAGATAGGTTTAGGAAGACAGCCCAGGTAAGAAAAAGTGTTTTTATTGGTCCAGGAGGCCACTCTGCACCTCCTGGCATTTGGCTCCTTCCAGACGACATTTGTCCCGATTACTTACTTCGGGGTAAGTAATCCGGCTAACTTTAGATAGATAACTTGTCCATTCGCCATCTTGCTGAATATTGGCCTCAGTGTAGCCTGGGTCATTTCCTTTCATCACCCACTACACCAATGTCAGCAATTTCAACTTAGTTCCATTCTTCATAGGCAACCAGTGCAGCGTGCACAATAAAGGTGTTGCTTTAACCCTCCTATCTCACAATACTGCTCTTGCCACTGTAAGTACTGGGTAAAGGGAAACACTGTGGAAGGAATAAGGTGGGCACAGAGAACAGCAAAGAATGAAAAAGATATACAGAACACAGAGAGAAGTGATGGAAAAGAAGCTGCATGTGTGATTCCCAGTAACATGAACGGAGGAATATGATGGCAGCCTGGTCCTGCAGTAATTTATTGCTGCATGAACTTTAATGGCATCTAACCAATATTCTGAAAGTTCCTAGTGTTTTTTAATATTTTTTTGGCAGAACAAATTTTATTTAATATAGCAGGGGGGGTGGAGTTCTGATCATATGTAAAGGTTCCTCCCATTATATACAGTATAAATACATTTCCATAGCCCTTAGTTTGGCTATCTCCCAAGATATGTCAAGTATCCATTTGGCAAAATGTGAAACAAATGCTACTAACTGAACATCAGAAGATGTTGGGCCATTTTATGCAGCAACTTATTGACCAAATACCCCATATAGTTGTCTTAGAGAATAGAAGATTTGGAGAATTTCAATGTTATTTTTATTTTGAATGTTTAAGTAATTTAATAGCAAATGACTTAATAAACTAAAATGAGAATAGCAGAGATGACATTCTGAGGAACAAAGCAGCAGGTTTTTTGTTGTTCTTCTGCGATTGTAAACTCTATTGAGCAGGGACTGGGTTTTTTTGTGTGTGTCTGTACAGCACTGCATAAGTTACATGGGACTCTCTACAGAGGTTCTCGTTCTCTCTCTCTCTCTCTCTCTCTCTCTCTCTGCCCAGAAATGGCCATAATGAATTGCATTATGGCCATTATCGCACAGCTTAACGCCAGGGAAAAAGGTGTAGTTATTTCTGGCGTTAAAACTGGGCAATATAGCCCCTAATTTTACTAATTCCCACCTAATACTCCTCCCTGATTCCACCCCACCAAAACATTTGCATTCACACTGTGCGCTACAGCGTTTTTCGCATGCGATAATGCGTTATCGCATGCAAAAATGCCATAACGCACTTTCATGCATGACCCCCTTTGTTTTTAAACAGGGCTTGGAAGAGTTTCGGGGTGGTGAAGGAAGTGGGGGGGGGGGGGGAGCTTGGCCCTGCAGGACGCATTTTGAATAAATTGAGTTGGGGGCTAGGAATCAGGCTGGCAAGGCTGTGTGTTTCTTTTTTTTAAGATTGTTGCCATTTAACTGGCTATGTTCTTTTGAATGTAGTCAATTAAGCTTTACGTTATCCAGCTACCTTTCGCTGCATAACTTTAAACCTAACAAGTGATACTCAAAGATAGCCAGTTAGATTTTAAAGTTATTCAGTGAAAGTTAGCCAGATATCTTTAGTTGGGGATATTCAGCAGGATGTATATTCTGCTGAATATCCAGGATAACTTATCTGGTGCACTTTAGCCAGATGATTTCCGAACAGTCCTTCAATCAATTATCTTCGCAAAACTTGACTACTGCAACTCCCTCCTCCTCGGCCTACCAGAAATCCACATCAAACCACTCCAAGTTCTACAGAACGCTGCCGCCAGAATCATCTCTAACAACAAAAAATCCTCCCACATCACACCCACTCTCAAAGAACTCCACTGGCTACCCATTACACAAAGAATCCAGTATAAAACCCTCACCCTCATGCACAAAAAAATAAACAACAACAATATGAACTGGCTAAACAACGGAATACATCCTTACCCCACACAAAGAACCCTCAGATCCACCAACACTGGCCTCCTAGCCGTCCCCAATCTCAAATCTGCACACCTCAACGTCACCCGCAAACGAGCCATAACAATAGCGGGCCCCACCTTATGGAACTCCCTCCCCACCTGTCTCAGAAATGAACCTTCACTGCAAGTCTTCAAAAAACACCTCAAAACATGGCTGTTCCTAAAAGCTTTCCCACCTGACACATAACCTGCCCAAATGCAACACACCACGCCCCCTACACAAGCATCTCGCGTCACCATCTTCCCTCCCTTGCACTACCTTCCTCCCACCTATCCCCCCCTCCTCCCCCCATTCAACCCTCCCTGCTAACATCAACCTTAAATTTTCCCCATCAACAAGTCATTTATGTACATATGTTATATACTATAATCAAATGTTCCATGTATTCCTGTTATTTCTGTTATAATTCGTTATATTTATTACAATGTTATAATTTATTATATTTATTATCATGTTATAATGTAAAATAGGGCTGTTCCTACCCTATTCGTTTAGTTATCTGGAAACCGATGTGATATCTCGATCGAACGTCGGTATATAAAATAAATAAATAAATAAATAAAATAAATTTATTAATATTGGCCTCATGTGTATAGTTTTGGTCAGAGAGAGTATCTGCAGAATAAACAATTGCAAATCTCTGCAGATGATTTTTCCTTGGGTAATTTTCAAAATAAAAGTCTACATGTACTTTTACTTTGAAAATTGGTGTGAAAACCAGGGGTAAAACGTACCCGCAGGCTTTACAACTATGTAGGTAGTAAGAAAATTCCCTCCTTAGACGTCAGTTCATCCAAATTCAAAACAAAAATGTTTCCAGTCAAAAGCTATTTCACAAGCTTGGTGAATAAAAATCATCATGTCCTACCTATGTTTATGTTTATGGAACTCTTTACCCCACAATCTAAGAATTCAATTTGATACCAAAACTTTCAAGAAAGAGGCAAAAACCTGGCTATTTACCAAAGCTTTCTCAGATGCACTTAATCAACACCAACAGTCTTCCAACCAGACAACACCAAGAAAATAGAGATACCACCTGGTACACCCATGAAATCTCAACTCAACCACGAAACCTACAATAGTCATTCAAGAACTTTTTCCTATATACAATAACCAACCCTACTATTAATTCCATCAATGTTACCTAATTTTTAACTATGATACCATCTGTTAAAAAATCCTAATGTTATTTTGTTCTCATATATTTTTTTCATGTAAACCGTTGTGATGGCAAAACCGAATGGCGGTATACAAAACATGTTAAATAAATAAATTTGTCTCAGAGGTCCTCCTTCATTCAGATTTTTAGGCCAATCCCAACTCTGTATCACATAATATATCAGTTTCATTATAGTTTCATTATAGGACACATGAGCCTTAATATCCCTTTTCTCTTGGTAACTTGTGCACAGTGTAAATGTGTGTGACTAAACAATTGTGAATATAGGGGAAAGCAAGTATTGATTATGATAAGAGAGATAGCATGCATGTTGTAGATGAACATCTAGGGTATGACAAAGCAGGTTTTAAAAAGTGATTGTCATGATTCCCAGAGAAAAAAAAAGTAACATTCATTAACCCTTTAAAAACAACTTTTGCATAGGAAGGTAAATTGGTGTTTAAATAAGGAAAAGTTATTTTTTTAAGTGTTCTGTAATGCAGTATAAAAGTTTGTTTTAACTAGATTTCCTATGTTTCCTCAAGAGTTAAAAATTTTAAACTTGAAAGTCACTCCTATACAAATCAATAGGAATTCTGCAACTGTGATAGAACTGGGATCCAGAATTATGCCAGCCACAACAGACAGTAAATATATTTGAGTGTGAGGGCTTTGGGAAGTTAATAAAAGATACACATGTATTTTGGTGAGTCAGTGCTTATGGACATGTCTGAGCACATCATGGATCATGTGAATGTGGAACATCTATTGAGATACCTCCTTCATGCTTCAAATTTTTTTTTCTCCAGGTAATGACAAATATCTTTTATTGTATACTGAATATCCAGAAAATATGCAACAGTCGCTGTTTAGTTTTGAATATTTTTTTTAATAGTATTTACCTTCCTGAAATCCAAAAGAAGTTGGAAAGAAATGAACTTTCTGGTTTATTATTAGTTACCATATCTTTCTCATAAACAGATGTGAGAAAAAGAACATGCAAAACTCTTCAGTATACATGCATGGATAAAGCTATTTATCATCCCTCAACCCAGACTTATCTTACTAGGCCTTAGGGTAACTTGTTCATTGACATAAGATTTATTGGTTCTCCTCTGCTCTTTGTTAGGTCAATAACCCACTGAGCCAATGACAATTTCCCAGTTGGAAGCAGCTACATTTAACATTGCCTTTCCTAGCAAAGGGTGGGTGGGCTGGATGTACATAAGCCATCAGTGACATTTGACAGACAGCTGAGGAAGTCTGTGGGACGTCTTTCTCTATCTTTTGTTTTGTCAGCAGTTTCAGGCACCCTGCTTGTGGTATTTCTAAACTGCACTTCTGGTGTCCTCATTAAATAAAAAAATGAAAAACAACCCTATGATCATTTTATAAGAGGGTGAAAGCATTCCCCTTAAATCAAACACGGAGAGGAACCTGGAGTGAAGGTTCACATTCTACGAGTAGGTAGGGTTGAAGTGAGATAGATATTTTTTCAATTACTACATGGGATCAAATAAATATTTATTTTTTTTCAATTTTCAAGATTTTCTCCTCGATATACAATTTGATTGACATAGGGAAGGCCATTGTGTACTAGTGTTGATGTCAGTGAGTGACATAAATGATTTCTCTCTTTACAAACCCAGCAGAACTGCAGCATTTTACTCAGATATTTACTGCAGTGCATGTCTGCTGGTACAAGGAAACACACTTTGCAAGAGTTAAAAATAAAATGGTATCATTCGCTGTAATCTTTATAATGGCATGAAACAATGAATATCCTTAAGTTAAATCACAAAATGTTAAACACAATGTTTCTCTTCAAACCATTTATATTAAAATATAATACTGAGTCAGAAAAAAAATCAGGTTTTATTTTCTTTTACGGTTAGGTTACTTCTGCTTTACATATCTGTATAGTACTACACACATCTAATAGCATTATAGAAAAGGAGTCACAGAAACATAGAAACATATATAGACACATGGAAATGACGGCAGAAAAAGACCAATCGGCCCATCTAGTCTGCCCAGCAAGCTGCCACACTTATTTTCCCATACTTATCTTTTTCATCAACCACCAAGTTCAGGGCCCTTGTTGGTAACTGTTTGATTCAAATTTCCTGCCACCCCCTGCCATTGATGCAGAGAGTAATGTTGGAGTTGCATCAAAGGTGAGCATAAGGCTTAATGGTTAAAGGTAGTAACCACCGCATCAAGCAAGTTACCCCAATGCTTGTTTACCCAGACTGCATAGATCAATGCCTCGTTGGATGTTGTCTGAATGTAAATCCTGTTTTCCACATTTCTCCCTGCCATAGAAGCAGAGAGCAATGCTGTATATGCATTCAAAGTGATGTATCAGGCTTAATTGGTTTAGGGTAGTAACCGCCGTAATAAGCAAGCTACCCCCCACGCTTATTTGTTTACCCAGATTGTGAAGTTCAGTCCTTGTTGGTTGTTATTTGAATGCAAATCCTCTTTTCCAAATTTCCCCTTGCCGTTGAAGCAGAGAGCAATGTTGGAGTTGCATTAACCGTGTGAAGGCTTATTGAGTAAGGGTTGTAATCGCCAGGTAGTAGCCTCCACTCTAGTAATCCACCTCCATGGCTCTTCTCTTCATTCCCATCCTCTAGCCTTTATGGATCCACAGGGGCAGATTTTCAAAGGGGTACGTGCGTAAGATACGCACGTACCCCCCGAAAACCTGCCCCAAGTTTCCCCTGCGCGGGCCGAGCCTATGTTGAATAGGCTCGGTGGCACGCGCAGGCACTGGGACGCGCGTAAGTCCCGGGGCTTTCCTGGGGCGCCGTGTCAGGGACGTGTGTGTGGGGGGGGGGGGGCATATCACGGCGGTGCGTCATTCAGGGCGGGGCCGTGGGCATGGTTCCGGCCCAGGGGCGTTTTGGGGGCGTGGCTGAGGCCTCCGAAACAGCTCCCAGGCCAGGGAATCGCGCACCAGCCAGCTGGCCAGCGCACGCGAGTTATGCTTGCCTCTGGAAGGCGTAACTTTTAAAACAAAGGTAGGGGGGTTTAGATAGGGCTGGGGGGGTGGGTTAGGTAGGGGAAGGGAGGGGAAGGTGCTGGGGGGTGGAAGGAAAGTTCCCTCCGAGGCCGCTCCGATTTCGGAGCGGCCTCGGAGGGAATGGAGGCAGGCTGTGCGGCTTGGCACACGCAAGCTGCCGATTTTGGGCAGCCTTGAGCGCGCCGACCCCGGATTTTAAAGGATATGCACAGCTATGCACGTATCTATTAAAATCTACCCCACAGTGTTTATCCCATGCCCCTTTGAAATCCTTCACAGTTTTAGTCTTCACCACTTCCTCTGGAAGGGCATTCCAGGCATCCACCACCCTCTCCGTGAAGAAATACTTCCTGACATTGGTTCTCAGTCTTCCTCCCTGGAACTTCAGATCATGACCCCTAGTTCTACTGATTTTTTTCCAGCGTAAAAGGTTTTTTGTTGACCATGGATCATTAAAACCTTTCAAGTATCTGAAAGTCTGTATCATATCACCCCTGCTCCTCCTCTGCTCCATACATATTTAGGTTCTTCAATCTCTCCTCATAAGTCATTTTATGAAGAACATCCACCTTTTTGGTCGCCCTTCTCTGGACTGCCTCCATCCTGTCTCTGTCCCTTTTGAGATATGGTCTCCAGAACTGAACACAGTACTCCAGGTGAGGCCTCACCAAGGCCTTGTACAAGGGGATCATCACTTCCTTTCTCTTACTAGATATTCCTCTCTCTATGCAGCCCAACATTCTTCATTGAATCTCAGCTGCCATATCTTCGACCACTCTTCCAGCTTCCTTAAATCCCATCTCATTCTCTCCACTCCTTCCGGCATGTCCACTCTGTTGCAGATCTTAGTATCATCTGCAAAAAGGCAAACCTTACCTTCTATCCCGTCCACAATGTCGCTCATAAAGATATTGAACAGGACCGGTCCCAACACCGATCCTTGCGGCACTCTGCTTAACACCGCTCTCTCTTCAGAGTAAGTTCCATTTACCATCACACATTGTCTTCTGTCCATCAACCAGTTTGCAATCCAGGCCATCATCTTGGCACTCATTCTCTCACTCACTCACATAATAATATTTTGGAGCATAGCCTGAATGAGAGAGTACTTGCTCTTATATTAATTTTAGAAACTATTGGATTAGAGAATAAAAAAATAACAAAAAATAAATAGATTGATATATCAGAGGGCGTACTGGACAATAGGTAGGCAATATGCACAGAAAGTTAACAATGCCTGCTACAAGAGTCCACACTACTACTACTACTACTTAGCATTTTTATAGCACTACACAACATATGCAGTGCTGTACAGACACACAAAAAAGACAGACCCTGCTCAATAGAGCTTATAATCACAGAAGAACAAACAAAAAAACCTTTGATCCTCAGAATATCATCTCTGCTATTATCGTTTTAGTTTATTAAGTCATCCTGCTAACTTACAGGGTCATTAGGGCCTTATGGTGCAATAAAAGGGGTCTAATGTGCGTTAGACGTGTGCTATTTATTGTGTGCTATTTATTGTGCTGTGCATATTTTTTATAATAAATATGTTAAAAGCTTTAAAATTATGCAAATTTGAGACTCCTACTGCATTTTGCGATAAAATAATGTGCAATAACATGGGATTTAATATGGAAAATAATACCCTTTTTTGCAGTAGATGGGGAAAAAAGGTTTCATCATGCAACAGTGGCAGTTATCACGGATCACGGCTATTATCACGTGTGATAAAATGAGGCTTTCTATCAGACACACCTACAGCACCTTCCTGGGCCAATAAAAACACCTTTTATTACTTGCCTTGTCTTACTAAAGCTACAATGTTAGGGGCAAGTTTACCAGTAGTGGGATACTGGCTGCATTAAGTTGCTCGGTGGTGAAGACAATAACAACAACAACAACAACAAGAACCACAACAACAGGCAAGGGAAGTTCAAAGCTCTCCTCGGGAAGTCCCTGCACTGGAGGCATAGCCACTGACCCTGTCGGTAGAGTATCCTGACCCAAGACAGCACTTGCCATGCAGGATGGCACAGCAGCAATTCAGGGAGCGCATCTTTCACCCACAAACCACATTGTGCCTGGTAACCATGTGCCGGAGGAACACATGGTTACCAGGTATTGCCCCAGCTCTCAGGCTATACTACAATTATATGAAGAACTCATAGGGGATCTGGATCCAGTCATAGAAAGGTCCCAGGTGATACCAGATCTCACCAAACTATTGTGCACCCTGCATTTCATGGCATCTGGCTTCTTCCAAACAACAGTCAGGGTCGTTGGGAGAATGTCCCAAATCTCTTTTTCCTGCTGTCTGGGCCAGGTCATAACTGCTCTACATGGCCACATTAATCGGTACATAACAATCTCTCATGAAAGGCTGGACTTGATGGAATTGAATAGAGGGATTTATGTCATTGCCAACTTTCCTAATGTTCTGGGAGCTATCCACGGAACTCACTTAGCCATTATGCCACCACATGGCAGGGAGGATATCTATCACAATAGAAAGCTCTTCCATTCCCTCAACGAACAAGTGGTCTGTGACGCTCAAATGCACATTCTTGATGTGGTCGCAAGGTACCTGGGAGCCATGCACAATTCCTTTATACTTAGGAAATTGGCCCTGATAGTTTGACTGTCTAATTAAAACAAACCTTCAGGTGTGTGATTTCCTTTGTACATGCCAACCTAGCCTACATCCCTTAATACATTCATTTCCTCTCAGAGAGGTTCTTAGAGGTTTCTAGGGTACCGGCAACTACTCCAATGTGATTAGCACATAATATTTAACAAGTCATAGTCTGAATGTGCAGTTCTCATGTGTTAATACTATGCTGATTACAGATGTGATGGCAACATTTCCTGTTTCCTTCACTAATGCCTATACCATTGTGTGCAGAAGTTTAGTTATCTCTGGTCAAACTGTATATTGCAAAGAATATCTAAAGCATTGCTTTGACAGCAATGCTGATAGCTTACAAGACCTGCAATGCTGTCAAAGCAATGCCGGATGCGCCAATAGCTGGGCACGTCTTCCCAGTTCTGGGTTCTGGGTGGGATGGAAAGGTTTGTGGTGGATTGACTGGAAAAGGGGAAGAGGGGGAAGAGGGGGGAAGAGGGGGAAGGGGAAGGCGGGTTTATAGGCCTATCAGCCTGCTACCTTTTTGCTTTTTTTTTTTTTTGGGGGGGGCGGTACTTAGGGAAGAAGGATGCTTGAATTCCAGGGGTATTATGGATTTTGCTGGATTGTTGGAAAGATCAGTCCTGCAGACCCAGACTGCAGTCTTTTTTTTTTTAAACACAAAACTGGCACTTGTCTATTTCCTTTGAATATAGCCGGGTAAGAGTAAAGGTATATATGTATTCATACCCGGATAACTTTAATCCTGCTCTTGCCAATATCTAAAGTTAACCAAATAAGTTATTCAACTAACTCCAAATATCGGATTTAGCTGGATAACTTACTCATATAGCAACTTCACCCCTGAAGTTCCCCCTACTTATTTGACTAGATTTTAGCTGATAATGACTTAGCCAAAGAAGTGCCTTTAATATTCCAAAGTTGGCATTAAGCTGGATAACTTTTAAGTTTTACAGCTAAATGCTTTTGAATATTGACTCACAATTATCTATCATGGGGGATTTTTTTTTTTTGGCCAGTGGTATTTTTTTTTACATTGAGTACACATTCTTTATATAATAGTGTGTGTTAAGTCCTTTCAGTGCATGCATGAGTAGTTGTCTGTGTTCAGCTCATTGATGCCATCTTGAGTATTGTGCTTGGTGTGGCAGAAGCAATTAGATATTGCATCTGCTCCTCACTACTTTGCAATGCCTTGGGTTAAGAAGGAAGGGGAAAGGTGAAGTAAGGGTGTCTGAGAATATTGATGGCATCTGGACTATTATACCTGGTGGAGCAGGAGTGATTGGTCATTGATCCTGACCATCAAGACTTCAGATTTGCTCTGATAGATGGAGGAACCATGTTTAGTGTGAAGATGGCTTGGGGGCAAGATTCCAGACAAGAGGACAGACTGCACATTGTTTTCCTAGGTGGAAGGGGAAAGTTATATTGCAACTATCATGAGTAGAAGGGGGCAAATATGAGGGAGGTGATTCTACCCTGTCATTTTTGATGGGCTTTCCTACTAGTTTGGTAGTAACTATTCCTTGAGTCATGGTATCTTTCCTTCTTAGTCAAACTGCTTCAGAGCAGATGTGCAATGTAACCTGTAAGGCCAGAGGACCTGTGATTGTTAGGGACAGGGTTCACTTGAGAATGACAAGGGCATCATCAGGGCATCATTATATCAAAAAATCCAGTAATGTCTTTTTCACGGTAGCTCAATGCTCTCAATTCTATTGAAACAGGTCTGTTGCTGGACTTTTTGATATAATGATGCCCTGATGAAGACTTGAGGGCAAAATGCTGGCCAAAATCGGCAATCTATATATTCATAGAGTGTGTGGATTGACATGGACGTTGCTTAAAGTTAAGTGGCAATTTATTCACTCATACAGTACATGGATTGATACAGACATCGTTTGAAGTTAAGTCAGTTTTGCACATATTTTGTGGACTGATATGAATTTTGCCATGAGCTGAGTTGAGCTTTTTATATATAGAAAAATATAAAAACATAAACATATTTTTGTGAATATTGAATAAAAGGTGGATGTACGTTTTTTGACGAATGATTGAAATATTTAGAGCAAGCTTTTAAGTATTAATGGGCTTGCTGATATTCTGAGGTCTTTTTCCTCCTTATTTTTAATGCCTGTCAAGACCAGTGTAAGATAATTATACAAAAAAATGTTTTCTAATTTTTTGAGTGAGAGCACTTTGGGGTTTTGTGATCATTGTTTAAAAATACCATTTTCGAAGTACAGTCCAGAGATATTTCATGCATTAAGAAAGGTGGAAGGAAAGCCAAATAATTACTGGCATGTTTAAAAGGCAAGGTGAAAGAGGCTATTTTAGCCAAAGAACTTACTTAAAAAATTGGAAGAAGGATCCATCTAAAAAACACAGGAAAAAGCATAAGCATTGTCAAGTTAAATGTAAAATATTGATAAAACAGGCTAAGAGAGAATTTGAAATTAAGTTGGCCATAGAGGCAAAAACTCATAATAAAAACGTTTTAAGATATATCTGAAGCAGGAAACCTGCAAGGGAGTAGGTTGGACCATTAGGTGATCAAGGGGTTAAAGGGACACTTAGGAAATATAAGGACATTGCTGAAAGACTAACTGAATTATTTGCTTCTATGTTTACTAATGAGAATGTTGGAGAGATAAAAGTTCTGGAGATGGTTTTCAAGGGTGATGATCTAGAAGAACTGAACCAAATCACTGTGAACCTGGAAGATGTAGTAGGCCAGATGGACAAACTAAAGAGTAGCAAATCACCTGGACTGGATGGTATACTCCCCAGGTTTCTGAACGTATTAAAAAATGAAATTTCAAATCTATTAGTAAAAATTTGTAACTTGTCATTAAAATCATCCATTGTAACTGAAGACTGGAGGGTAGCAAATATAACCCAGATTTTTACAAAGGGCTCCAGGGTTGATCTGGGAAACTATTGACTAGTAAGCCTGACTTCAGTGCAGTAAAAACAATGGAAACTATTCTAAACAACAAAATCACAGAACATATACAAAGACATGGTTTAATGGAATACAGGCAGCATAGATTTACCCAAGGGAAATCTTGCCCCTACAAATCTGCTACTTTTTTTTGATGTAGTGTATTTGGATTTTCAGTAAGCATTTGACAAAGTCCCTCATGAAAGGCTTCTAAGAAAACTAAAAAGTCATGGGTTAGGAGGCGATGCCCTTTCATAGATTGCAAACTGGTTAAAAGATAGGAAACAGAGAGTAGAATTAAATGTCAGTATTCTCAGTGGAAAAAGGTAAACAGTGGAGTGTCTCAGGGATCTGTATTTGGACTTATGCTTTTTAATATATTTATAAATGATCTAGAAAGGGAAATGACAAGTGAGGTGATCAAATTTGCAGATAACACAACATTATTCAGAGTAGTTAAATCATATGCGGATTGTTATAAATTGTTGGAGGACCTTGCAAGATTGAAATATTGGACATTCAAATGGCAGATGAAATTTAATGTGGATAAGTGCAAGGTGATAGTTATAAGGAAAAATATTAGAGATGTGAATCGTTTTCCATATCGTCTTAACGATAGAAATCGTGTGGCAGGAGAAGAAAATCGTGTTTGGCACGATTATTTCGTTGAAAAATCGTTAAAAATCGTTTTTTCCGATTAGTGCGCACTAACTCAAAATGATACAAATAGACACTTTCCAGGTCACTGAAGGTCAGTTAGGAATGAATATGTGTTCCTATTGGCTGGCAGCCCTCTTATCTATTGATGTTACCAAGGTTACCACTGAGGTGATGGTTGGGGGGATGGGAAATGGAACTGGAAACTCATGAACACCAACAGAAAATGAAACAAAGTGTTCACACTTCCCAGGTCAGTAAAGGTCACTTAGGAATGAATATGTATTCCTATTGGCTGGCTGTGCTCTTATCTATTGATGTTACCAAGGTTACCACTGAGGTAATGGTTGGGGGGATGTGAAATGGAAACAGTTGGAAGCTTGACATGTGATGATCAGCACTCACGTGACTAGAACTTCTTTGTTTATTATTTTTGTTAGCAGACACGTGCATGTTGAATTTGCCAATCACTGTGCATTTTAGAAAGGTGGTCCTGGCTGGAACTGTACACAGTTCAAATATATGTAATTGATTGTTGGTAAGTGTATTTTTTAAGTAGCCACACTGGCACAAGTATGTTTACTTTTCCTCCTACTTAACTCACTAGCTCAGCTTTGTAAGAAGGGCTTCTCTGCTTGAGTGAGGGTCAGGCAGCTCCCCCCTGTCTGTGAAGCCAGCCTCTCACTAGTAATGCAGGGAGGGATCTGTCTCAGACTTCACCATCCTCCCCCCCCCCCCTCACCCACACACCATTCAGTAGCTGGGACATGGGGGAAGTCAGGAGTGAGGGTCAGGCAGCTCCCCCCTGTCTGTGAAGCCAGCCTCTCACTAGTAATGCAGGGAGGGAGCTGTCTCAGACTTCACCATCCTCCCCCCCCCCCCTCACCCACACACCATTCACTAGCTGGGACATGGGGGAAGTCAGGAGTGAGGGTCAGGCAGCTCCCCCCTGTCTGTGAAGCCAGCCTCTCACTAGTAATGCAGGGAGGGAGCTGTCTCAGACTGGTATCAGGGTTAGGGCACTGTGTGCAGGAAGATCACAACACTCCTGGTATTAATAGGGATAGGGCACTGTAAGAGATGACTGTAGTAGATTGAATAAAGATCTGATGTTTCTGCTCTCCTCACACCAAACAAAAACAACACACAAGCAGAGAAGCCCTTCTTACAAAGCTGAGCTAGTGAGTTAAGTAGGAGGAAAAGTAAACATACTTGTGCCAGTGTGGCTACTTAAAAATACACTTACCAACAATCAATTACATATATTTGAACTGTGTACAGTTCCAGCCAGGACCACCTTTCTAAAATGCACAGTGATTGGCAAATTCAACATGCACTAGCATTTCAGGTGCCTGCTAACAAAAATAATAAACAAACAAGTTCTAGTCACGTGAGTGCTGATCATTACATTACTTTTTTTGTCAAGCTTCCAACTGTTTCCATTTCACATCCCCCCAACCATTACCTCAGTGTTAGCCTTGGTAACATCAATAGATAAGAGCACAGCCAGCCAATAGGAATACATACATACATATTCATTCCTAAGTGACCTTTACTGACCTGGGAAGTGTGAACACTTTGTTTCATTTTCTGTTGGTGTTCGTTAGTTTCCAGTTCCATTTCCCATCCCCCCAACCATCACCTCAGTGGTAACCTTGGTAACATCAATAGATAAGAGGGCAGCCAGCCAATAGGAACACATATTCATTCCTAACTGACCTTCAGTGACCTGGAAAGTGTTTATTTGTATCATTTTCAGTTAGTGCGCACTAAATCGAGTTAGTGCGCACTAACGGGGAGTTAGTGCGCACTAACTCGATTTAGTGCGCACTAACACGATTTAACGATTTTTAACGATAAATCGTTAGAATTTCTATTGTATCGTGTTCTATAATGATTTAAGACGATATTAACATTATCGGACGATAATTTTAATCGTTGAAAAACGATTCACATCCCTAAAAAATATTCATGCCATATTTACATGTTGTTAGGTTCCATATTAGGAGTTAGTACCAGTTAAAAGATTTAGGCTTTATAGTGAATAATACATTGAAATCATCAGCTCAGTGTGCTTTGGCAGTCAAAAAAGCAAACAGAATGTTAGGAATTATTAGGAAGGGAATGGCAAATAAAACAGAGAATGTCATAAAGCCTCTGTATCGCTCCATGATGATACCACACTTTGAATACTGTGTGCAATTCTGGTCACCGCATTTAAAAAAGATATATTTGCACTGGACAAGGTACAGAGAAGGGTGACCAAAATGATAAAGAGGATGGAATGGCTCCCTTATGAAGAACGCTTAGGAGGTAGGAGCTCTTCAGCTTGGAGAAGAGATGGCTGAGGATATGATAGGGGTCTATAAAATCATGAGATGACTAGAATGGGTAATTATGTATTGGTTATTTACTATTTCAAATAATAGAAGGACTAAGGGATACTCCATAAAGTTAGCAAGTAGCATATGTAAAACAAATTGTTTGATTTGACTGTGTGTGGCTGTGGGAGTGTATGGTTGTTTTGGGTTTGGGTTTCTGCTATGTTGGAAACTTGGGTCACAATTTTGTTATTTGTACTAATATACATGTTCTGATCATATTTATCTGTAACTGTGCACTATTTGACCCAATAAACATGAAGTTTAAAAAAAAAATTGGAGAATTTTTTTCACTCAATGCACAATCTGGAATTCATTGCTAGAGGATGTGGTAAGGGCAGTTAGTGTAGCTGGGTTTAAAAAAGCTTTGGATAAGTTCCTGGAGGAGATGTCCATAAACCTATTAATCAAGTTGACTTAAGGAATAGCCACTGCTATTACTGCCATTAGTAGCATGGGATCTTTTTAATGTTTGGGTACTTGCCAGATACTTGTATTCTGGATTGGCCACTGTTGGAAACAGAATGCTGGGCTTGATGGATCCTCAGTCTGACCCACTATGGCACCTTCAAGATAAGGCCATCGCGGAAAGATTAAATGATTTCTTTGCTTCGGTGTTTACTGAAGAGGATGTTGGGGAGGTACCCATACTAGAGAAGGTTTTCATGGGTAATGATTCAGATGGACTGAACCAAATCACGGTGAACCTAGAAGATGTGGTAGGCCTGATTAACAAACTGAAAAGTAGTAAATCACCTACGCTCCCAGTTTCCTCTGGCAGCTCCACGGCCTCCTCCAGTCCCAGTTGGATCTCCCCATATGCGTTGAGGGGAGACACTGCCATCACTTAGTTCTAGACTGTTTGCCTTAGGTGCGCGTGTGCGCCTTCCCTGACTTTAAAGGGGCCATGGCAGGAAACCTTCCTGCAGCCCCGGATGATGAAGTCTCCGTGCCTATTTAAGGCTGGCTCCGCCATTTGGTCTTTGTCTTGGCAACATGCATCCAGTCGTGTGCTTAGTTGCTGCTCGTTTGTGTTCCTGTTCCTGTACCTGACTTAATTCCAGTCTTGCATTAATGTTCCAGTCCTTGCGCTTCAGTTCCAGCTTCCTGTTTCCTGACTACCCTTTGGATAGATTCTCTGGCTTTGACCCTCGCTTGTTCCTGACCATGCTTTGGTCGGACTCTCTGGCTTCGACCCTCACTTGTTCCTGACCACGGTTTGGACGGACTCTCTGGCTTTGACCTTTGCTTGGACCTGACCTTGTCTCCAGCCACCTGACCTCAGCTTGAACCTGACCTTGTCATCAGCCACCTGCCCTGATTTCAGTTTGAACCTGACCTTGTCTCCAGCTGCCTGCCCTGACCTCAGCTTGACCCTGACCTTGTCTCCAGCTGCCTGCCCCGACTCCAGCTCGAACCTGACTCTGACTCCAGCTGACTACTTGGACTTGGCCTTTCTTAGGCTCTTGCCTACTTACAAGCCTGGACTTAACATGTTCCTGACTCCTAGCCTGCTTCAGTCTGTCCAGGCTTCTGGATCCAGGCCCTGTCTCGAGTCCAGCTTTGTTGGACCCTGTGTCTCCACTGCTTCCTGACTCCTTGCCTTGAACACCCTCCATGGGATCAACCACGCGAAGGCCCACCTAAGACCAGCCGGCCCCGGTACCCAAGGGGTCAACCTGCAGGGAAAGAGGGCTGGTATTGGCGTAGCTCCAGTCGGCCTCCACTTCCCGTTCTGCTCCGCTTCCCAAAGATGGGGACCTGTGGGGGCTTCCCCACAGGTAGCACCACCTCCACCTCGGGCTAAGGGTCCACCTCCACAACAATGAGACGTATGCTTGGAAAGATCTGCAACACTCTGGAGCTGAGTAACCAGCCAGATGCATAGTTGAGGCTGCCATGGATAGGAGACAATACATTGCTGCTCATTGCTCCAGCTAAATAAGAGACTTTGATGCGTCCCACAACACAAGGTATAGCACTAGGCATTCTTGTAAAGCACTGGTGAGTGCCAGAAGGAGCAGATGAAGGGGGGTTTTGACAACCAGATCCATAGTTGATGGAGAGAGAATAAAAGTTAAAGGAGCAAAGCTCAAAAGGCAAGAATGTGGAGAGAAGGGTTAGGAGACAGAAGGGGACAGAGGGCATAAGATCATAGAGATCCCTTGAGGCAATGTGCTGTCTGTGTATTCCTCTCTACGATTTGTTCAGGTTGGCTTCCAACGCATGAGCAGTTTTGGATGAGAGCCAAAAACATCATAGAGCATGGTATTCCACTGTATCTGCTATAATCATGTCTTCCTTTCCTCTTCTTTATCTAAAGACTTCAAAGAAAGTTTGTTGGAGACCTGATGCTGTTGTGATGTAGATAGTACTTTCCTTTCTTTCCCTTTACCGCTTAGACATTTACGAGTTCAGAGATCAGACATTGATCACAGGATGAGGAAGAGGAGGCGAATCACCAGTGTCTGAGTAAAGACAGGCTTTTTGAAAATGGACAGAGTGTGTGGACTTGAAAGCAGTGATTTGGGGATGAATGTCTTTGCCCGAGGAAAACGTTCAAATGAGATTCCAGGTATGAGAACTGAGCTTTAATGAAGAAAGGCAAAGTACTGGTCCTAGTGAGCAGGAAAACAAGAAATTCTCTTGGACAGATCTGTGTCTTTACAAAGTGAAGGAGCTGACCTGCAGGTGCTGCCTGAATATGCAGATGTGGTTCGAAATGTATAACACTAAAATAAAACACAAGCCTGGCTAGAAGTATCCTCTGCTATTTGAGCACCAAAAGGATTCCTTAATTATAAAGTAATTTTATGTGAAGCTGAAATGCTTTGAATTTACAAGTTAACCTATGTTTTATGTACTTTTGTGCTCTTCCTCCATGGTAATTTTATCAGTTGGGGCATGTTCAGTAGCTGAGCTCACAAACCACATAAACCCTACCTACACAAAATCTCAAAGTCCACAGCAGTTCAGCAGCACCGATTTTAAGCATGAGATGCAAACACTTGTGATTGCACCGGTACCCAAATATCTTTGGGTCCTCTAATGGAATTTTCTGAAATAGAAACCACTTTGTTTTCTGCATGCATCTTGATGTCAAATGTTAAGTTTTGAACAGGACTAATGAGAGAAGGCTAATTTTCAGAATGCTCACAGGCCTGCAAATCAATTTTCAAAGGCAAACTCCCTTTGAAAATCCCATGGGCTGCAGAGCTGTGGGGATTTTTTTTTAAACCCACATATTTTGCAGGTGAGAAGTATGTGGCTTAAATAACACACGGGAACTGCAAAATGAAATCCTTGCTCATACTTGACCTGACCCACCCCTAGCTCTGCCCCTTTACCCCACGGGAAAAGTATGCGCACTATTGACACAGAGGAGAGAATACTTTTGAAAAATGCCTTCTAAGAAGTAAAATGTAAGACCTGTGCGCGTGCACACATGTGGGCGCGTTTGCCGGCGCGTTCACATGGACGTGCCGATTATATACATACGCGCTTAATTGCGCATATATGCGTGCGTGTTATAAAATAGGCTATCTGCGTGTACATGCATGCATGATTTTATATTGATGTACGCATGTTCGCAATAATGCAAGGTACGAGCGGCGACGCAATAGGCCTTTCTCCCAGCTCGCTCCCAGTTTGCCCCCGTAAAGGAGAGGACTCCCTAAATACCCTAGTTAACTTGCCTCCTTTTCACCCTATTACCTCTGTCTCTTAAAACCCTGCTATCTAGCATAATTGTTTTTGTTACATGATTTACACGCCATCTATAGCAGAAGTAAAGTTATGTGGTAGGGGACCCCGGTGCGCGCTTGTGGGCATAAATACTAGCGCGCTGGATTCATGCTGCAGAACCAGCCTGCCCATGTCCCGCCCACGCCCCCCCCCCCCTCCCCCCTTTTGGTGAGAAAAATGTTAGGCGCATACTGAGAGAATCGCGCGTATCTGCGCTGGCTTTTAAAATCCGTGTGGCGCGCACCAGGCCAAGTCACGCGCAGATATCCCGGCTTTGGCACGCATAGGGCTTTTAAAATCAACCAGCAATTCTCTTTCGTTGACTTAAACTACTATTTTCAGGATAGCCAACAAAAAATTCCTTGGGGCCTAAAAGCTCAGTTGTACTTATCACGCAATTAATGGGACCAAGGTACCAAGAAGAAAATCACTGTACTCATATTTTAGCGTACCTTAAGTGCATTCACTGAACTCTGATTTCCTGCAGGATGTAGAAATCTAATGAGATGCATACAACACGTGTGCTGAAAGGGCCATGCTGAAGCGAGTGTAGCTGTGACATTGGAAGAAGACTGCCCCCTTCCGTCTGGCAACATTGGTGGGGGAGGGGGGGAACCATCTGGAGTGCTGTTTAGTCCACTGATGGTCCCGGAGGAGTGAGCCGAGCCGCCACCCAGCAGCCGGCGGGCACGCTGCAAATGATGTGGGAGAAAGGGAATGGAGGTGAATGCTGACACGTACTTTTCTCAGAAGGACTGTTAGGGATTGGCTCCATTTCAGTTTGCGGCAGTAGAGGGTTCCTCCCAATGGCCTTTAAAAAAAAAACTGTTTTTCTGACGTTGAAAGCACTCTCTGCCTTGTCTGTGGTGGAAACCTAATCGGAGTGACTACCTTGTGCTGTGAGAAAGAGGGTTTGGAATAAAATATGTTATTTGCCAGCTTCACAGGTTTTTCTTTTGTAGCACATGGCAAAGTGGTTGTTACCTGACAGAAAAACATTACTTGGTATTCAGTTAAAAGTTAAAAAAAAAAAAAAGTTGTTTTGAAAGGAAATGTATATGCTTAGGTACAGAAGTGAAAGTTATACGCTGAAGTGAAAATAAAACATTTCTAAATAGGAAGGCAGAAAATGATTGAGTTGTTTATTTAAAAATAAACTATACTTCAGATCAAAATGAAAAGTTAGCCCTGAAAAATATATTTCCTGACAAGAACAACTCATCGAGATTTATTATTTTTGATTTTGATAAATGTGAACTAGAGCAAAAAGAATGTTTGGTTTGCTTCATTGAAGAGCTGTGAATATATAAGCAGCCAAATGTGGAGTGAGTTGATTGGCCAGAAAGCTTTGATGAATTACTAAGGTCAGTTTCTTTTCCAAAAAAAAAGAGAAAGCGTGCAGAGTCTGGGGCATAGCCGTTAGCCAGTGGCTAATTAGGTAATCCTTGTTGCCTCCAGTACTGATCTATTCTTTACATTAAAAAGACCTATAAAGCCAGCCATTTCATGAGCTGCTGTGGTCTCTTTTTGAGCTACGAGCTTGTCTTTTGTGAGGAGAGCACCTGTGGGTGCAATGGAAGCTTAAATATTGAGGAGGGGCTTCTGTAACTGGGAACGGAGCTTGTTTAAATACTAATCTGTCAGGGAAGGGGGTAGCAGTAATAAAAGGGGAGTGGGAGATAAAAGGAAGCAGATCCTGTACATTATCCTCTTTTGGAATACGGAAGTTTTTTGAGGCTTTGTGAACAATTTTGTTCAACCAAAAGTAAGCAGTCAGTGGAAAACTGAGCTACAGATTGTCAGTTCCTGCAAGGGTCTGAATACTTGAAAGATTCTCAGAGAGATAAAGAGAGTCCAGAAAGAAAATTAGACAGGGGAACAGTCTGTGTTTATTTCTAGTTATCATTTATTTAGATCGTAGGGACATGCGGTCATTTAAAGCAACATAAGAAATATAAAGTATATTTATTATGTCATTTTGTATCGTTTCTCAAAGAAAATGACACAAAACCCCCAAAATTATGTTTTTTCCATTTGTTATTTTAGCATGTGGTATTTGCAAATAGCATGCTAAAATTCTCGGGTGAATTTTCAAAGTGTTACAGGAGTAAAAATTATCATCTACAGATGTAAGAAACTGTATTAATCTGTATATTTTTTTATGTGCATACTTTACGTTTTGTGCACATAAAAAAAGAGGGTGTTCCTTGGTGGGGCCAAGAGTTATGCGCACGGGTATTCATGTGCACATGTTATAAAATCAGCTACCCACGCACACATGCGCACTCAATTTTATATCAGCTCGAGTGCGCAAGGGGGAGAATTTTCCTTGAAACGCACAGCGACATGATGGGGCCTTCCCCAGTTGCCTCCCAGTCCGCTCCAATAAAGAAGCGGATTGGGAGGCAACTTCCTTAACTCCCTATCTACCCTGCCTCCCTTTTCCCTCTCCGCCCCAATCCCTAAAACCCTTCTACCAAGGTTTTTGTTTTTGTTGTTTTTATACTTACCTGCACCCCCTGTGCAGTAGTAAGTAGCATGCGCCAACCTACTGCCGGCATGCGTTTCACCGGGACAGTGCCTAATGGCGCTGTCCCGATCAGCCCCCACCCCGCCCAGACCCCACCCTGGTCTGCCACTTTTTACACAGCTGGCTCCTTCATGCGTACCGTGAGATACGCGCGTGGCCACGGGCATTCTAAAATGTCCGCAGCACGTGCACGTTCCAACCATGCACTTATCTCGCAGTTTTTACGCATGCCGGTGATTGAAAATATACTTGATAAGTTGCAGAATTGTACATCTGCTAATTACCTAGCATAATTGATATTAAACTTGTTTATTGTGTATTATTGACTGGCTGCAAGGTCTGGATTTACTGGAGGGAGTTCAAGTTGAAGAACCAGAAGGATCTTGAAGATCTGGAGAAGGACTGGGTGAACTGGTGGACTGATTTGTAAATTAGTTAATTTCAATTATATATGCACATTTTAAAATATGACAATGTGCAAAAATTGGGTTTTATGCAAGTAAATTCTATTTTATTTTTGCATGTAAAAAATATTTGCATTTATATTTTTAAAATAGGGAGAAAAAGTAAGTTTGCTCAATGCATTGAAAAAGTCGCTTTCAATGCATTGCATGTATTTGTGCAATGTTCTCTCAACCTAGCTTGATGGACTCTCTACCTGGGTAACATCAAGCTAGGTTGAGAGAACATTGAACAAATCTCATCTTTGGGTGAGTTTCCTCACTCTAAAGGTCATCAAATCTTCACAGGAGAGCATTGTTCTGTTCCTATTAGAGATGTGAATCGTGTCCTCGATCGTCTTAACGATCGATTTCGTCTGGGAGGGGAAGGGAATCGTATTGTTACCGTTTGGGTGGGTAAAGTATCGTGAAAATCGTTAAAATCGTGAGCCGGCACACTAAAACCCCCTAAAACCCACCCCCGACCCTTTAAATTAAATCCCCACCCTCCCGAACCCCCCCCCCCCAATGCCTTAAATTACCCTGGGGTAGAGCGGCGGTCCGAAACGGCCTCCTGCTATTGAATCGCGTTGTCTTCAGCCGGCGCCATTTTGCAAAATGGCGCCGGCTGAAGACAACGCAATTTAAAGGGTCGGGGGTGGGTTTTAGGGGGTTTTAGTGTGCCGGTTTTCCTGCCCTCCCCCTTCCCCCGATTTAGCTAGGGACCGCCGCTGGACCCCAGGGTAATTTAAGGCATTTGGGGGGGGGTTCGGGAGGGTGGGGGATTTAATTTAAAGGGTCGGGGGTGGGTTTTAGGGGGTTTTAGTGTGCCGGTTTTCCTGCCCTCCCCCTTCCCCCTTCCCCCGATTTACGATTTTTTGACGATAAATCGGGGGAATTGGTATTGTATCGTGGCCCTAACGGTTTTTGACGATTTAAAATATATCGGACGATATTTTAAATCGTCAAAAAACGATTCACATCCCTAGTTCCTATATCTCACTTTGAATGTCAAAGTGGCCCCTAACCCCTACACTAATACCTAAACCTCACCTCGAGTTACTAGGTGGGCCTCCCATAAAGATATAAATACCTATCTAGCATGAGGGCATTATGGCTAGGCTTGCTCTCTCTCTCTCTCTCTCCCTCTCTCCCCAGGCAGGCCCTGATAGCCCAAAACAAAAGGTGTAGTTAAAGCCATGCAAAATTCCCACCCCAATATCCTCCCCTTTTTCTCATTTGCATCACACCAAACATTATGGTACTTTTGCATGCAAAAACACCATATAGCACTTTGATAAATGACCCCCTAAGTTAGGCACCTATATTCAGCTAATCTATGGTGCCTTAAATTTGGCACCCAAAGTTAGACCAGTTATGGCCTCACCTACTCCTCTTCACCCATTTAAATGACCTAGGATAAAAAGGTACATCACTAGCCTGATTTAAATCCTTTCTCCATAACTGCACCCAAACAGTCTCTCATGGGTCAGATATATAAACGTCTCACTCTCTCTCCTGTAGAGTACCACAGGGTTCTTTCCCATTATCAATACTGTTCAATATTTACATGGCCTACCCTCCCTCAGGTAAACTCATCAAGGAGTATCTGATTATATACTACTCTTATGCTGCAGACATTCAGCTGCTGGTTCCACTTAGCTCAAACCATGACAAGACAATTACCAACCTTAATGACGGACTGGCTACACCAAAACAACCTAAACCTAATCCCTCAAAAGACAAACTAAACCTAATCCCTCAAAAGACCATCATCCGTATCCAAAAGTAACAACTTCATTGCTCAGCTATCAAGTCTAAAGCTTAGGCTTTATACTGGTCTCCCAACTTACCACCAAGGCCCAAGTCCAATGAGTAACCAAAGCAGTAATCAATTCCATCATCTTTACCCTTTCCTGAATAAAATTGCTTTCACTACTATTGTCCAGGCCTATGTGATCTCTCACTTAATTACTGTAATTTGATCTGCACATGTGATCCCTAACAAACTAAGCCACTGTTGCAACTCATGCAGAATGCTGCAGCCCAAATAATACTGAATACAAATTTGCCAATCCTAAAAATTCTACACTGGCTCCTACCATTCTACTGCACCATAGTGGATAATACATTGAAAAAATCAGCTCAGTGTGCTGCAGCAGTCAAAAAAGCAAACAGAATGCTAGGAATTACTAGGAAGGGAATGGTGAATAAAATGGAAAATGTCATAATGCCTCTGTATCTTTCTATGGTGAGACCGAACCTTGAGTACTGTGGACAATTCTGCTCGCTGCACCTCAAAAAAGATATAGTTGTGATGGAGAAGATACAGAGAACGGTGACCAAAATGATAAAGGGATGGAACAGTTCCCCTATGAGGAAAGGCTAAAGAGGTTAGGGCTGTTCAGCTTGGAGAAGAGACGCCTGAAGGGGGATATGATAGAGGTCTTTAAAATCATGAGAGGTCTAGAATGGGTAAATGTGAACCAGTTATTTACTCTTTTGAATAATAGAAGGACTAGGGGGCACTCCATGAAGTTAGAAAGTAGCACATTTAAAACTAATTGGAGAAAATTCCTTTTTACTCAATGCACAATTAAACTCTGGAATTAATTGCCAGAGGATGTGGTTAGTGCAGTTAGCTTAGCTGGGTTTAAAAAGGTTTGGATAAGTTCATGGAGGTGAAGTCCATTAACTGCTAATAATCAAATTGTCTTAGAGAATAGCCACTGCTATTACTGGCATCAGTAGCATGGGATCTGCTTAGTGTTTGGGCACTTGCCAGGTAGGGATGTGCGAAGGGGCTTTGTTTTTGGCCTACTGCAGGAAATATTGTATTTCCTACAGTTCGAGCCTTTAAAATTCAGGGAAACCTGAATTTCATTAGCGTGCACTAACAGGGTTAGTGCGCACTAACTCCCATTAGTGCATGCTAACATTTTTTCATTAGCGCACACTAACGGAAGTTAGTGTGCACTAAACCTGAAAATGAATTTTTCACAAAAATCGAGAAAAAATTAATTCAGGTTTCGGGCTCCCCGAAACCAGGACGAATATAATCCCTATTGCCAGGTACTTGTAGCCTGAATTGGCCACTGTTGGAAACAAAATGCTGAGCTTGATGTATCCTTGGTCTGACCCAGTATGGCAATTTCTTATGTTCTTCTGTTCTTAACGATAAAACCTTGCAATTGGTCCTTGTAGGATAGCCAAGTGAAGTTTGTATAGACTGAAGCAGGAACCACACTGACTCCAGCTTTTCTACCTGCATCTTAAACTTTTATTAACGTAAACAGCAAACAACATAACAGTGGACTGTCTCCCTTTGGGTATACTCACAACACGAACATCCCAGAGAGAATCGGGAGCTCCATCTCCTGGAGACATGGTGCCTCTTAATCCCAGATGTGTTCCACTTCTTATCCTGCCCACAGAACACTTTCACTCTGTGGTGCTTAAGGTAGACCATGTCTCTAGCCTGTTTCCGCACAGGTTAAGAAGGGGGAGTAGGGCCACTACAGTCTACAAGGACTTCCCAAACTTTAGCCAATCTGGCCCCATTTTAGCATTTGAAAAGACACATGATCCCAGAGGACAAACAAAACAAATTAGCAGTGTTGCATTCTCTCTCCAGCAATCACTCCACTTTTATCCTCTTTGCCATTCAGCTGAGCCCTCTCTTATCCTCAACCCTCTTTAGTTGATCCATTTTTTCAAGCACCACCCCTTCCAAAGGAACAGTTCTCATAACCTCCTCTTCTCCATCATACCTGCTCTTTCAACCTCTGCTGCTCCAGCTGGTATCCGCTTACATCCCACAGATCCTCTCACTCTCAAGCCCACTCTCTCCACCCCATAGCTCTTTTTGCACACCCCAGCTGATCCTTTTTCACCCCAAGCCCTTTCTATAACTCCCAGCTGACTTTGTCATCTCCTCCATCTCATCCACCATCATTCTTTCCTCATTCTCATCCCTATCCCCTATCTTTCACCTCCTACCTCCCTTCCAACTCTTCTCTCACATCACCCAGTTGATTCCCCTCTCAATCTCTTACCTCCTCTTACAGTCAATCTTTAATTCCTCTTCTCTCACCCTCTCCACAGCCAATCCCTCTCCAGCTGATCCAACCATCCAACCCCTCCTACATCTGATCCCTCTCTTCAAACAGCCCCTTCTCTAAATATCCCCTGCTCCAGAGTCAACAGCAACATTTTCCTTTGGGCCCCAGGCCAAAGGGAGATGACAACTGGTGGAAAGAGAGGACAGGCTGATGACAGAAACCCATGCAAGAGGAGCGCCACTGCAGGCCCTACGAGTGTGTGCTCACAGCCTCCATGCTGACTTCCACTGCTAATGCTGCTGATGCCTAAAGAGTTCTGTCATTTGAGGCACTTATGACCCTCATCTGAAGGTTGTGTGACCCCATTTGGGGTCCCAACCCACAGTTTGGGAAGCCCTGGACTACAGGATTCTCAAAAGTTGGACACAAACCCATCTCAGGAACCATCTAACCTTTATACCCCTTTTCGTCCACTGCACTTACTACCTCACGCCTGCATTGCTCTGCTGGACCTCACCAGCACTAGAAAGGGAACCTTCTCAGGATCTGTAATTCTCTACCGCTTTGCATCAGGCTGGCTCCAGATCTCCTATCTTTCAGAAAACTAGTGAAAACTTGGCTCTGAAGCACTGTTGAATGAATAATAAAAATGTAAGTAAATAAACTTGAACACTAGAACTATGAACCATGCTCAGAATTACTGCAACCAGAAACTTGCTGTACCCTAATATATACTAAAACTAAACTGCCTCATGCAAACCTAGAACCAAGCCCTGCCTCAAATGTAACTAATTCCTCATTATTCTATACACTCACTCTGTGCAGGCTCAAGGAGCAGGGTGAGATGGCCAACTTAGGTGGAAAAATTGTGAGAGCAGCAAAACGTGCCCCCTCAAACATTCCTGTGGCTGTTGCCTCACCTTGCTGAAGACTGGGGCCACATTGGAGCCCATCCCACCACAGTCGGTTTACTATATTATAATTGTAATTTAGTTTCCTCATAGCTTTCTGAGGGCCAAGCCCACATCGAACGCATTTTACAGTTGCCTAATACCATATGGGCTCTAAGTGTCTTTTTTTACAGGATTTTCTGGTTGGCAGTGCATGTAAAAATAATATACGTTGTTGTGAAATTTTTACTGCAAAAGACTATGAATGTCCTTTTTCATGTAAAATCTGTTCATGTAAATGCACAATTTTTAATTGCGTGTGGTGGGGGCTGGGAAGGAGGGCATGCAAGGCTATAAGGTTTGCCTCGGGCACATAATTCCATTGCACTGACCTGAAGAGAGTTCATCACACACAGACCCCCCCCCCCCCCACCATTCACCCATCTCCCACTTCTCCAGGGGGCAAATGCTGGGGGAAATGCGGGAGGCAGGTGGTAGGGTTCTTGGGAATGTTACAGAGTTGCCAGCTTTGTAGAAATATTATCACTCGCTATCTGTCACTTCTCTGGGAATTCTGAGCCCTGCTTTCCCCCTTCTGCCACATTTCAAATCATCGAAAATTCCAGACTCAGGGGACTCCCCTCCTTGGCTCTCACAATGATTTGACCTAGGCCATGCCTTGGGGGTGGGGGTAGGGTGTATCTCATCCCTCGCCTTAGGCAGCAGATTGCCTTGATCCTCCCCTGGCAGGCTCTCTTGAACACACACTAAATTATCAGACTTCCGACATTGCACTACTTATGTACTATTGCAGTATTGCCCTTTCATATTATTTAACCAATGAGGATGGAGTGGATACTATAATATCCCCACACTTAGATAGAAACAAGATGAAAAAGTGTGCATGGAAATGTTTGTACAAAAATGCAAAACAAGGATTTAGTTCTCCCAATTCAGTTTCTAATTGTCCATTAATCCAACAACAATCCAGTTGCTATTTACATAATTGTAGTGGGACAATTGAACCCTTGTTTTGCATTTTTGAACCAAACTTTCCCAGCACACTTTTTCATCTTGTTTTTATATTACTTAAAATAATATAGTGCTTATTTATTGTACCTCTTAGCATTTACTTTGGTATAGATCTTAACCCACTGCGTCATTATGCCTTTGTACTGTACTATTTATGTACTGAAGTGGACTGTTCTGTTATGGGCTGTAAATATAGTTATGTCATGTACAGTAATCAATTATTTCCCATACACTGTATCTGTAACAGACCCATGCTTTGAAACACACTTTGAACTTGCTTGTTGGAAAAGCGTGATATAAATAAATGAGGATGAGGATGATGATGATGATAACATTAGGCACCAAGATCTTTTGATATCAGACTCCACATGCATGCTATTTGCCCTAAAAATAAACTGAAACAGAAAGGAAGGGGAAATCAATTACAAAAACAAAATGAGAAAGAAAACAAAACACGAAACTAAATAAAACTTCTCAGCATGCACACCCGTACAGTGCACGTACCAGCATCAGCTTCTTTTTGCATGGCATTGCAGAAGATCCAAAGGGTGTGCGGAGTGAGAGAGGAGTTTCTTGAATTAAAGTTAGGGAGGTAGGCAGCATTCATCCTGAGGCAAAAAGGCTGCTGAACAGCTGCACTGAGGGATTTTTCATCTTTCTTCTGACATGCACTTCCTTCTCAGCACCACAAACTGTGTGGGACATCCCTGGCGCCCAGTTGACATGTGGGGTCACGAATGTGTGGAAATAATTCCAGCCAGAATTAAACACATTTATAGAATTGCACACAGTGACAGAACTGGCATAGACATATTTTGGTTATCCGTTCCTGAAGTACAGAGTAATTGCCTGAATTGTTTCAGGATGTTTGGTGAAGCTGGAGAAAATAAATAATCCGGTAATTTAACTGTGCAAAGAAGGCAGAGAATTTAAACTTACCTGCATTTCCTTGTTCCTTGGGAAGCCCATATTCCGAAAGCTGGGAAGCGGGTAAGTTACCTGGATAACTTTAGGCCTGCCATTTGCACGGACCAACTGTAGCAGGACAGCGCTCAAATGGTACTATTTGGCGAAACATTGTGGGGCAGATTTTATAAATCTGCGCACATGCGTACTTTTGTTCGCGCACCAGGCGCGAACAAAAGTACGCGGGATTTCAATAGATACGCGCATAGCCGTGCGTATCCATTAAAATCCGGGGTCGGCGCGTGCAAGGCTGCCCAAAATCGGCAGCCTGCGTGCGCCGAGCCGCGCAGCCTGCCTCCGTTCCCTCCGAGGCCGCTCCGAAATCGGAGCGGCCTTGGAGGGATCTTTCCTTCGCCCACCTTCCCCTCCCTTCCCCTACCTAAACCACCCCCCCCCCCGGCCCTATCTAAACCTCCCCCCTACCTCTATCACGAAAGTTACGCCTGCTGGAAGCAGGCGTAACTTTGCGGGCGCCGGGCCGGCTGCCGCGCTCCATGTTCCGGTCTGGGGGCTGGTCCAGGGGCCGCTGTCACGCCCCTGGAATCCCCCGGGCCGGAACCACGCCCCCCGGACATGCCCCCGAAATGCCGCGTCACTCCTGGCACACCCCTGAAATGCCGCGTCACTCCCGGCACGCCCCCGACATGCCCCCCCCGACATGCCCCTCCATGCAAGCCCCGGGACTTACACGCATCCCGGGGCTTGCGCGTGCCGCCGAGCCTATGCAAAATAGGCTCGGCGCGCGCAGGGGGGGGGGGTTGGGGTAGGTTTTCGGGGGGTACGCGCGTATCTTACGCGTGTACCCCTTTGAAAATCTACCCCGATATTTGCACAAAAAGTTTGCATGGATAAAGTTACCAGGACAAAGGAGGAGGGGACATATTTTTTAAAGAGTCAGATTTATGCTGGTAAAGAATGTGGACCTCTGGGGCTTGGGTTGTTAGGCTTGGGTTGTGCAATGTTCATAAATAAACTGTGGCCTTTGTTCAGCCCATTATAAGTATTTTGGTGTGGTTTTGTACTGGGGAGATGGGAAGAAGTGCCAGGAGATTCCTGCCTGCCCGTGTTAGATCTTTGTAAATCCCAATTACTATACGTTTCCTGTCCCATAAATGCTTCACAATAAAACAACATTTTTTTCCTTCCTTTTTTTAATGTCTGCATGATTATCGATTGGAAATGTGCTGCTAGTGGTGTTTATACCAGAACACATCGATGGATGGACTCTGCATAGATGATTGGTGATCTCAAAATTATTGTCTAAAAGACATGGTTTTTAAAATCCCTTCATTCTGACCCAAAACCTTTTTATTTTGGGTTAGTATCAAGGCCCCGATTTGCTGCCTCATGGCCCAGAATGAACCAGCTGCTTATGGAATCACAAAACACTGGCCCCCATACGTCCCATCTGCTGCTGCAATCAGTTATTCGGATGGCATCGGATTGTTGCCAGCGCCAGATGGCTTAAGGTTAGACTCACCTGGGCAGCAGATGAAGACCCGGTTGTAGGGATGGGGAGGGGAGTAGGGGGGGGTTTGGGGGCTGCAAGGGCAGTTGATAACGGGGAGAGGAGACTGCAGAGAAGGGGGAAGGGAGAAAATGTTAGGTAAGGAGAGAATATTACTTGAGGCAGGGGGAAGAGAGACTGTAAAGGAAGAAAGGAAGAAACGGAGGAGAGGAGAGAAATATTTGAGGGATGGAAAGGGTCGGGAAGAGAGGCAAGAAAGACCGATTGAGAGAAGAAGGTAATCTAGAGATGTGAGAATGCTTGAGGAACAGAGGTTTGCATGAGGGAGGGAAGAGAGCAGAAGTAGGATGAAAGACTGAGAGGAGGAGGCTGGGAGGGAGGTTGGGGAGACTACATGATTTAGCATAGAAAATGATGGCGGAAAAAAAACACTGAAATGTCCAATCCAGTCTGTCCAGTAAGATGTTTAGGGTTGTAACTGCCACTCTGTGCAGGTTATCCCTGTGCCTTCTGTTTAAGGTGGTAACTGCTGCTCCATGCAGTAGAGAGAAGAGGGGGGAAAAAAAGAAGAGAAAAGGATAAGGGACTTCAGGAAAAGGAGATGAGAGAAACAAGAAGAGGAAGATATTAAGGGAGATAAGGCATGAAAATGAAAAGAAACAGAAAAAAAAAGAAGACTGAAACAGAAAGGAACAAAATGAAAAAAAAATCATAAGATTGTAGGCAGACATACGCAAGAAAAGTTAAAAAATTTGAAAGATCTTCCATAAATTTGTCAAAAAATTAAAGAAAATACTGAAATACATGCAGATATCCTGCAGAATTAGTACAGAATCTTGAAGAGTATACTGCAGATTTTTCTAACCCTTGCCACTGATAGAAACAGAGACCTTGATTACTACACTAATAAAACTACCAGTTATTTTGTGGAAAAGCCTTTTACTAGCTGTTTTAAAAAAGGATCAATATAACGAGATCCTAGATGATCCCAATGCGAATACTCATTTTAGTGCATGTTGATATGATGTCCATCTTAATGCATGGCTACATATAGGATATAGGCCTACCACTTTAAACATCTTTGGTTCACACACACACACATGTATTTTTTTTTTTGTCGGTTGCAGTCATGAACAGCTATGATTGATTGATTTTTCTATAGTGTTGACAATGTACTGACAATGCTGTTCATATACAATGATCCTTTTATTATTTTAGGAAACAGATTTTGGCTGGTGTATAGAAATGTTGTACTTTGATAGATTGTTCTATTAGAAGTAGATTTCCTTTGTATGTTACCATTCAATACACTAGACATTTATCCTTCTAGCGTATTTTCTGGAATAAAATGAAATATATATTTGTATAGCACTACAAGCATGCATAGCACTAAGAGCATAGAGATGTGAAAACCATTTGAGGCCTGAACTGGAACCAGGCAGATCGCAACCTGGGTTGAGCTCATTCGGAAAATTGAATTTTTTTCCAGGTCTGATGATAAAAAAATTTTTTTCCTTGAAGCTCTGTAAAACATCCCAGAGTTCTGAAGCAAATCTAAGTAAATCTACTGGATTTTCTGGGAATCTGGCACAAATTTCAGGGGATTCAACACAAAAAAAAAAAAATAATAATAATAGGCTCAAACTTATTAGCAAGATTGAGATCCATCAAATACCGTAGTTAATTTGAAAATCCACATTATGGGTTGAAATTTCAAAATGTTATGCACATAAAAATTTGCATATATGTGTGGGAAGTAGCCTCGACTCAAGTATTCTGTATTCTATAAAAATGGAAAATATGCAAGTATTTTCACTTTTGTGTGCACATATATGCACATAAAAAACAGGCAATCTAAGCTCATTCTCTGGCGGGACCAACATTTACACTTGTAAGTTGCTATTTTAAAAGGCACACACATAGATTTGTCAGTTTACTCACATAATCTTACACCTGCTAATTATCTGGCACAAATTATATTAAATGTATTTATAGTGTAGATCTGATTGGATGGGAGATCTGGGTGAACTGGGGGGGAGTTCAGGCTGAAGAATCAGGAGAGTCTCAGTGAACGGGAGAAGATTGGGTGAACTGATGAAGTAGTTGTATAATGGGTAATTTCCTTGACGTGCATATGTTTTAAAATATACCATCTTACATGTGTAAATCCCAATTTATGCAAGTACGTCTTACTTTATTTTCATGTGTAAAATATAAGCACGTATATTTTGCAAATAGGTAGAAGTTATGGGGCGGATTTTAAAAGGCCTGCGCGCGTAAATCCTTCCGGATTTACGCGCGCAGGGCCCTCGCGCGCCAGCGCGTAAAGCCCCAGGACGCGCGTAAGTCCCGGGGCTTTCGAAAAGGGGCGGGAGGGGGCGTGTCCGGGGGCATTCCCGAAACGACGCGGCGTTTCTGGGTCGTGCCGTGGCGTTTCGGGGGCGGGCCCGGGGGCGTGGCGCCGGCCCGGGGGCGTGGTCGAGGCCTCAGGACCAGCTCCTGGGACCGGACGACGGAGCGGGGCTGCTGGCCGGCGCGCGCAAAGTTAGGGGGGGGTTTAGATAGGGCTGGGGGGGTGGGTTAGGTAGGGGAAGGGAGGGGAAGGTGGGGGGAGGGCGAAGGAAAGTTCCCTCCGAGGCCGCTCCGAAATCGGAGCGGCCTCGGAGGGAACAGACAGCACGCGCTGGGCTCGGCGCGCGCAGGTTGCACAAATGTGCACCCCCTTGTGCGCGCCGACCCCGGATTTTATAAAATACGCGCGGCTACGCGCGTATCTTATAAAATCCAGCGTACTTTTGTTCGCGCCTGGTGCGCGAACAAAAGTACGCGATCACATATTTTTTAAAGACCTACCCCTATGTGCATGCTATACATTGAAATACGTTCATTCAATGCATTGCATGTATTCACTTTTAAGCCTACATACACACATATGCTGCAGGGTAGAGGTACATGTATTTTATAAAATGCACATATATCATACACTCATGTTATAAAATACTAACGTAGATCTGCTCATGGCCATGTATGTGTGTATATGCCTGCATTCATTTGTTTGAAAATTATCCTCTATGTTTTTGGGGGGGGTGTTTAATGTTTTGGTGAAAAATCTACTTTTTGTCAATCTTCTTTTGCAAGATTCACATGTATCTACAATATAAATACATTTGCTGTCAAACACACACAAACATCCATGCAATCATGCAAAATAATGTTATCTAATTACTCTACAGATGACATTCAGGCACTACAGCAGTCTTGTTTGAGATATACACCTGGTCCATCTTTCAGTCACCAAGGCAGCCTTTCATTCACAAAACACTCCCAAATTTTGGATGCCCTGGCTGGTGCTCTGAAGCTAGAACTGGGGTTGGAAAGAATAAATCTGAAAAATGATGTCAGGTAGGAGATGCTAACTGTTCTATCCATCAAAATGCCTATATTTAAAGATGTATAATATCTGCAAGCACAAATACGACATATCTGCCTCTCAAGCTAAAAAAAAAAGCTAAATTGAATTGTTTTGTTTGTTTGACTAGTTTTATGTTTATTTTGTTTGACTAGTTTTATGTTTATTTGTGCTGTTTATGTTTACATGTAAGCCACTTAGCATGGTTTTTTTCTATTAGAAGCAGTCTATCAAAACTTTAAATAAATCCATAAAATAAATAAAATGTGGCCTCATGATCCCATTGATTTAACAAAGATGATCTTATTCAGTTATGCGCTTACAAGGATAGAAAAAAGTAGAGATGTGAATCGGAACCGGAATCAGTTCGGATTCCGATTCCGATTCACATGTGGGGTTTTTTTCATCGTGCCCGATCGCGGTTTTGTTTATCGGCTGTGCCTGAGCCGATAAACAAAAAACCCACTCCGACCCTTAAAAACTAATCCCTTTGCTTCCCCCACCCTCCCGACCCCCCAAAAACATTTTACAGGTACCTGGTGGTCCAGTGGGGTTCCCGGGAGCGATCTCCCGCTCTCGGGCTGTCGGCTGCCACTAATAAAAATGGCGCTGATGGCCTTTGCCCTTACCATGTGACAGGGTATCCGTGCCATTGGCCGGCCCCTGTCACATGGAGGGAGCACTGGATGGCTGGCGCCATCTTTAAAAATGGCGCTCGCGTACTTTTGTTTGCGCACCAGGCGCGAACAAAAGTACATGGGATTTTATAAGATAGGCGCGTAGCCGCACCTATCTTATAAAATCCGGGGTCGGTGCGCGCAAGGGGGTGCACATTTTTGCACCTTGAGCACACTGCCCATTCCCTCCGAGGCTGCTCTGAAATTGGAGTGGCCTCGGAGTGAACTTTCCTTTCACCCCCCCCCCCCGCACCTTCCCCTCCCTTCCCTACCTAACCCCCCCCCCTCCGGCCCTATCTAAATTCCCTCCCTACCTTTATCTTAAAAGTTACTACTGCCTCCGGGCAGTAGTAACTTACATGCGCTGGCGCGGCAGGCCCCGACACAGGCCGCGGTGTCGGGGCACTCGGCCATGCCCCCGGACCACCCACATGCCCCCGAACACACCCCCGATCGAAAACCGTGCCCCCTGGCCACGCCCCCGCCCGCCCCTTTTTGCAAGCCCTGGGACTTACGCGCGTCCTGGGGCTTGCGCGCACCGCCGAGCCTATGCAAAATAGGCTCGGTGCGTGCAGGGGGGATTTAAAAGGGTTACGCGTACCTTATGCGCGTAACCCTTTTAAAATCCGGCCCTTTATGTTTTAGTATGAGCTGGGTATAGAAGTGGACAAGAACAACCTGTACTGTGGCCTAGCCCTGCTTCAGCCTGCCTGCACAGGAGAGAGAACACAAGAAACTCCTGCCCTGTTTCAATATCCTCCTCGCAGATTAGCAAATGCTCTTTCTAAAATCAAACAAAAATAGAAATATGTATCCCATATACATCATGGAATTAATTTTCCCATCAGATTACACTCAAAGGGGTAGATTTTAAAAACTTGCGCACGCTACCCTTCGTGCACACATGGACATGCGATTTTATAACATGCGCGCGCCAACGCGCACATGTTATAAAATCGGTGGTCGGCACGTGCAAGGGGGTGCACATTTGTGCAACCTGGTGCGCCGATGCCCGCGGCCTTCCGCAGTTCCCTCCCAGTCCACTCCAATTTAGGAGCGGCCTAGGAGGGAACATCCCTACCCCCTATACTAACTTCTCCCCTCAAATCCTTGTCTTACCATTTGCTCCTATCTTGGGGCAGGAACAAGTTTCGCGCGCCGGCACCCTGTCGGCATGCAATCCCCCGGCACAGCGGCAAATGGCCGCTGTGCCGGATGCCTCTAGCCACGCCTCCAGACCGCCCCACCACCTCCCCACCACGCCCCCTCCCCGCCCCTTTCTCGAGGCCCTGGGACTTACACGGGTCCCGGGGATGTATATGCAGAAACTGTTGAAGGAGAATCTTTCAACTCTGACTGTATTCACAAGGAGCTGACTTGCAACAAATTTACTATGGTGGGTTACTTTGAATTGCCCATTGAATTTGATGCTTAATGCCCATTAAATCATCATTCGTATTAATGTATGCATGCTATCAATAACTTAAAACAAAACCGACTTAACACTTAAAATATTACTGAGCTACATTGCATGAGATTGCGTGTTAATCAGCTCATTAATATTAAAATAGCTCAATACAAATAGTTTTACACCTCATTATTTGTGTTAAGCTAACAAATGTTATCTGCAAGGGATGCAGTTAACTTTGACAGAGAATATGAGCAAGCTAGCAAGTTTGTTGATGTCATGGCAAACCCCTTCCCTCCAAAATAGCTGTGAAGGGACATCAACAGGCTGATGTGTCTTCTATCCCTTCTACCTCTGACAGAAGCCACCTGTCCCAAGAAGCCTCTTCCTCTCCTGGAGGCTCCCTCGCTGAAAACAATGAATGGGCTCATAGTTCCAAAGCACACCTTCTGGTGATCCCCCTCCCTGGCTGAAGATCTCACCCCTCAGGACCCCCACCCATGGCTACCACATTTGATAATGGAAAATGACCCTTTGATGCAGAAGCAATATTTGCATGCTCCAGCCCTGCTCCTCCTGCTCTTCAAGAAGAGATAGGCCAAGATGGGACAACTTTGCTCTGTATGTTCTGGATCAAGTATGAAATGAGACATATAATTATTGTTGTAGCCTTTTGTGTGTTTGCAGTTGATGATGGGTTTCCTTTCCTCCCCTGGCTGTTAACTTCATTCCTGCACCCATCTGCTGGCTCTAGAGAGTATTAGAATGGTGCTTATCAGTCCGCCAACAGAAATTTTTCTAAGACCTGAATTTGGGGCACTTGGTACAGATGAAGTCCAACTGCTCTTGATATTTATTTAGTTTCCATTTTTAGATGGTGCCCTACTCTGATGTGGGGATTTTTTCATTTTCATGACAAAGAGGATTTCACTATCAGAGTGCTCTATGCTTTTCCAGTTTGGTAAAAAGGCCATATTACTTGCTGCTAATAGCTCATTATCTTATATCCCTTTGGAGAACCTTCATTTTGCTTCTTACTATCCAACTTCCACTGAAGCACAATTTATCCTATTAAGTCGAATTTGTCCCCTTGTTTTTCTTTGTAAAGAACTTCCTTTGGCATAATCTCCTATCTAGGCTGTGCACTGGAGGGTGAAATGCAGCTGGATGCTTCCCTGATGATGAAAGATAATTAAATGGTTATCATACTTCTATAGGAAAGAGTTCCTTTTCCAGAAGAGGTTCAAAGCAGCTGAACCAAATTGAAGAGGAATTTGATTCCAGAGAGAGACATGTACTTCTGCCATGTACAACAGCTACTGGGTCCTTGTTTTAAAATTATATTTCTACAACTGTATGTGTATATAGAATAAATTGCTGAGCTGCAAATTATTAAAGTAATAACATCTGGCGTCCAAGAACAGTCATCTGATAATGCCTGGAAATTTGGATATTAGAGCAATGAATGGATAGATTTCAGGCTTTATCAGATAACAATGGCTCCATTGTCAGATTCCATTTTACAATTCAAGGTCATAAAATACTGACAAAGATTATATTTATTTCAGAACAAAAAGAAAAAGCTGTCCTTTCAAAATAAATACTTGTAGAACATTAACTCAAAAGGATTTTTCTTAGATAGAAATTGCACTGAACCAGATTGAAAATGTTCTTATGTTTCCTTTGAATTGCAGAGAATAGTTTTATGAGGTTATATTAAGTTCTGACATATTGCTTATTTCCTTTTCTCCTTGGGACCACCTCAACAAGAGTTTAACTTAGGAGAAATACTTCTACCACACATGGAAGTTAATGCAGGAATATAAACGGAGTCATTAGGAGCTAGAAGCTGGAGCAGGAAGGAGATACGTTCATTTTTCCTCTGAGATCGGGGTGGGGCCACATGGGCTTGGGAAAAGCGGGTTCTTTTGAGATCAGAGTGCTTAGAGGTGAAGGGGAGAAAAATCACCTTCCTGTGGAAGGGAGCTGAGCGCCACAGTTAGGGAGTGAGGGGGCGGTTGGAGTTGGAATTGGAGAGGCTCTACAGTAAGGAGATCACAGGTCTAGGGGTTAGGAATGTGCATTTGTTTGAAACAAGATAGGAAATTTTAATGGAATTTAATTTGTTTTCCTTGGTTTTGTTTTTAAAAAGAATTTCATCACCAGTGCCACCAAAATTACTCCTGGGCCAAAACCGTTTACCATATTTTAGTTTCTTCACAGGGCGGGTGTAATCCCCAATTGTTCCTGCCTGGGCAGTGGTATGCTGAGAAAGGGCACCGGCAGACCAAGGCCAGCGCCATTGCTCATTTCTTCCTTACAAAATGGCTCCAGCCAGGGTGGGTCATACTCAGGCTGCTGCCATTTTGCAAGAAAGAAAGTAACACTGGTCTGCCAGAACCATTTCCAAGCATAGCAGCAGCAGGGGATTGTTGCCCGGCATCGCTCCTTCCCCGTGATGAAACTGAAGTATGACAAACGAAACAAAACCAAATTAAACTATAGAAATGCCAGAGACACATAGCTGGCTAGAATTAAGTCAGTTATATAGTGCCTGCTTTAAGTTCCTACAATTTGACCATGGATCCTGGACCATGCATGTGGCTAGATTTAGCTCCCTAATTTCTTAGGTGGCTAGATTGCTTTGCATATTGGCTTCATAAGTATGAATATGTTTATCGCCGAAAGCCAATCAATATCTTTTTACCAGAAATTTTTTAAGAACCATACTTGAGTGAAGCAAGCCCTGTGGGATGGATATTCACAGCTATCTTACCACCAGACTTTGCAGTTATGCGAATATATCAGCCCCTTTGAAAATCTGCAGCTGCTGAGCAGCTAAATCTAGCCACTAAGTTTCACTAGGTTTTACCACTGAAACTCAGGGCAGTCCCAAGGGTGTGGTTAGGTCAGGGGAAGTAGCTTGCCAGCTAGCCCAAATTTTCAGCATAAGTCATCAAAGTTACCCGGCTATCTTCCATAAAGAAATAGCTATGTTAAATTTAGCAGGCTAGATTTAGTGACATTTTCAGCTGCAATCTGGAGGCTTAAATTACACCAGAAAGGCACCCAAGCTTTGTCAGGCATTTCACTGCTGAACCCACTAGAGAAATTCTGCCCTTATAGCAAAACATTTTGTGTATAAAAATGGCTCTAGTTTGTACAGTTTCTCCTATCTTGTCATGGAAAGGAATATCATGCATTTTGGCATATGTATGCTTGTGAAAATTGCACAGTTTGAGTGTAATCTGATGGGAAAATTAATACCATGATGTATATGGGATACATATTTATATTTTTGTTTTACTTTCAGAGAGCATTTGTTAATCTGCGAGGAGGATATTAAAATAGGGCAGGAGCTTCTTGTATGCTCTCTCTTGTGCAGACAAGTTGAAGCAGGGCTAGGCCACAGTATAGGTTCTTATTGTCCACTTCTATACCCAGCTCATACTAAAACACAAAGAGAAACAGGAATTTAATATTTGCAAATCTTCAGGAACTGTGAAAGTCCAAGGCATATTTATACACTTTTTAGCTGTTTTTGCTGTTATTTTTAAGTGATAATGTTCATTACCTGAACATTAATATGGAGAAAAATAAATGTTATGCTTGAGAACAGGTTTTCTTTTACTTTACCCATCCATGCTGCAGAGGCTCTTAGCAGAGATAAGTCCCTGGAGAAGCAGCCCATAAACTGTTACTATCCAGGTAGACTTGGGGAAGCCACTGCTTACCCCTGGTGTTTGTTTGCAGCATGGGATCTGTCTACTGTTTGGGTACTTGCCAGGTACTTGTGATCTGGATTGGCCACTGTTGGAAACAGGATGCTGGGCTTGGTGGACCCTTGGTTTGACTCAGTAAGGCAATTCTTATGTTTATGTTTAAACAAATCAAGGTCATATTCAAAATGGGCAGATTTCGATCTGGCCCTAACTTTTTAGAAAAGGAAAATCAGACCTGGCTTGGATCCTGTCAGATTTTTTTCAGTGAAGCTGTAGAAAATCCAGAATGGAACCAGAAAAATCCAAAAGAAGCTGATGTGCATCCCAAGAAGTTCAGATAAAATATGTTTAGATCATTCAAAGATATGAAGTGAATTTTCAAAGATTCAACACACAGTCAAAAAAACCCTGCTCAAACTCACTAGCAAATGTGAAACCATTTTGAACTTACATAACTAATTATAAAATCAAAAAAATTGTTGGATTTTAGAATTTTGCAGGAAATCCTCAGATTTATTTTTTTTTTATCAAACTGACTTTTAAAAGATTTGTGCAACTTGAGTTCCAAGGCACGTGTCCATTTTCCATTCTGTCAATATTTCTAATTACTTTAAATTGAAAAAGTTATGTTTTCATGACTAGAGATTGCTTCCTATCTAAAGTGTAAATGTTGAATCATTCATCATGCTTAATGCAAATTGTGTGAAAGAGATATGAATACTTCATTTTCTGCTCACAGCAGAATGCTGTTTTAAAGCTATGAAAAAGACTTTTCAATGTCATGGATCTTTGAAATTATTCAATTTACTCTGAAAATACTTTGCAATACACATACCGAGAACTAACCTTTTTTCGTTGGTAAGATCTGTTAATCTGTATGTAAAATTTTGTTATGCATGCATTCAAATTCTATTGTATGTAAAAAAAAAAAATACCCCGTACAAATATGTCTCCCCTTGTTTATTTTCATAGCCGTAATATGGAGTACAACCAATGTGTTCTATATCTTTCAAAGTTTTCAGAGGCCTTGACAAACTGCCTTCTTGCAAAGATGAAATACTGACCCATCACTCAGGTTTGTTGGCCTCAGGATCTTAAGCGGTACTGTGCACAGACAGCATGTAATTTCATTCCTGTTTGGTCAGCGCACTTTCCATAGCTTGCTGGCGAAAGCCCTCTGGTGCCAGGTCCCACATTCCAGCTGTTGTACATTTATCATGCTGTTGCGCCAGTGCTTCATCATCCCTTCACATTTTGGAACCAGTCTTAGGGCAGACAATATTTGTGGGAAAATCCATGAAATCTCGCCACACATTGTGATACATTGCTGGGTGCTGAAGTATTCTCTTTCCCAGCAGGTCCCTAAGGTCACACATTTTTTGGAAGAAACAAGCAAACATTTGCATTATAAACTGTACGTGTGAGTGTATGGATGTTTGGTGAAAGTTACATAAAAACACTGAAGCAGACACCAGATAAAGATCTTCAAACCCATCTAGTCTGCCCATTTTATCTAAGTATTAAAATACTGCAGATACTACTTGAGCTTTAGCCTTTTTTTTTTCCTATTCCTAAACATCTTTTGTATGTGTCCCATCTCTTTTGAATTCCATTATAGTTTATGACCCTTGCCCCATCTCTGTTAGGAAACTATTTCATACATTTGAAAGCTGTTCCATGAAGAACAACTTCCATCCACTACTTTTTAATCTCTCTCTTTCCACATTGATATCAAATCCCTTGTTTTTCTAGAATGTCTTTTTCAACAAAAGTAGCTTGGGTTTTTTTTTTTTTTTGTATCTCATTTATGCTCTTGAGATACCTGAATATTTATCAAACCCCTCATGCCATCCTCTCATCCATAATATATGTTTATGTCCGGAAGTGAACTTCACCCAGATTGTTGCCCTACTCTCAATTATCTTTACTCAGTTTATGCCCTTCTAGCAATATGGGCTCCAAAACTTGACACAATGCTCCAGATAAAGTTTCACAAATGATTTGTAGAGAGGTAGCATCAGCTCCTTTGTCTGTTGCTTCTACTAGCTATTCACTCCAGTGCCTTGCCCCACTGTCATCATGAGCTTATCAGACATGACAAGGTCGATATTCAAAAGACATTTAAACAGATAACTGAAAAAAGTTATCAGTCTAAATCACAAAACTGGCATGTTTAGAGACATATCTGGCTAAATTCTGATATTCAAAGTTAGCCAGTTAACTTATTCGGCTAACTCTGGTCATGTTGCTGACCTATCCTAAAGTTATAGCCAGATAAACATATCCGGTTAACTTTAAGATAGCTGGGTTATTCAGCAGCTGCAGTATATAGCATAGATAACGATCTTAAAGATAACCGGATATGTTTATCCATTTAATTTTACAACAGTTCTACAGCATGACCAGAGCTAGCTGCATAACTTAGGCCTGGATTCACCATTCTCGCACAGAATGGTGAATCCAGCGGTAATGGGGGGCGGGCCTGCGAAAGCCGGCAGCCATCGCACCACTGCGGTGTTATTGCTGCTGGCTTTTGCACCCAATAGCACCACCGTGAAAGGTGGTGCTATTGGGCGCGCTACTGGCGGCAATAACGTGGCTTACTTTATCGCTGCCAGCGAAGTTACCACCACGTCCGCCTCCTCGCCGCCCCGACTCTGCCCCCGCTTGCTATCGCACGTGAAAAGGGACTTTTTGCATGCGATAAGCCTTACAAAATAACCCCCTTAGCTAGCTAATAATCTATCTCCTTCCAGAAATGCCCTCCGCATGCCCCTCAGTTATCTAGCTAAATTTTACCTGGATAATGAGATATTTTGCTAAAGTTTAGATGGATAAGAGGGGGAAATAAACAAAAGTCAATATTTAGCTGGATAACTTATGAGTTATCCAGCTAAATGCCTCTGAATATAGGCCTCAGTGAATCTAGCAAAATAAATACTTATGTCTAAAAAAAATCAAGGATGATATTCAAAAAATCCTCCAAAGTCTAACTTATCCAGCTAAAGTTAGCTGAATAAACTACCTCAAGTTATTGTGCAGGATAAACATCCAGCTGAACATCCCGGAATAAAGTTATCTGGGTAAACCTAACCTACCCATATAACTTTGCATCCTAACTGGCATATCACTGGTTAAGCATTAGGCAGCCAATCCACTGCCCTTCCCCCCTGCACCCCAGGTGCTGTGCAATGCTGGATGTGCCAGAAGCCATATGCAAATTCATTGTGACATAGTAGTTGTTGGCAGGAAAAGACCCAAGTAGTCCATCTGGTCTGCCCAGCGTGCTATGTTTTTTATTATTTTGTTCTTAGGGTAATTGCTGCTCTGCATGTAATGATGAATCCTGGTCAAAGTTTTTTATGGGTTTTCAAAAAGTGGAAAAGTAGATGAGGTAAAATTCTATGCTCAAATATATGATACTGGTTGGTTGCAGCCCATTGCGGGCAAGAGCCTATGGATTATAACCAGTGAGCATTGTTAGTTCTGATACTTTTTCCCTTTTTACGTTTTTCGTTCAAAGAATTACATTCCCTTTGGTGCATTAATTTTTAAACAAAGTCCATGCCTGATGTAAACTCTTGACTTTTGCAGTTGCTCCTTTCAGTTTTTTCCTAACCATTTTTCTCATTTTATCATAATCTCCCTTTTAAAAAGTTAAATACTATTGCAGTAGATTATCTTAGCGTCTTCCCTTCAGTTATCAAGTCAAATTTGATCATGTTATGATCACTATTGTCTAGTGACCCTAACATCATTACCTCTTTCACTAAATCAAATTAGTATTCCACTAAAATAGCTCCCTTCCTTGTCGGTTCTTGTATTAGCTGCTCCATGAAACAGTCATTTATTTCATCTAGAAACTTCACCTCCTTAGCATGACCTGATGTGACATTTACTCAGTCAATACTAGGGTAATTGAAATCACCCATTATTACTGTGTTGCTAATTGTGTTAGCTTCCTTAATTTCTTTAGCATTTCATTGTCTGTCTGTTCATTCTGGCCAGATGGATGGTCGTACTCCTCCAGTGTTAATCTGTTCCCCTTTTCACATGGAATTTCCATGCATATAGATTCTACAGCGCATTTTGTTTCCTCTAGAACTTTTATCCTGTTTGACTTTATGCACTCTTTAACATAATAGTGCCACCCCGCCACCAATTTGATCCATCCTATCATTGCAATATAATGTGTACCCTGGTATCACAGTGTCCATTAGTTAACCTCCTTTCATCAGGTTTCTGAGATGTCCAGTTATATCTACCTTTTCATTCAGTGCTATGCATTTTAACTCTACTATCTTATTTTTAGACTTCTAGCATTTGTATACAGATATTTCAAAGTATGTATTTTGTTTGTGTGATGGGACCCTATGGGTTATGTCACCATTAAGACCTGGGTGAGCCTTTAGTTCAGTTAGTGAGAGTGTTGGTTAGTCAGAGGAGGAGGATACTATTCAAATGCAGCCCCTCCCTTTGAGGGGTCTGGAATGGCCATCCCCGTGAGAGACTATATAACAGCTCCCTAGAGGCAGTCCCTTTAAAGTTTGCTGAGAGGTAGGAGACAGAGAGGTGGGATGCAGCTGGTAGGCTTCCTAGTAGTGTAGCAGGGTTGCTAGTTTTCTTAGGAATAATATAACTACATCTCTGGAAATAAAGGTCTGCTCATTGTGCAACAGCTGGGTTGTAAATTGCATCTCTTCATGGGTACTCGTGCTATGGCTCATAAAGGAAAACCTAGGTGGCAGATTAAAACAAACAAAAAGCTGCCAGAAATTGGAAGGGTATGACATCAGAAGGATAACCTAACACAAGCCCTATTTCTTATTCATGTTATCTAAATATCTGCTAATTACCTCTGTCAAGGATGAGATACTAGGCTAAGTGGAACCTTATATTTGGCAGTCTCATGTTCCGAATATAAACAAGTATAGATGTGTATGGCAACTTAGAAGAATAAACTCTATGACTCCATGGTGTATGTGTGTGATTGTGTATGTGTGAGACAGGAAGCATATGTGAGATGTATGTGGTGGGGTTTGTGGAGCATGTGTGCACATGTGCCTCCTCTTCCTCTTCCTCTTCTCTTCTGCTCTCCCACCACCTCCTCTTCAGCCTTTCTGCAGCAGCTCCAATGGGTTGCTCTTCAATGGTTGGTAGGATAGATTTCCCTGGTCCACTTTGGCAGCAGTGTGTGGTGATATTTGGCAGTCCGGCGGGATAAGCTCTGCTGGCCCCCACAGTCCAACTGCCAGGGAAGAAAGGGAGCATTTTGGAAAGATAAGTGACCATTCCGGGGGGGGGGGGGTTTGAGTGGGGTGGGGGGGATATTAGATAGTCCCTAGAGGGCCCTATGCCACTGCTGCTGAGGGGGAATCAGGATGGGAAGAGGGGTGCTGCTAAGGAGTCTATTGTAGTGGGAGGAAATCAGGAAGGGGTGTTCCAGACAGAACTTCTTCATTGCTGCTGGGTGGGGGGGGGGGGGGGGTACACATTCCTTATGGAGGAGGTGCAGGAGAAGGAAATCTCCCCGCCCCTGCTAACCAGTCCTTTCTCTTTGGGATGGTTAGCAAGGGGATTTCCTTGCAGCTAGCATGGATGTTACACTTTGCTGCCTTACTATCCATTTTAATACTGAGGCCACATTACTGAGGGAAAGATTTAGAATGCCCTCAGTAAAATTTATGGCACCGCACATTAGGTCCCATTATAATCCACCTCAAGCCATAGGGAAAAGGTAGTTTAACAAACCCAAGAATAAATAAAAATGCATGTATAAATTAAAATTGTACTGAGTTGCACACTAACATTTTTAGTGTTAAATGTTAGTGAAGGTCACCCACCCCCAGGGTTAAATATTTAACCATATTTGTGTGCACAAGGTAGCACACAATTTATTTATTTATTTATTTTTAATTTTTATATACCGAAGTTCTTGTAGGGACTACAAATCACTCCAGTTTACATAAAACGAAGAACTGCTCAACAGAGAGCGTATAACATATGGAACCATATAACTGGTTGACAATTTAACATAGTGCTAATTAAAGTAATAATATTTTAACTGGTAATAAATAAAGAAATATAATATTTTATATAAGAAGTATAACTATTTAACGTAGTAATAAATATAAATATAAGCAATGCCAAATCTATATAAGAAATAAAGTGAATTTTTGAGCTCAAAGATAATTGTCCAGTTGCAGATTCTTAAATTAAGTACTTGATACATTGTCCATAGTTAAGGGATACCTGGTAATTAGGAAGTCTGTCAATTACAGTAAGATTAAGCGTCTGGGAAAGCTTGTTGGAAGAGAAAAGTCTTGGAAAGCTTGTTGGAAGAGAAAAGTCTTCAATGTAACATCACAACTATAAATGCACTGTTCAATACCAAAACCAGCAAAACATCACCCCACCCACCACCACTATAAAGTGTAGTAAGTGAAAAGATCAGTATTAGTTTGGAGCATTTATGGTTTTCTTTTATTTTTCCCTCAATAGTTTTTATAAAATATAATTTTAATTCAGTTTTTAGTTTCTCTTCTCCATGGAAAATGTTCAGGTATTTATGTAGATACTACTGAATAGATTAAGCTGTACACAAAAACTAGTATGGTTAAAAAAACCCCCCAACAACAACAACAACAACAACTAAAAATAATAGTTTCTTGTTGAACAGTTTCTACTGAATACTTCATTCCATTACGAGGGCCTTTATTTGTTTGCTAGGGTAACGTTTGCTAAAATGACATTTTGTGGTGTTTTCTTTCCCTTTTTGAAACAGAAAGATCTCAGGTTCAACTGAATGCTTGCCTGAGCCACGGAGTTGCATTTCCTCTCTATTCCATTACTTTGAGTAAGAAAATTTCCCTTTTTCTGTTCTTTGAAGTGGAAAAGCTAAGCTAAGTAACTATTCTCTTTAATTATAAAGGAAACCCCTATTGTTCCCACTGTATTACTTAGGGCTAACCTCATTATAAAGTACTGACTCGAGTTGCTGTATTATATTGCAATGTGTATCTATACACAGAACATGGTAAAATTGCTTTCAAGTTGCTGCTAAATTTACTTTTCATGCCCTGATTTACTTTTATTTACCTGTTATTAATTTTGCATTATTTTTTTTTCTATCCTAAGTTCTCTCTTCTGCCATGGACTTTGTTGCTATGTTTGTCTTACATAGGGGAACATTTTAGTTAGATTTTTCTGTAACCAGAAGGGATTGCCAAGACCTTAAAAATGATTTTATGAGGTAGAAGCTATAGATAGTTAACATTTAATATGTCTAAGGAGCAGAAGTGCATCTGATAATAAATTATCTACCTTTGCTTTGGGTTTTTTGTTTCTTTTCAAATTGTGGCTTCTTTGCTATATGGAAAAATGTATTAGGAGCCATAATCTTTCAAGGTTAAAAAGCTGTGTTTGCATTGGCCTGATGAAAGGAGCATAACTTTTGAAAGCTTATCACGAATGTAGTAAGTTACCTCACTAAAAGGTGCCACCTACTTATCTGTTGATCTTTATTTCTAAGGTTAAAAAGTTAAAGTTTGTAAGAGTATTTATGACGTTCAGAGACTAATCTGATCCTTTCATGTGCTAAACAGCTAAAAATCAACTAGCGGTTCCAAGTACCTTTACAAAACAATGCACCTGACTTCAGATATTACCATACCATACATTCATGTTGGGCATGAACATAATTTAAGTCATCTTAACTTAAAACATATTTGCAATTCATCAAGCTCACAGCTTTAGGTGTACTATAATGGGCTCTTGGGCATCAGTTTCTTTGTAAAACAATTAAAAAAAAAAACGTTATTGCTCTAAGCAACTGTGAAAGATTCTCTCAATCAAATACTACATTTTTGTTTTCTATCCCTGCTGTTTGTGAAAGGAAATAGGGACCAACAAAACTCTTCAGATGCCATTTGATGCCAGGTCCAAGTTTGACTAATTTGCACAAGACTCAGATTTTTTGGGGGGAAAAAATCTGGATTGTTGGATTTTTGAAACTTTTTCCACATTCAAAGTATTCAAGGACTGTTAACCTCTTCAAATACTTCAAACTTCAGATTCAGATGTAAATCTATGAATATTCTTATCTGAATAATGTTAGAAAGATCCAAACCAGGTAAATATGAACCTCAAATGACCTGGATTTATACAAACTAATTCATGACCTAGAATAGGTCAACCGTGATTATCCAAAATCACCCTTTCTCCAGAATGGATTAGGTTTGGATTTGATCCAAACCAGTTTGCTCATTCCTAGAACTACCATTAAAATGTAAGCAAAACCCTTCACTAAAGTTTATCTTTTTCTATTTTGGACATCAGTAAAGGTTTACAAACTTGAGGCTTTCTTTAGAATCCTTAAATTGTCAGCCCATGCTCACTCCAAAACAAGTAACTAACAGGCATCTATGATATTTTCCTCAGTATGAATTCATCATTATTACCTACACACTATTACTTTGAAGGTTGAAGAAGGTCTATATTTCAATTTAAGTGATGCCAAACAGGTATATACTTGACATTTTCTGTTCCTGCTGAAGCTTAAAGAGCTGACGACAGTTAAAATGTCTGGGAATTTTCTCATCTTCAAGGAGTGAGATGCAAGGAATTTCAGTGGGCATATGCCAAACCACAGATGGTTATAGTTAGAATTACACAGAAATAGCTTCATTTCACGAGACTTCAAATTCCCTGGTTGCTAAAGGTAGAAAAACAAAAAGGTTTTGTAAGAAAAAAAAGTTAAAATGTGTATTACCATGAAGAGAAGGATGTTGACAGTGCATAATAGAAGACTTCTGTTCAGAGTGGATTCTTGCATGTGCAAATTGTAATGTTTGTCCAGTTCAAGAAAACCCTCATTGGGTGACACTAACCACTGGGTATCAAACTCTTCAAATCTTCAGCAGTGAAAGATAAGCTGCTTAACATGGCAATTGGAGGAAAATATTTGCACATAGCTGGAAGGCTACTGCATTACTACCAAAACCAACAAAACAGAGCAGTATCATATCTTATAAAAAGACTCTTCCCTATTTTTTTTTTCCAAAGAACTGCTGGGTTTAATACCAGTAGCTAAAGGTTGAGCAATTTGTATGCAATCAGAAATCAAGTAACCATAGTTGTTTGAATATAAAATTTTACCTTGATAGCACACTAATGAGCTGTTGTAAGGAAAACTATATAGTCTATTCTATTTGAAAGCAGAAGAAAATATAATTCTTATTCACTGCTTCAATACTATTTTTTAATCAGAATCTTTAATAAGTAAAAGAAGAGCTTTTTTTATTTTTTATAATAGCTGATATGCTACTAATCATCTCTAGAATTTAAAATATATCTTTATCTTCTCTATGGGTAGAAATGAACGTGCACTCATTTTGCATATCATGCTATCATTTTCTCTGCCCTTTTCAATAGGATCTTTAAGGTTTCATGTAATTTTATACTTATATACTGTTTTTTCTTCAAAGAATTTTCTTGAACCAACACGGTTTACAAAAAATGAACACAAATTAAATCTCCCTAAAATACATATCTGTCTTTGACTGGCGTTTTCCCAAGTCCTGTTAATCATTAAATACTTGAAGCATGCAACATGAGATCTGTTGCTTTGAATTCATTTCCCATTGTTTGTTAATGGTCATTTTTGCTTATTTTTAATTATATAACATGTTGTGCTGGAGACTGTTACTTTTTAGGAAATTACACAGTAGGATTGCTCTTACTTGGGAATTTAATGGGCTGTGTAATCAAATCACAGCTTATAAATAAAAGCAATTTCAATGCAGACAAGTGCTACCATGAGCAATTGAGCATAATATGTCCCCCATTTGAAGGAATAGTTTGTGAAGGTAATTGTGGTAGTGTCTTTTAGCCGCTCTTCTAATACAGGACAGTGTGGCGTTGTATCTTTAAAGAATGATGGATGAGATGGGAGAATCAGACTCAATGGGGTTTATTTTCTTTTCAGCAGCTTGGTCTTTGCAGTAACACAACAAAAGTAGAGCCAAACATTGAAAATCTAATAAGAAGCTTTCACAGAGTGGACCCACATATTAGGGAAATGTGCAAAAAAAATGTTTGGTTTGGATTGCGATTTTGCTTCATTCAGTGATTTGTTTTGTGGGAGCCAAAATTTGTATTTGTTTATTCATGTCCTTTGTTCTCCATTAAAGTCAAAGGGGGAAACAATGCATCTTATTTTGGGCTCTAACTCTAAGGTTTTCTAAGTTTAATGAAACTTGCAGTCAGATGCCCGCAGCAGAGGAAAAAGCACTCCAAGACACGAAAAGTGGGTCAAAATGGCACAAAGATGAATAGTCTAAGGCACCATAAAGGAGGCAAAGTAGATCAAACAGTGTCACAAACAGCCCAAGACACCATATCTCCCACTGCGTAGACAATGAAAGAGTTTGCAAAAAGGGGCGGAAAGTGGGTGTGGTTTGGGTAGGCTGTGGGAATATCAGGGGGAGGCCAAGAGATGTGCGTACCGGGGTCCCCTGTCACGTAAATTTACTTCTGCAATGGAGGACATGTAAGTAGTAAAATAAAAAATGTTAGGCCAAGCAGAGGGGTTTAGGGGTCAGGGCTAACAGGAGGAAGGATGGCTATAAAATTCAGGAGGTTAGCAAGTCCTATCCCTAAACTGGGTAAACTGGGAACAAATTGGAAAAACTATCTATGGCATTGGAGTTCATCCCTTGTAAAATTTCCCTGACTTACATGGTACACGTGTGATTTGTACGCACATGCGAGCATCCATTTAAAATTGTGTGCACATGTACATGCATCCAGCTATTTTATAACATGCATGCATACATATATGTATATTATAAAATGGACGCATCTCTGGTTGCAAGCCAGTATACATGCGTACATATGCGCCCGCACAACTGTTTCAAAGTTATTCTCCATGTGTTATATGTTCCAGTCCTGATGTTCCGAGTTCCAGTCCTGATGTTCCGTGTTCCAGTTCTGATGTTCCGTGATCCAAGTCCTGATGTTCCATGACCCAGTCCTGATGTTCCAAGTCCTGATATTCCAGGTCCTGAGTAGCCCGTTCCTCCGGAGATTCCTTGTTTTTAAATTCTGAGTTCCAGGTTCTGAGTTCCATGTTTTAATTCTGAATCTTTATCCTGTTCTGACTTCGGAGGATCCAAGGGGTTGCTTCGTTCCTGACCTGTGTTTGTTGTCCAGAGCTTGTCCCGCTCCCCTCGTGGTCTGCGACCAGCCGACTGGCTGTGTGGGCGCGTAGAGGACAGTGTGGTCCGTGACCAGCCTGGCTGGGCTGTGCAGGGTGCCTGAGGGACTTTGCTCATTCCTCATCTGAGTCTCCACATTCCAAGTTCCTCGTCTGAGTCTTCAGCTCCAGAGTCTTCGTCTGCCCTTGCCTCTTGTCCGTCCTGCCGCCTCTGCCGTTACCCAGCGGCAGGTCCGAAAGGGCTTGGAGTGGTCAGAGGACTACTCAGAGACCAACCTTGTGTGGTTGGCCTCACCGAGGCTGTGCAGGTCGGCGGGGGCCTGGGCTTCTGGTTCTTCCCAGATGAGGCTTTGTCTCATCTGCCTTGGCGCTTCCTTGGAGCTCCTCTCCTAGTTCGCCGAGGTCCAAGGGCACATTTCTTTCCGGGATCAGGGGCACCCCCTTGCGCTCCCTCCTACGGATCCGCTACAGATTGCGAAAGCCATGTGCCCGGTGGGACTGTCCTTGTCCCGGGTCTTGTTCCTGGACTTCTTCGTCCCAACAAAACTTTTTTGGGGGGAATTTTTTTTTTCTCCTGGGTTCTACACGACCTGCAGGAAGCACCTGCACCCAGAGATTCATTTCCAGTGTCCGTTTTCTGTGTTTCCAAGTTCCACGTTCCAATGTTTTTCCCTACGACCTGCAGGAGGTGCCTGTACCAGAGATTCATTTCCAGTGTCCGGCATCTGTGTTTCCAAGTTCCACGTGCCAATGTACTTACCATATGACCTGCAGGAGGCGCCTGCATCATCCATGTTCCATTTCCAGATGTTCCAGATGCCTTGCCCGGTTTTCCAATCTCCCAAAGGCGGGGAGGGGACCCCCTTTGAGGGGGGGTGCTGTTGCGATTCTGCTCGCGGGCCTAGCGCGAGCAGCCTCTTACCTCCAGCCTGTTTCCCGACTTAGTCCCCGGGCCCCCAGAGCAGCTGGAGCCGCAGCCTGCCTTCTTCGTCTGTGCTCCCGGTCTCTGCTGATATTCCGTGGTCCAATCCTTCTCTCTGGGATCGGGGACACTCCCTTGTGCTCCCTCCTATGGATCCGCTACACCATGAGAAGGGCAAAGCAGCATCAACAATGATAAGAATACTACAAGGCACTAAAAGAGGGGTAAAGCAGCACCAATAAATGGCAGGAACACCTCAAGGCACCATGAGATCTTCAGCAAGCATGTCAAGCATTGAATTGGCATTTATTTATTTAGAATAGCAAGACCAGTCAATGAGTACCAATAAAGTAATTTGAAAAGAACTTTGAAGATAGCAGTACCAGATACAAAAATCCCCAAAGGGACCAATATAATCACAAAGCAGAAGAGTACTGCAATTAAAACCCCAAATCATAGGTGCAGAATAATGCAACAAGAAGAGTGACCTTAACACTAGGGATGTGCAGCAGAGATAGATTCGTCCCACTCAGTATTCGTCGGGAACCAAATCCATTGCATCTGTTCTCGGAGGACCCCGATCTGTTCATTAGTTACATATGTATTCGTTTCCCAAAAAAACCTGCCTTCCCAACCCTTTAAATTTAATTAACTACAACCCCCCACCCTCCTGACCTCCCCAAGACTTGCCAAAAGTCCCTGGTGGTCCAGCGGGGGTCCTGGAGTGATCTCCTGCACTTGGGCTGTCGGCTGCCGGTATTCAAAATGGCACCAATAGCCTTTGCCCTTACTATGTCACAGGGGTTACCGGTGCCATTGGTCGGCCCCTGTCACATGGTAGGAGCAATGGACGGCCGGTGCCATCTTGTGCTCCTACCTTGTGACAGGGGCCAATCAATGGCACCGGTAGCCCCTGTGACATAGTAAGGGCAAAGGCTATCGGTGCCATTTTGAATACTGGCAGCCGACAGCCTGAGTGCAGGAGATCGCTCCAGGACCCCCGCTGGACCAACAGGGACTTTTGGCAAGTCTTGGGGGGGGGGGGGGTCAGGAAGGTGGGGGTTTATTCGTTAGTGATACGTTGTATTCGTGGGGGCTTCGCCATACATTTCGTGACCCCCACGAACACAACAAATATGGCATATACGTTGCGGATTGCCAATGGGTTGCAAACAAATGCACACCCTTACTTAACACCTCAAGATACCATGAGGGGATGAAGCAACATGAATAGTGTCAGGAATACCCTCAGATACTAGGAGAGGGGTAAGGCAGGAAGCGCATTGGTCACCACCCCAAGTCACAGAGTGAGGGATAAGGCAGCAAGAAGAATGGCATCAAAACCTCAAAGCATCAAAAAAGGGGCATAATTCACCAACAGTGGCATGAACACCCCAAATCACCATAAGAGGGGCATAGCATCATGAATAGTGACCTATAAGTAGAGAAATTACTGGAGGAAGTCTTAACAGTGCTGATGTGCAAATTGGTCCTCAGACACGGGTGTAGGGTAGATGACTAACTGAACCATCTAGAAACTGTAAGATGGTAAATTTACATAGTAAAATATTAAATGACAGCGGATAAAGACCAAAATGATCCAATCTGCTCAGTGGCAATTTTCCCTCTTTGGATAGATATGCATAGAAAATCCTACATGAAACCCAACACCCACTCCCCATGTGTCTTTTTGAGTTGCAATTCCACATTCTCCTACCCTTATCCTCCAGACATCATCAACCAGGTCTTTAATTTCCATGGACCTTCATCATATCCCTCGCTTCTCTTAAATCCAAAGATAACTCATTCCATAAGAATGGAATTGCCTGAGAAAAGCTTCGATTTTGCAACCTGATATGTCAGAAGGACTTCACAGCAGGGAGTTGCTGATTAGATTTAAAGGCCGTTTAAAGACTTCCAACTCAATTGATTTGTCAATTTCCCCTCAATATCTTAAATGGCAAAACTAGACATTTAAACTTATGGCATGACTTAACTGGTAATTAATGCAACCACAACAATAATAGTGCTATAGCCATCTGCCTAGATCTTCCACATAGAATTCTTGCAGCGATATTTTGAATCACCTGCAATTTCCACTTTGGGGGCCTTGCAACCACTCAGCCTTGCTGCCATACCCTAGACTGTACATCTTGGAGGTCTTGCTGGCACTCTGCCTTGCTGCCATACTGCTGACACTACACTTGAGGGTCTGGCTGCCACTCTGCCTTGCTGCCATTCATGCCCATGATGCTACACCTTGGGAATTTTTCTACCACTTTTCCTGGCTGCTATGCCTCATACTATATCTTGAGGACCTTGTTGCCACTCTATCTTGCTGCTATGCTTCTTATGATATACCTTGGAGGGCTTTCTGCTACTTTGCTTTGCTGCCTTATCTTTGTTGCATCACTTGGGGTTCTATTTGCCACTCTGGCTTGCTGCTATACCTGAGACTTTATGCCTTGGCGATCTTGCTGCAATACCAATTATGTGACACATTGGAGGTCTTTCCGACACTCAACCTTGCTTCCATACTACAGACTTTACACCTTGGGAGTCTTTCTGCCACTCTGCCTTGCTGTTATATCCCAGACTCTATATCTTGGGATGTTTATGCTATTGTGGGTGGCTGCTTTGCAGCTCTCATGGTGCTTTGAGGTTTTCATGCCACCTTTGTACTGCTTTGTCCCTTTGTCAGTGTCTGGGTATTTTTTCTGCATCTTTACTGTTGTTTCCTCTTTATGGTGCCTTAGGATGTCCATGCCACTCTTAGTGCCACGTTTCCCATGTTGTGCTGGCTTTGGGGGTTTATGTCACTTTTATTGGTGCCCTCTTTTGAAGCTTTGTGGTAATCTTGAAATTCTTGCTCCTTCCACAGCCCATATATTTCCAGCAGGAGAAGACCAGAATGCTCATCTGCATACTTCTCCCAGAAGCCCCAGTGGAGGACTCCAGATGACACCACAAGCAGTCTAGGCTTCAGCTCCTATAGCCCCAGCTTCCACAGGCCCCACACACTTTCAGCAGGAGAGGACCAGAAGGCTCATCTGCATATTTATCTCAGAAGCCACAGCAGAGGATTCCAGAGGATACTAGGAGCAGTCCAGGCTTCAGCTCTCACAGCCCCAGCTTCCACAGGCCCCGCACACTTTTAGCAGCAGAGGACTGGAAGGTGTATACCAAAATTTACAACTAGATTAATACATTAGTAGCAAATTATTTCACAACAAGAGAAATTAGGTATGTAATCAGGTCTTTCCCATTCCTTTACCCAGGTACCAGAAGCTACAAATAACTAAAGAGTGGCTGGGAAACATACTGCCAAAGCTGTTGCCACTGTTACTTCTTCACTGTTGTCCAGACAGATGTCCTGATCCACAGTGAGGACCCAGCTCCATGTGAAAGATGTCTGTAGATCGACTCCCTCAGGAAACAGGTGGCAGAACTCAGAGAGAAGGTGGTGAGACTGAGAAGCATCCAGGAGAATGAGGACTACATTGATAAAATGCTTAATGAGGCATCAAAGATGGAGAAATCAAGCAGAGGGGAATGTGTAACTGGAGCACAAGATGACAGCCAGACCACGGTAACTAGGCTTATTAGAACCTACTCCTGACTCCAATTTCCTTTGTGCTGAAAAAAACAGTATGCAGGAGGGCCAGTGGGAGGCCTACAGGGAGCAGGAGCACAACTGGGAAACACACAGAAAAGGGAGGTCACTGGAGGGCCTAGATAGGACAAGACAGGGCACAGAATACAAGCAGACAGAATAGGCCCAAATAAGAGAAGGAAAAGGCAAGGAGCATAAGCAAGAGACAAAAAACGGCAGGGAGAAAAACTAGAAGGCTTAAACAGGGCAGGAACCAAACATAGAACAAGGGCAAAGTAAACAGGCCAAGGTCCAAGAACAAGGGCAAGGTTATACAGGCAAGAGCAAAAGAACAAGTAACCAAAGGGATGGGATGTTAGAAAAGCAAGTGACTGTTGGCTACTTTAAATGATGGGTTACGGAAGTAGGCCATAACACAACTGAGGTTGGCCTGTGGATACGAGTAGCGCGAAACACCACACCCCAGGGTGACTCAAGCCTTAGATAATGATGACTTAATTTCTTTTTGGATGCTCATAGAGCTCCTGGTAGAGAAGGAGGATGTGGGACCAGAGGTTGGGTCTTGCCCCAAGAAATGTAAGTAATTCTGATCTGAAAGAACGAGAGTAGCCTGCTTTGCCCACCTTTCTGGGTATAAATTGTGTTTTGCTTACTGCTCTCCTTTATCTCTACTGCAGTAGATAGAGTTTGTTATTGAAGGACAAAGTGACATTATCTGGGTTGTCAAGTCTGGGTCATCGGAATGGATTGAAGCAGCAATGAAATGGCAGAGACTAAGGAGAGAACCACATTGCCCGGAAGATTTCAGACCTTGCTATGTTATAGTACTCTATTTGATGTTTATTCTCTCGTTTATAATTTATGCATTGCTATGCAATCCTTGCTTGGTTCCTTGCCCTGATTTTTCCTTTGATAATGAGAAGTGTACGAATCCCTTGAATAATCTGCTACACAGGAGTGCACATTCTGTGACAGAAGTGGGCAGAGGAAATATGTCTGTGAACTTACCCTTTCCCTTGCAATATTATTCAAGCAGACATCTTGTGCCTTATGCTCACCCTTACAATATTCAGTAGATGCTACCCTACAGATTTTTTAGATTCACTAACTCGCATGGTAGGTAGACCTTTCTATGTGCCTACCTGACCCTTAGGACTTAGGTCCCTGTATCCCCCACTATCGAGTGCAATAGACAGCTGTGTACTGAGGAAGCTGCCTCATTTGTGCCCCTTACATTAACAGAAAGGAATGGCCTTATAGCCGCCTCTAGCCTAAACATACTCACTTTGGGTGCCTCCGGTGCAGTGGCTACTGCTAGGCTGGCCACTGCTATCTTGTGCTCACATGTGGTGGTGGATTTAAACAACAACATAGCTAAGTCCTTACATGATTCCAATAATCTCCCTGCTCACTGGCTAGATGATCCTGAGTAGGGAAAAAAAACTTTCCTAGGCCTTTGGGAACAGATTAGAGCTTGGGGCTACAAGCTTACCATGTACTTTGCTGTTGGAATTGCTATAGTTATTGGCCTTGTTGTCTTTTGCACTAGAATGTTGCTACAAAATATTATTATGCTTCTTTCCATTATCCTTCTCTCTCATGTTTTGGAGGATGCAGTGTATTAGCATAACGTACAGTTTTGTGGAAGACATCTAGATGGAAGCTCATGAGAGGGCCATGGTAGGGCCCCGAATGAGAGAGAAGTGCAACATTATTCTTACTGGAAAATTTTTGTAGCCTGATCTTGGAATCACATTTGTCCAAGATCCATTTTCCTAGAGTTTAGGGACGGAGTGTATGTGAGTTAGGAATTAGGGAAAGAGGACACAGAGGGTCAGGTAGCCCCTAAGTAAAATGGATCAGGGCCAAGGGCTACGCTTATATACTACTTGCTTATATACAGAAATATTATTCCTAACTGCGATGGAGAAGGTACAGAGAAGGGCTACCAAAATGATAAGGGGAATGGAACAGCTCCCCTATGAAGAAAGACTAAAGAGGTTAGGACTTTTCAGCTTGGAGAAGAGACGGCTGAGGGGGGTTATGATAGAGGTGTTTAAAATCATGAGAGGTCTAGAATGGGTAGATGTGAATCAGTTATTTACTCTTTCGGATAATAGAAAAACTAGGAGGCACTCCATGAAGTTAGCATGTGGCACATTTAAAACTAATCAGAGAAAGTTCTTTTTTACTCAATGCACAATTAAACTCTGGAATTTGTTGCCAGAGGATGTGGTTAGTGCAGTTAGTATAGCTGTGTTTAAAAAAGGATTGGATAAGTTCTTGGAAGAGAAGTCCATTACCTGCTATTAATTAAGTTGACTTAGAAAATAGCCACTGCTATTACTAGCAATGTGCCGGAATAGACTTAGTTTTTGGGTACTTGCCAGGTTCTTATGGCCTGGATTGGCCACTGTTGGAAACAGAATGCTGGGCTTGATGGACCCTTGGTCTGACCCAGTATGGCATGTTCTTATGTTCTTATGTTTAGTAGGAAACTGGCAATTGCAGCATGGCTGCTGAATATAACTGAATACGTGCATGGCTGATGAATATAACCAGATAAGTGCAAGTTAACCGGATAAACTATATCCAGATAACGTTAGACCTGCTATTGAGCTTATTCGGTTAACTTAATATAGGCATTTATCTGGTTATAATAACTGGATAAGTTGCCTTGCCTTGATCTGCCCATTGCCTGCCCCCAAGATATCCGGCTATCTACTTAACTGGATAAATACTTAACCAGCTAAATGGCGGCCGCTGAACATAGCTGGATAGTTAGCAGCTGCCACTTAGCCGGATAAGTAGCATTTGAATATCTATCCCTAGTAGCCTAGTGATTAGAGCAGTGGACTACAAACCAGGAGACCAGCGTTTGAGTCCTGCTGTTACTCCTTGGGACCTTGGGCAAGTCCCTTTACCCTCCATTGCCTCAGGTACAAACTTAGATTGTAAGTCCTGAGGTGATAGGGAAATACCTACAGTACCTGAATGTAATCCACTTTGAAGCACTGTAAAAAATGGAATATAAATCTAAATAAATAAATTATAGTTAGTGTTAACCATATGAAACTGCATATGAGATGTTAGGATAATATGGAGGTATTTTGCCCTGACATTTAATTTTACATTGCTGATTTCATTGCCTGTAATTTTAGGGGAAGTGTTTGCTGTGAGTTATATTACTGCCATTAGTTCTTATGTATGAATAAAGCTCACATACTAGGGATGTGCAGACAAAAAAGTTTATGTTCATAAGTCCATAAGTCGAAGGTGAGGGTCAATTTCGGTCAATATGGTCATATGTAGAATTCCATAAGTTGAGGCTATGTCCATACGTGCACCGGTTCCCTAAATAAAAATTTAAACCCCTCACCCTCCTTAATCCCCCCCCCCCCCAAGACTTACCAAAACTCCCTGGTGGTCCAGCGGGGAGTCAGGAAGCCATTCCTGTATTCCTTTGCGAGGAGCACGTGATGTCGGCGTCACGTCGGAGTGACGCGGACGTCACGTGATTCACCGCGCCTCCGCTCCCCGGACCCCCGTTGGACCCAACCGGAACTTTTGGCCAGCTTGGGGGGCCTCCTGACCCCCCCAAGCTGGCCAAAAGTTCCGGTTGGGTCCAACGAGGGGTCCGGGAGCGGAGGCGCGGTGGACCACGTGACGTCCGCGTCACTCCGACGTGACGCCGACGTCACGTGATTCACCCTGCCTCCGCTCCCGGACCCCCCGTTGGACCACCAGGGAGTTTTGGTAAGTCTTGGGGGGGTCAGGAGGGTGGGGGGTTTAAGTGTTTATTTAGGATCAACGATCGCGATTTCCAACTTATTGAATAAGTTGGAAATCGCGATCGTTGCGCCTCATCACTTTTTTAAGTTAAAAAAAAAAAATAAGTTGCGTTTTACATATGCGTTCAAAACGAATGCACACCCCTATCACATACTATATATTCCTTTTCCAATTTCTCTCAGTGTGTGTACCTTATTTCTGCTGGGTTACACAGGGCAAACATCCCACTCCATGGCCACATTACAGGTCTATCATCACTTCTCACTTTTATTTATTTCAAAATTGTGTTTATGGGAACAGCATTATAATAGGATACAATTCTGCTTTAATGACTAGATGAGGAGGCCCATCTTTTAAACAAATTGTCATTTACATCATGCAGTGACCACAATTGTAGCAATATTGGGGAAAAGTAAAGAACATGTGAGATTTCCCTAAAATGTCAAAAAATGAATTATTTGGCAAGAAGTTTCAATCACAAAATAGCATTTTACATCCAAACGTTTTTCAGGTGATGGTCTCTATGGGTGAAAAATTGTTATCAATAATGAAAAAATCTGATTCTTATATAAACCTTGATATTTTCAGGGACTGACTATTGCAACTCTTTGTTGTTAGGGCTACCGGATAATACCCATAGGCACCAGGCGCAAACAAAAGTACGCTGGATTTTATAAGATACGCGCGTAGCCGTGTGTATCTTATAAAATCCGGGGTCGGCGCGCGCAAGGGGGTGCACATTTGTGCACCCCCTTGCCGTGCCCCAAGCCCTGCGCGCGCGTTTCCTCCCCCCTCCCCCCCCCCCGCACCTTCCCCTCCCTTCCCAACCCACCCCCCGGCCCTATCTAGACCCTCCTACCTTTATTCGAAAAGTTACTACTGCCTCCGGGCAATAGTAACTTACGTGCGCCGGCGTGGCAGGCCCCGACACAGGCCGCTGTGTCGGGGCACTCGGCCACGCCCCCGGACCGCCCACACGCCCCCGAACATGCCCCCGAGCTGACACCACGCCCCCTGGCCACGCCCCCGACCGCCCCTTTTTGCAAGCCCTGGGACTTACGCGCGTCCCGGGGCTTGCTCGCGCCGCCGAGCCTATGCAAAATAGGCTCTGCATGCGCAGGAGCGTTTTAAAAGGGTTACACACATACCTTATGCGCATAACCCTTTTAAAATCCGGCCCTGAGAGCACTGCAATTACTACACAATTCTGCCGCAAAGGGTATTGAGATGTTGTAGGGTCTACGATCATATTATGTCTGTTTTATTATCTCTATACTGGCTTAGAGATGTGCTTAGTTTTAAGTTTTCGCGTCGGGCTTCAGGTCAGGCACTTCATGGAAAACTTTGTTTTCCTATGTTTCTTTTTATTTTTTTTCGACAAAACGGACCAAAAAAAAAAAAAAAAACCACCCCAACCCTTCAAATTTACTTACTTACAATCCCCACCATCCCGATCCCCCCCAAAGACTTACTAAAAGCCCTGGTGGTCCAGCGGGGTCCCGGGAGCAATCTCTCCCTCTCAGACCATCGGCTGCCACTAATCAAAATGGCGCAGGTGGTGCTTTACCCTTACCGTGTGACAGGGGCTACCGGTGCCATTGGTCGACCCCAATCACATGGAAGGAAGTCGGCCCATGCCATTTTTAAAGATGGCGCTGGCTGTCCATTGCTCCTACCATGTGACACGGGCCGACCAATGGCACCGGTAGCCCCCGTCACATGGTAAGTACAAAGGGCCACTGGCGCCATTTTGATTCCTGGCAGGCCCGATGTCCCGAAAGTGGAAGATCACTCCCGGGACCCCCGCTGGACCACCAGGGCTTTCAGTAAGTCTTGGGGGGGGGGGGGGGTGTTGGGATGAGGGGTTGTAATTAAGAAAATTTGAAGGGTTGGGTTGGGTTTGCTTTTTTTTTAAATAAATGTGCCCCTCCCCCCCCCCCCCCCACGCTAATCCGAAAAATTAATTTTTCCCAAATTTTGTGGAAAATCCGTTTCGGGATTTGGGTCCTCTGAATCATGCCGAATTAGACAATTTCGTTGAAAATGTCCAATATGGCAAAAACAAATGCACATGTCTATACTGGCTACTGATTAAAGCAAGAATTAAATATAAAGTGCTAATGCTGATCCCTAAGTTGATTAATAATACAGATGTGCCAAGGCTGGAATCAGGATTGCACCTTTATATCCTGTCACAACTACTATACTCCACTTCTATCTTCTAGAGATTCCTACAGTCCATCAAGCCCATTTGTGTGAAATAAGGGACCTTGCATTTTGTGTGGCAGGTCCTTTAACGTGGAACACAATCCAGAGTATCTAAGAACTATGAAAGAGTCTACTCTACAATGTTTAAAAAAGCCCTAAGACATTCAGTAGGACAGTTAGTGGACAAGTTATCCTGCTAAAGATAGTCAGATACATCTCGTATATTCAGCGGAATAAATGTTCTTCTGAATATACTATGCTAAAGTTATCTGGCTACATATAGCTGGATAAAGTTTAATCTTAATCAGCCATTGTTTAAATATAGCTGGTTAGGCCTAAAGTTATGTGGCCATGTGTGGCCATATAACTTGGTACTTATCCAGATATTTTCAAAAGATATCCAGGTAAGTAGTGTTCCTTTGAAAAAAAACTTGTTGCGGGTCCCCTAGAAACATGGGGGATAATATTCAGTAAGGTGGTTAGTGGACAAGTTATTCAGCTAAAGTTAGCTGGATAACTTATCCCGTATATTCAGCGGGATAAATGTCCCACTGAATATAATTTCCTAAAGTGATCCAGCTACATTAAGCCAGGTAACCATAAAAACTAACTGGCTGTGTTTGAAAATAACTGGTTAGGATTTTTAGTTATCCAGCCTTGTGTAGCTAGATAACTAGTTGCTTATCTTCAAAAGATCTGGTTAAGTAGTGCTCCTTTAAAAAAAACCAGTCATGGTCTCTCAGCTCAATTTGCACCCTCCACCACAATAATCTCAACGAACCCGCTGGCCAGGACCTCTCCCCTAACCTTTTAGACCCAGGCAGTGGTGTGATTTGTCCCTCCTGTGCATGTGTGTGGTTGCAATGTACACTGTTTCTCTTTGCTGATGCTGCAGGGACCAGACATGATACAGAATTGGGTGTTCAAATTACATTTACTGTGATTCTTTAAAATAAATCAATGTCCATTAACCAGTAACTGTGCTAGTTACAGCTGGGTTTACACTGGTTACTGTCTCTCTCACTCTCTGTCGGTATCCTTAATCTCAAGCTCCTGGGATGATCTTATCACTCCTGGATTAAGTGAACAAACTGTCCCAGGTGGGCTGGGAAATCCTTTGTAGTGAGGAGATCCCCAAATCCTGGAAGAATCCTACCTGAGGTAGAAAAGTCCTTTATTCTTCTCCCCAGACTGTGGCCTGTGTCCCATAGGTTGGAGATCCAGTGGAGGTTTCCAAACGATCTTGCCTCTACTCCTTGGACTCCTCCTGGTATGACCTCACTGGAGGAAAGTTCTGATAGTGATGGAACCAGACTATAACAGGACAACTCCAATGTAAAAAGGGGTGGTACAAAAACCTCTTCACAAACCACAAAGGGAACAAAGAACTTTCAAAAGTCCCAAACTCACCTCTGAGGTGACACTGTCACCTCAGATCCTTTACTTGCATGGACAAGGGCTAGAAGATCTTCTGCTCCCTGGCCTCCAGAGCTGGGGCATGTCCTTCACCAGGAAAGGACCAGGGTTCAAACCAGTCAAAATCAAAATATAGCCGAATTCTAGCAAAAGTCTCTTCTCTGAAATAAAGGCAGACTGTCTCAGGCAAGGAGTACTCTTAGAGGAATCTTCTCTTAAATGCACCACCAAATTAGTTTTGTAGGCCCTAACTCAGAACAGGGGAGTCCAAGAATAGATCCCATAATTCAGAGGCTAAACCAAAGGACCACCTAGCCCTACATTCTAGGCTGAGATCAAACCAACACAGACAATATCAGAGGGAGATGCTGTAGGGAATGGTCTGTCCCTTTATCTGTACTACCAGAACAGGGATTTAGGCCATCTAGTGGAGACCTGGGAGTCCCTACAGTTGTTTTATCATAGCACATTTTTATCTACATTTTATTGTAAGCTGCTATGATCATTGGAGTGCATGTCTAAAAATATTCTGTTCTCTGCTGAATAAACAAAATTCTCAACAAAAAATAAAAATATTTTTAAATAAAATAACTACAACCGATGACTAACACTGTCTCATAATACCAAAAATTGTTACATTTTTTGCCTGGCAGTTAGCTTCTACTTCTGGGATCCAGCACCATGAGCCTTTATTTGCAACCATTTATACATTTTCCTCCTATTTTTATATCCTCCTCTCCAGGCATTGCAGATAAAGTCCTTGACAAGGGGCAACAAAATTCAGATCCCAAAGGAACCACAAAATTCAGATCCTGCTGGAACCTGGCCAATGTTGACCTTAAGTTTGGCCACTAGGTGTCACTGTTAAACGATGGTAGAGACTATCTCCTACCATGGACTTGACCCCTGCCTGTGCGGCATCCTCAGCCCCTGCCATCCCCAGGAACAGAAGATCTGACAACTGTTAATTCTTATGGCTTCTTTCAAAAGATTATTTTTTTTTATAGGTATAACAGATCATTGCACAGAAATGTTGAAAATTGCATCGTGCAGTTCTTTTGAAATACAGTAAAGATGACACCTGTCTGAGAATATTCATACGGATATATTAATATAGGCCTAAACTGTTAAAATGAAAACACAAAATCAAAATTTTCCAAGATTTCTTGAAATTCATTTACCATTCATGCTAATTATATCAGGTGGATATCTGTGAGTTTAATTTATAAAATTACATTCTCTTTTCCGAATTACTAGAGAAACAGGATTATAAAGGCAGATGGAAAACACAAGATCCATTTCTAGGTCTGCCCTTTCTCCGTACCTAGTGTAATACTATAGACCCTACTGATATCTGACTTCATGCTCACTCCCCCACTGCTAAGGATCTATTTTTCTTGTCCCATGCATTCTTGAATTACATGATCATTTTACTCCATTAAGAGACTTCCGTTTAGCAATCACCCTTTCTGTAAAAAAATGCTTCCTAATGTTTCTTCTGAGTCTATCCCCTCTTTCATTTTCATAACATAATCCCTTTTTTATAGGAATTCTTTTCATTTAAAAATTCCTTGCATCTTGAAAAAATTAGCTTCCCTCTTGGTCTCCCATGTGACAGATGGGGATTATACACCACTATACTAACAAAAAAAATAAACTGGGAGTATTTGCATATTTATAGTCATAACATGAGAGGACTACATTATATGATATATTTACATTAAATACAGCACAAATGTACATTTTTAAGTTTTTATCTCTGCCTTTCTTTCTCTTATCACACATACTCTTTCAGTCTGCCCACCTGCCCTCTCCCAACCTATCCTACCAATCTATCATTAAATTGAGATAGATCTAGAGTTTTCTTAAAGCAGTAACTTGTTTTTGGTTGTTTTCTTACAGAAATGCCCCTAAAGCCAAATTTTCTTGGTGTCTTGAGGATCTCTGGATCCACAAAAATACTGTATCCAAAAATACTAAAATCTACATAATTACCTTATACTACAGTATGTGAACATTTACTGTGCATTGGCCAATCAAGTCATTCTAATGACAATGAAATTTCATGCTTTCAAATTTTGAATTTCTGTAGAAGTAGGTGTTGATGCTATGGGGTGCATGGTGGAAGTAGGACAAGGAGGGAAAGAGGCTGTTCCTTTGCAAAAAGATGAAAAGTTTTAAGTCCTCATAGTTAATAAAGAAAGGTATGTGAATCATATCCAGGAAGATGACCAGACAATCCATAAATACTATAGTCATGTGACTAATCCAGCCATCTACAAAGCTGCAAATAAAAATGCATATGGAGTATGTTTAAGAGCCAGGTGCTATTGTTAGAAGAATACTAGCCTAGCTATCATCTGGATCTTGTTAGTAGCATCTGACAAGGAGAATGAGAAGTAGCACAGCTTGATGATTTTTGCTATACCCTTCCATTGCATACACAAAGAAGTTCGGGCTGAAGTGATGCGACTGATACAGCATCTGCTTTGAGGTGATATGCAGAAACAATTGAACTAAGCACAAAATATATTGTTGGTGTCTGAACCCATATGATCTACATAATTTGGTGGAAACAAGATAGATACATTCAAGAACTGACCCTTGAATTCAGGAAGCACTATTGAAAATGTTTGTTGTCTAAGATGTGGCTTTGAGCTTTCATATTTGTATTTGTATCAACTTTCTACAGTGAAAACCAAGACGAAATTCATACTATACAATTAAGTTTGTTACATGTTATAATTAATGAAGTTTTATGAAGAAACTAGAATATAGACTCCCGCATATAGGATCATTATTTGTGAACTCACTGCAACAACTTATTAAATAAACATTAACTCAAATAGAAGCTAGAATATAAATAATATCTGTAGTGGTTAAATTATAGAGGTTGATAGAGGAATATACCGTAGATACATTCATTAAAAGCAAGAAGAATTTTGCTTTCTCTCTTCTATGAACGATCAATGTCAATGATAAACTTATTCTGGTAGAGAAATGCACTTTAATTATTGTAAAATGGGAGGCCACCTTCCACAGAGTATGCATCTGAGTAAATCCAGTTGATTGAAGTACATTCAGGATGAAGCATATCTAAAGAAGCTGGATGGCTGGAGGAAAGTTGAGCCAAGGCCAGTAGAGCCAAGCCTAGCTTGCGAAGAATCTTGGCATGCAGTTTTAGCAGTGGAGCAGGCTCAGGAGCAGGAGCTCAGGAGACAAACATGGAGCAGGAACACTAGAGCAGGAATGTATGCAGAACAAGGATACTGGGGCAAGGAACAAGGCAGTCGATTGAGGACAGTAGAGCTGGAACAAGGCCAGACAATCAGAGATTCCCAGAAGACTTTTACCAGCAAAGGCATGTTTCTGTTGCTCTTCTTATACTATCACTAATCAGGGCACCCCTTTGCTCGAATAATGAGGCTTTCCAAAAGCATGTCAAACTACCCAGCAACCAGAGGGTAAATATTCCTCTGACCTTTCCCTCACTCTTTATTTATCATGGTTCTTCTACAGTTTCCAAGTCTCTGCCTTGTAGGGTTACTGGTTCAACCTGCAGGCACCTGACAATAGGAGATTCAGTTAAAACAATTATATTAGCTGGATTCTACAATTCATCAACTAGCCTGTTTCTTCACTAACTTGATTTCTCTTTAGAATATTTCCTAGTTTGCTTTTTTGTGTTAATACAGTATATTTTATTTTTTAGTTTTGTTTTTTTTTTTTCATGAAAAAATGCTGAGTACCTTTTATCATAGACTACATCTTTGGGTTTTTATCTGATTTATAGGCCTACATCTTTGATCTATCCTCCCTGTCATGATGACTACAGAAGCTCTTGCTGGCTGAGAAGCTTGATGGGGTTCTCCTTCAATGCACACCCTTAGTGTTGCCTATTAACCAAAAAGTTTATTTTGGTTTGTTCATTTGTTTTGTAGGTCACAGTCATTCATTTGATTCATTTAAAAAGAAAATACATTTTAATTTATTTGTTTTATTTGATCATGTGTTTGCCATGATAGTGATTGGAGGAAGCAATGCAGTGTATTTTGGGCTCCCAAAACAGGATTTTCTAATCATTTCTAGTAAAACTGATGGGTAGACATCATCATAAGGGGAAAGACATGCCAATGCATCAAGACTATGTCAGTGTGGCACCAAAAGTGGAATGAAGAGCCCATATGTAGAAAATCACTGAAGCTAATGATTTCCAAACTATCCCTAACAACTGAAAAGCTGGTTGCTAATACAAACAAAAAACACACTTTGAAATGTTTGTATGCCAATGCCAGAAGTCTAAGAAGTAAGATGGAAGAGTTAGAGTGTATAGCAGTAAATGATAAGATTGACATAATTGGCATTACAGAGACTTGGTAGAAGGAGGATAACCAATGGAACAGTGCTATATCAGGGTACAAATTATATTGCAATGATAGGGAGGATCAACTTGGTGGGGGTATGGCACTTTAAGTTCAGGAGGGTATAGAGTCCAACAGGATAAAGATCATACAAGAGACTAAATGCTCAGTAGAATCTATATGGGTAGAAATCCCATGTGTGTTGGGTAAGAGTATAGTGATAGGAGTATACTACTGTCCACCTGGACAAAATGTTCAGAAAGATGAAATGCTAAAAGAAATCAGGGAAGCAAACCAATTTGGCAGTGCAATAATAATGGTATATTTCAATTACCCCAATATTGACTGGGTAAATATAACATCAGGACTTGCTAGAGACAAGGTTCCTGGATGTAATAAATGCCTGTTTCATGGAACAACTGGTACAGGAACCAACAAGAGAGGGAGTTATTTTAGATTTAATTCTTAGTGGAATGCAGGATTTGGTGAGAGAGGTAATGGTGGTGGGGTCACTTGGCAATAGTGATCATAACATGATCAAATTTAAACTAGTAACTGGAAGGGGGACAATAAGTAAATCTACAGCTCTAACACTAAACTTTCAAAAGGGAAACTTTGATAAAATAAGGAAAATAGAAAAAAACTGAAAGGTGCAGCTGCAAAGGTTAAAAGTGTTCAAAAGGTATGGACATTGTTTAAAAACACAATCCTAGAGGCACAGTCCAGATGTATTCCATGCATTAAGAAAGGTGGAAGGAAGGAAAAATGATTACCGTCATGGTTAAAAGGTGAGGTGAAAAAGGCTATTTTAGCCAAAAAAAAACCCTTCAAAAATTGGAAGAAGGATCCATCAGAAGAAAATAGGATTAAACATAAGCATTGTCAAGTTAAGTGTAAAACATTGATAAGACAGGCAAAGAGAAAATTTGAAATAAAGTTGGCCATAGAGGCAAAAACTCATAATAAAAAACTTTTTAAAATATATCCAAAGCAAGAAATCTGTGAGGGAGTCGGTTAGACCATTAGGTGACTGAGGGGTTAAAGGGGCTCTTAGGGAAGATAAGGCCATTGTAGAAAGTCTAAATTAATTCTTTGCTTCCGTGTTTACTAATGAGGTTGTTGGGGAGATACCAGCTCCGGAGATGGTTTTCAAGGGTGATGAGTCAGACGAACTGAACCAAATCACTTTGAACCTGGAAGATGTAGTAGGCCAGATTGACAAACTAAAGAGTAGCAAATCACCTGGACCAGATGGTATGCATCCTAGGGTACTGAAGGAACTCAAAAATGAAATTTCTGATCTATTAGTTAAAATTTGTAACCTATCATTAAAATCATCCATTGTACCTGAAGACTGGAGGGTGGCCAATGTAACCCCAATATTTAAAAAGGGCTCCAGGGGCGATCCGGGTAACTATAGACCAGTATACCTGACTTCAGTGCTGGGAAAAATAGTGGAAACTATTCAAAAAATCAAAATCATAGAAAGACATGGTTTAATGGAACACAGTCAACATGGATTTACCCAAGGGAAGTCTTGCCTAACAAATCTGCTTCATTTTTTTGAAGGGGTTAATAAACATGTGGATAAAGGTGAACCAGTAGATGTAGTGTATTTAGATTTTCAGAAGGCATTTGACAAAGTCCCTCATGAGAGGCTTCTAAGAAAGCCAAAAAGTCATGGAATAGGAGGCGGTGTCCTTTCATGAATTACAAACTGGTTAAAAGACAGGAAACAGAGAGTAGGATTAAATGGTCAATTTTCTCAATGGAAAAGGGTAAACAGTAGAGTGCCTTTGGGATCTGTACTTGTACCAGTGTTTTTCAATATATATATATATATATATATATATATATGATCTGGAAAGGAATATGATGAGTGAGGTTATCAAATTTGCGAACGATACAAAATTATTCAGAGTAGTTAAATCACAAGCAGATTGTGATACATTACAGGAGGACCTTGCAAGACTGAAAGATTGGGCATCCAAATGGCAGATGAAATTTAATGTGGACAAGTACAAGGTGTTGCATATAGGGAAAAATAACCCTTGCTGTAGTTACACAATGTTAGGTTCCATATTAGGAACTAGCACACAGGAAAAAGATCTAGGCATCATAATGGATAATATTTTAAAATTGTCGGCTCAGTATGCTGCAGCAGTCAAAAAAGCAAACAGAATGTTAGGAATTATTAAGAAGGGAATGGTTAACAAAACAGAAAATGTCATAATGCCTCTGTATCGCTCCATGGTGAGATCACACCTTGAATACTGGGTACAATTCTGGTCGCCGCATCTCAAAAAAGATATAGTTGTAATGGAGAAAGTACAGAGAAGGGCTACCAAAATGATAAAGGGGATGGAACAGCTTCCCTATGAGGAAAGGTTGAAGAGATTAGTCCTGTTCAGCTTGGAGAACAGATGGCTGAGGGGGGGATATGATAGAGGTCTTTAAGATCATAGAGAGGTCTAGAACGAGTAGATGTGAATCGATTATTTACACTTTTGGATAATAGGACAAGGGGGCACTCCATGAAGTTAGCAAGTAGCACATTTAAGACTAATCGAAGAAAATTCTTTTTCACTCAGTGCACAATTAAGCTCTGGAATTTGTTGCCAGAGGATGTGGTTAGTGCAGTTAGTGTAACTGGGTTCAAAAAAGATTTGGATAAGTTCTTGGAGGAAAAATCCATTAAGTGCTATTAATCAAGTTTACTTAGGGAATAGCCACTGTTTTTAATTGCATCAGTAGCATGGGAGCTTCTTGGTGTTTGGGTAATTGCCAGGTTCTTGTGGCCTGGTTTGGCTTCTGTTGGAAACAGGATGCTGGGCTTGATGGACCCTCGGTCTGACCCAGCATGGCAATTTCTTATGTTCTTATGTAAAGACCTGTAATGATGCAAAACCATATCAGCAGTGGCAGAAGTTCTCCAAGGCACCATCAAAGGAGTAAAGCAGCAGCAAAAGCAACCAGAATACCCCAAGGCTCTAAAAGTGGGGCATAGGGTACCAACAGCAGCAAGGTGGTTTGAGTAGGCAAAGTAGCACCAAGGGTGGCAAAAAGAGCTCAAATCACCATGAATGGGGGAAAAAGCACAAAAAGAAGCAGAACACTCTCTAAAGCAGTGGTAGATGATCAAAGCAACTGAAGAATCTGTGTGAGGCTGGTATCACCTGTTCTTCTTCGTGCTCCGGAATGTTTACTGTCCCTAATGACATCATCATTCGGATCTGATATAACCAGCGAGCCTAAGGTGCGCAGCTGCTGGTACACAGCCAAAGCCACGCGCCAAAGGGGCATGCCCCTTATCGCAATTTTTTTTTGCCTTTTTATACTTAAGTTATATGGGAAGAAAGAGGAAAATAAAGGTTTGGACATCAACCCCAGGTCCTGTAGTAGCGAGATGCCCAATGGATTCACATGTGGAGCGACGGGTGAGTCAGTCCATGAGAAATTCTATTCCTAAAATATTTTCTTCAGGGTCTCCAGAGAGTCCAGGTCAGCTACAATTATCCCACAGTGTCACTGATAATCCTCTATTAGTGGATAATTCTCAATCTCAATCAATGACTGTTGATTTATAATCTAATATGGAAAATTTGGATAGGCCGGCAACTCCACGATTCAAAAGTTACATATCATCCAATTTTTAAACATGTAACTTTTGAATCGTGGAGTTGCCCATTTATTGACATTGATTTTGACTCATTGTGTGGATTCTTCATATAGCCGTACTGCACTATTCCCTAGGATTGTTGGTTTATTACGTGCAGTATCTCTCCTCCTTTGTTTGTAAATTTGGATAGGCAACAGATTGCCTCAGGGGAACTTCTGCCTCAAGTTTCTGAGTGCTTAAATCTTGAGAAAGTAACTTTAGCGGACATACGGACTTTGCTTGTTAATATGGAAAAATCTTTGGCCTCTTTAACATCTCAGTTTAGTAAATTTTCAAGTGAAGTTAAGAATACATTAGAAGATTATGGTTCACGTTTAAATAATCTAGAAGTTTTTTCTGGGTCCACTATATCTCAAATTTCTTCTTTACAGTCATTTAGTACTGCTTTTATGAAAGATAGTTTATTGTCACAAAAACAATTGGAAAATTTAGAGAATGAAATCCGGTTGAGGAATCTTCATTTCTTAAATTTTCCAGTATCAAGATTAATTTCAGCTACTGAATAGTTTAGAAAATATATAGGTGAAGTATTATCCATATCATCTTTGAAAGAAATGGCTATATCCAAAATATATTAATATATACCTCATCTTAAGGTGAGTTCGTTGGGTCAGGAAGAAGAGATGGATATTCTGCAGGGGGATAGTCCCAATTTGACCTCCTTTTTGGAGGCTTCTATTGATGATATCCTCAGAAGGGCTACACTCTTGATATCATTTTGCAGTGAGCAGGATAAAAATGTGGTGTTTCAGAAATATTTTAAAATAAAGATATTTCCTTTGTGGTCAAAAAATTCAGATATTCCCTGATATTTCCAGAAACACTCAAATGAGGAGGAAACAATTTATTTTGTTACAACCAAGAGTATTATCCCTAGGGGATAATTTTTAAAATTCCCCTGTAAATGTCTGGTCATCTATAAAAAAAAATAGGTTTATTTTTCAAGACCCAACTCATCTAGAGACATTTTTATAGATAAACAGACTGGTTAAGTAGTTTATAATGTGATCTGTAGGGTATGAATGGGAAATAAATTAGAATTATCTATCTTTGTGCTATAGTTATTGCAGCTGTTTTTCCTTATTTGTTTTCTTTATAGCCTCCCTGAATGGGGCTTGTCTATTTGAATTTAAATATATTTTGTTTAATAAGAGAATATGTTAACATAATAATTCTAGACTCCAATATGTTTTCCTGAATTTAACAAAAGTGTAATATTAAAATTCAATAAAATAATTTTAAAAAAGTGGCACGAAGACCTCAAAGCATCATAAGCGGTGCAAAGCAGCAAGTCAAAGTGGCAAGAACATCCCAAGGCTTCATATGAGGGGCAAAGGGCACCAATAAAATTGATAGAAAGTCCTAGGCAGGAAGAAGCCAGAGGAAATTTCTGGAGGAGGCCTGATATAATTTCTATATGGCATTTTTAGATAAAGGAGTTGGCTGTTTGGGCTTGGAATTGGTCAATCACAAATAGCACAAAGGTATCTAAACCTCCAAAGAATATATTATGGTCAATTGCAAACAGTACAAAGGCATAGACAGCAAGACGGAAAACCAGAAAAGAAGTGTGGTGGGAGGAGAAACTTGTATTTTTTTTTCTTTTTTAACATATTTATTTTGGGGCCAAAACACTCCAGTATAATAAAGAAAGAAGTAGGGTGGGAGAACTAGGCTGAGATCCAAACAGCAAACAACACAGATATGAAAAAATCTCCCATTTTGGTACATCAGAGGCATGGCAGGAAGGCATAGTAGCATCATGACCCCTAGAATGTAAGTAAAAATATTAGCAGCAAGACCCCAAAAATGTTACATCTGGGGCATGGCAGCTAGGCATAGTAGCAGCAAGACCCCAGTGTGGTATATCTGGGACATGGTAGGTAGTACCAGCAAGACCCCCTAGTTGGTATATCTGCAGCATGGCAAGTAGGCATAGTAGCAGCAAGACCCCCAAGGTGGTATATCTAGGGTTTGGCATGTACACAGAGCCACAACAAGACCTCCAAAGTTTTACATCTGGAGCATGGCAGATAGGCAAAGTACCAGCACAACCCCCGAATTGGTATATCTGGAGTATGACAAGTAGGCATAGTAACAGCAAGACCCCCAAGTGTTGCGTCCGTCGGACTCAGACGGCTTTGTCCTACATGCCTCACCTCAATTTTCACTTTCTCCACCAGCCTCGGGAAAATGACGACCGCCGCATCTGCAAGTCGCACTTCTCGGTGTCCCCAGAATGGCTATGGCAAGGCATTCCACCATGTTGCACCTGAGGGCCTCCTAGGGTGCACGTGCGCCACCCACATCTTTATTCCAACATTGGCACAAACCTCGGGGGCGTTCCCAAGTGACGTCATGCCATCAGGGTATTTAGCCTGCCCTATTTGCTGACTGACTTTGAGTTAGCAAGGATTGGATTCGTCCGGTCTAAACTGCTCTGCCGCTTCCTGCTATTGCTGGAAGCTCTCTCTACCCTCTGGGGTTCTACTAACTTGGGTACCCGCTCCTCGGGAGCCCTATGCTTATTTCCAGGTGCCTATCCAGTATCCAGGTACTCGCTCCTCGAGGGCCTGTGTTGTCTACCTTGGTGCCTGCTACCATTTACTTCTACCTGCTAGGAACTCCACCATTACAGCTACAAGAGTGTTATGCTCTCCTCCTCCAGAGGGGAGGAGTTAGCAATCTGCTGTCGCTCACCCTGCCAGGAGGGCGGAGTTAGCAAACTGTTCTGCTTGTCTCCTGAAAGGGGGAGGAGTAGCAATCTGTCATGATCTGTTCCTCCAGAGGGGAGGAGTTAGCTATCTGTAGTGCCGACCCCGCCAGGAGGGCGGAGTTAGTAATCTGTAACGAACTGCTGTCAGATGCTCCTGTAAGGGAAGGAGGTAGCAATCTGTTATGGATCAACTCCCCAGGGAAGAGGAGTTGGCAATTTGTACTATGACATTCTTCTGAGGAGAGGAGCTAACAATAGGTATATTGTACTTCACTACTGAGATAGCAAACTATCATGCCTCCGCTACGGAGTAGCAATCTGTTATATATAGGCTGCTGGCAAGTCCCATAGAAAGAGAAAGTAGCTATCTATATAATACTTCCGTGAGCGGTGTTAGTGGTCGGTAATGGTTGGCTCCCACAGAGTGATAGTAGTGTAAGGAATGACCACTTGGAGGAAATGGTGAATCCCTGGGCCGATGGCAGGTGACAGCACCCCCAGGAGGAGATCATGAGAGGAACCACTGGCTAGGCTAGAATATGAAGTAAACACGAATAATTCTTTTATTAAGCTGGAAACTGGACCACCAGTGGTGGCAGTAGTGAGTCGAGGTGTCTGGTAGGGCTGAAGTCCTTCTGATACTGGAATATAATCTCTGGGTCGCTGAGCTGTAGAGAGAGACTAGAAGTAGTGAGTAGACAGGGTATACTGGATATAAGATGGTACACTCATAATAGTAGATGTCTGCAATGGTCTCTAAGCCACAGAGAATCTTCAGTATATTCAGGAACAGGAGCCGTGGGCGAGCACTGGTTCCTCTAACAGTCTGTAATAAGAACTCACAATAGCTGTATATGAAATGGCTTCTAGAGTAGAAGAGAGTCTGTAAAGATTCTAGGAACATGGGCTCTCGTGGAGCGAGTACCGGTTCCTATCTGCAATCTTGCCAATATAATTCTCGATCTCCGTACCTGCGATAACATCTTGGATGGAAAGGAGTCTTCAGAGCTATAGGAATGTAGGCCCTCGTGGAGCGAGTACCGATTCCTATCTACAATAGAACTCACTGTGTTCACGTCCACGATCGCTTCCAGGCAATGAGGAGACTTCTGAGTATTCTGGCAATCTGAAATCAAGAAGAGAGAGTGGAGCCCCCGTGGAGCGGGTACTCCTGGTAAGTTTGAAAAGGCCAAGCAGTGGGGAAGGATTCCCCTGGCTGACTCGGATCATTGTTGCAAGTATCGTGGACTGCCGAAGCAAGTCCTGTTGGAGTTCCTTGCTAACTCGCTAGAGGTTAGCAAACAAAGACCTTTTAAAGTGCAAATGGATGACGTCACTACAGGGGGCCGCCCCCGAGGTTCGCGTCCTTGCTGGTACAAAGTCTGGAGCGCGCGCGCGCGCCCTTACGTTATCAGAAACATGGCGGATCCACATTGTCAAGCCAGCCCGGGGACGCCAGGGACACCGGGACCAAGAGGCAGGGAGAAGCCCCGGCTGCATCTGTCCATCAGAGCCGAAGGGAGTCACTCCCAAGGTAGAGAGGGTGGAGTGAGGGGCGAGAAGAGGCATGAACGCAACAAGGAGTTGTGAGTAATCTAATATCTACCAGTCTGCTTCACCTACAGCTCCTTATTGGAAACCTGCATCGGAGCTCCCTACACTACCATTGTAGGACGGGTCTCCTCAGCTGAGGACCCAAGACTGCTGCTGCTGCAAGAATCTACTCACTACTGCCACCTCTGGTGACCACTATAAGCTGTATAATAAAACTTATCTCTGTGTTGTGCATTCTGAGTCTAGCCTGGTACTGCAGTTCCTCACGGGGCTCCTCCCCGTGAGAGTGGCCATCACTGCAGCACCCAAAAATCCACCCAAACACCGCTAAACCATAACACCAAGGTGGTATATCTGGAGCATAGAGGTAAGAAGAGCAGCAGAAAGACTCCCAAGGTGGTATATCTGGGCATGTTGAGTAGGCATAAAAGCAGCAACATCTCCAAAGTTATGCTTCTGGAGCATGGCAGCTAGGCATAGTAGCAGCAACACCACCAATATGGTATATATGGGCATGGTAGATAGGCAGAGCAGCAGCAATACATTCACAGTGCTTTTTGTCATCTTTCCACTTGCTTGGGATTTGCTGGAAAGCCCAGCAAAGGCAGATTGTCCTGGTGTTTCGTCTCCTGGTGTTTCGCCTCCTGGTGTCCTGCCCTTCTTGGTGTTCGCTTCAGCGCTCCTGAGCCTTCTGGTACCTGTTAGGCCGTGCTTCCTCGGATGACGTCTTTCCCAAGCGTGGAGTGCCTACAGGTGGAATTCGTTCCTGTGCTCCTGAGCCGTCATGTCCTGCCAGCCTTTGTGGAGCTCCGGATGACATCTGGCTTCGTCGTCGGAGTCCCACCTCGACTGGATTCTTCCCTGCGCACGTCCCGATTTCAGCGTGGTCCATGACCAGCCTCCTCGGGCTGTGTAGGGCGCACAGTGGGACAGAGTGGTCCGCGACCAGCCCATTGGGTCCGCCCATGAAGGTGGGCTGAGTAGGGCGCCCTGAGAGACAGTGCCAATGTTCACCTTCCCAGCTCTCATCTCATCTGGACTTTGTCAAGTTCTTCGTCTCATCCTGGATGCCGCTACATCAGTCTTGGTGTCATGTCTTCGCCTCAACATCTTGTTCCTGATGGCATCGCATCAACCATTGGTCCGTGATGTCTTCACATCAGCCTTGGTGTCATGTCCTCAACTACCTTGGTGTCATGTCTTGTTCCAGCCCTCGTCTCTGATGCCATCCGTATCAGCCTTGGTGTCATGTTTTTGTCTGCGATGCCGTAGCATCGACCTTGGTGTTATGTCTTCATGTCAAGGCCCGTCTGCCCTCATCCTCTGGCCAGGCCTGCTGCTCCATGCCGATCCAAGCGGCAGGTCCAAAAGGGCTCGGAATAGTCGGAGGACCAATCACATTCCAACATCATCATGTTGTTGGCCTTGGGAGCTTGCAGGCCTGGCAGAGGGTAAGACCGTCAGCCATGCTGGAACACACCATCAACCCTCGGTTCGGTCCTGGATCCATCTGGGGTCGGACTGAGGCCCTAGGGCACACGAAAACACCCGCTACATAACAGAATGCAAGGCCTTTCGAGGCTCCCTACGTAACAGAATGCAAGGCCTTTCGAGGCCGGTTACGTAACAGAATGCAAGGCCTTTCGAGGCCGGTTATGTAACACCCACCTTTGCGCTTCTATAGATATCAAGTCCTTCACAATTAGATTCCCGTGAATGTGTGCTGTCTACTGCTGAGTGACTGACTCCTTTTCCATACACAGAAATTTCAACGGAACCAAAAAGGTTGGCAGCCTACCAAGACTCTTCTTAATCTTCACTTATCAGTGTGCTCACCTCACTGTACTGGACTAGACACTCAGACAGACAGACACAAAAGCATTGCTTCAATCTCTGCATTCCTACCCTCTCCCTATGACAGAGAAAGCACAGTGTCTTTGCCTCTGTCTTTTTATCACAGTGAGTGAGACCACTGCAGCAGAGATGATCAGAAAAAGACCCTTTACTAGTGCCAAAGATAACTTTTTAAAGCTTTTTTTACAACTGTGAGAGAGATTCTCATAAGGGCTTAAGAAATTGCCATACTGGGTCAGACCATGGGTTCATCAAGCCCAGCATCCTGTTTCCAACAGAGGCCAAAACCAGGCCACAAGAACCTGGCAATTACCCAAACACTAAGAAGATCCCATGCTACTGATGCCAGTAATAGAAGTTAATGGACTTCTCCTCCAAGAACTTATCCAAACCTTTTTTAAACCCAGCTACACTAACTGCACTAACTACATCCTCTGGCAACAAATTCCAGAGCTTAATTGTGCACTGAGTGGAAAAGAAATGTCTCTGATTAGTTTTAAACGTGCTACTTGCTAACTTAATGGAATGCCCCCCAGTCCTTCTATAATCCAAAAGTATGAATAACAGATTCACATTTACCCATCCTAGACTTCTCATGATTTTAAAGACCTCTATCATAACCCCCCACAGCCGTCTCTTCTCCAAGCTGAACAGCCCTAACCTCTTTAGCCTTTCCTCATGAGAGAGTTGTACATCCCCGTTATCATTTTGATTGCCGTTCTCTGTACCTTCTCCAGTGCTGGCAAGAAACAGAATCACGCAACTCCAAGGTATAACCAAACTCTTTCCTTTATTTCTGAATTTTACAACCAGTCACTATATACATTTTAGCATAGGCAGGGACCATTATTTTCGGTGTTTATTATTCTTACTTTTGAATTTATCAGGGGTTTTTTTTATGACAAAAATTAAAACAGTAGAAAACCAGAGGGAAAAAAATGACATTGTTTTTCCAGATAAATAGCAGAATTTTTTTCTGGTGGACAGAAGCCAAGACGGTATTTATTTTATTTATTTATTTTATTTATTTATTTTATTTATTTTATTTATAGATTCTTTTATACCGAGGTACGTATAGATATACATCACCTCGGTTTACAGTGAAACAATAATTTAGCAACCAGCTTTACATATAACAGTTTAAAACAGTAAAACAGTAAAACATTTAACAGAATAGTCTTTATAGAATATGCTAACTTCATTAACTATAAAAACCATTAAATATTAATATTTAAGTATTAAATTTTTTTACGCAATCTCCCACCTACCCACTCGTCAGCATTCCCCTTTCTCCTCGCATCCTCTGCCTAGCATATTCCTCTCTCTCCCCGACCCCCACCAAGAATCTTTCTACCCCACCCCCACAAAGGCTTTTCCTCCCTCCCCCACTACCACAACAACATTCATCCTGCAGGCTCCTCCTCCCTCCATGCTTGCTGTGGCTCCTGCTTCTCCACGGCACTGCACATCTGCTTCTACTTTTGTGCAGGGCCGGGGAGCCTGCCAGGCAGTTCTTCTGGGGAGGGGATCCACTTCAAGCCCGGCATCGGTGGGCACTTTGGCTGCTTGAAGCTCCGCATCGACAGCACTGGAGGACAAGCACTTTCACTGGTGAGAGGAGGGCTTCAAACGCAGCGCACACTTTGGTCCGCATTAGCTTCCAGCGGTGGTGAGAGGCCTTGAAAAAGTTGCATCTGCAGCTCTGGAGCTGCTAAAATCAGAGTGAAAATCGGTTTAAACCGATTTTCACCTTTGGAAAAATCTTGGAATTTATGGGTGGAAATCGGTTTAAACCGAAAACGAAGGACCCTATGTCTTGGGTATACACTTGATGCTGAATATTCGGAGTTTATGGGCACTCTCCTAAGAGGAGAGCATCACCTAATGTCCACTCCTTGGCCTCAGGCCTTTCCTCTTGAGGGGAAAAGCTGCAGGGCCACACTGCCTTCTGGGAGGGTTCCCCAGGTATACCAGCCAGCAAACTGGCTTCTCCAGGCTCCCAAAAGACCAAAAAAAAAGAGATGCCGAGACTAATTATTTTCCAAATATTAATAGAACTGACAAGAGAATTATATGTGCCATGGGCTTCAAGCAGGATCAGAGAGCAGCACAATGAAAACGAATAATTTATATAACCTAATCTTAATGGTGATTCTAATTGTGAAAACAAAGTTACTTGTCTTATTTCTGCACATAACATCTTAAGAAAAAAAGCTTCCTGCTCATAATACCCAACATGGCCAATATTTCAGCAGCTCTCCTGTCTTCCTTGGGTCAAAACGAAGATTCTCTGTAAAAGTATGAAAAGGCTGTTATCCCCTAGTCACTGAGTCCACTCAGAAACCTTAAACATACAAAAGATTATGGCCTCTCTCCTTATCTGTTTTAACTCATAGTTACTGATTCAAAAATGATGGCACAAACATATCTGGAAAAGCTAAGAGAAGCTGAGAAAGCAGTTAAGAGAACAAAATGCAAATGGTAGAAAAAAAATAACTAATACAGCAAAGCAGGGTGATGACATTTTTTTTTTTTAGATAAATTTGTGACAGGAGAAAGTGCAAAAATGGGACTCTGAAGTAAAAGGGGGAATATGTAAAGGCTGATGAGGAGGGAATGGAATCATTTGACAAATATTGTATTTCTGTTCAGCGTTCGCTGAGGAAGGGCCAGCCCTGGATTTGTCAATAGGCACCCATTATACCCTTGCCTAGAGTGGCAGACATTTAGGGGCAGCAGGGTGGCTAAGATTTGCAGTCGTCCAGCTCTGCTGAATCTGGGGAGGTGAAAGCACCAGAAATCTCTGGGAACTCCTAAGTCCGTCCCTGGGCAGAGCTTGGAGTAGGACCACAGAAAACTGCCACAAATGGGAATAAAAGTAAAGTAGACTCCAAACAATTTTCAGAAGATTGTGACCGCAAGGAGCTAGCAAAACTAAAATTAGACAAAGCAATGGGGCTGATGGGATACATCTGAGGGTGTTAGAGAAGTTAAGGCAGCTCCGCTGTCTGACATTTTCAATACTTTTTTTAGAGCTGGGAGTGGCTCCAAAGGACTGGAGATATGCAGAGGTGGTTCCTCTCCATGAAGTGGAAGTAAGGAGGAATCTGAAAACTACAGTCCAATTAGTCTGATCTCAGTGGTGAATGAAAAAATGGAATCACTGCTAGAGGCCTTCTCAGTGGCCCTTTTGGCTGTGCTTCCCTTATCAGCTGTGGGCTCATCTTGTACTCACCAGAAAGCATTTAGTTATGTTGCTCCCACCTTTGGAATAATTTGCCACTTGAGGTTCAGGTTTAGGAAGATGGTCAAATCCTGGTTATTCTGAGAAGTCTTTGCTTAATTCGCTGCTTCTAGTTGTTGATTAGTGGGTGGTTAGCTAGGGGATTGGTGAATGGGGAGTTTAGTGTGATTTTATCATGGGATAATTTTCTATGGGTTGCTATATTAAGCCTGGGAAATTTCTTTAATGTAATCTTGGATTGGGCTTTATTTGCAACCTTGGAATTAGGATGGTTTCCTTTTATTGATGATAGTGTATTTTTGGTGTTGTTGGGGGTGGGCTCGATTCAGTTGTCTATTGTTCTGAATTTTAGGTACATTTTGTAATGATTATAACTTGTTCGGTGTAGCTTGTGTTATGACCGTCGGTCGCAGACGGCTGAGACCACGTGTGCTTCCCTCCTGCATTGCTCGCCTGCCCTCCCCGGGGCTGCTCGCGGCTCGGGCCAGCTTTCACTGCCGCATTCCCTGGGACTCCTCATGGTGGTCCGGACGTCGCTACCATCTTCCTCCACTTCAGGCCTTCACAGGCGTGCGCGCACGCCACCAGGCCCTCCTTTCTAGCCTCCTCTGCAGGAACCTCTGGGATGTTTCCAGTTGATGACATCATCAGACCAGGGTATTTAAACTCCACCTTTGCCCTCAGCTAGCCTACATGGCAACAAGTTCCGTGCATCTTCGACTACTGCTTCCTGTTCCTGAGACTATGCTTTGTTGTGCCTTGACTGTGAACCCTGTCTGGTACCCACTCCTTGGGGGCCAGTGCACGCACTGGGGACTCACTCTCCTGGCCTACCCCACTCCTTGGGCTGGCTGGGCGTCTCTTGGGCTCTATCCTGCAAGGTCCCCCCCCCCCCCCCCCGTTCCTCGGGGCTATCTCTGGGACACATCTACTATTCATGAGTTCTACTAGGGGACTCCCCCGCTCCTCGGGGTTGTGCCCGCATCTTGAACAAGACTGGCTGCGCCTCCCGCTCCTCAGGACTGCATCTTCATACTACAGTGATTGCCAGACCTTCCCCGCTCCTCGGGGTAATGCTCTCAAGCTTCCCTGGAACTTGTGCGCTTCCTCGCTCCTCAAGGTTGTGCCTACGAACGACATTGGGACTGCCTCCACTTCTCCGCTCCTCGGGGTGGTGCTACATCATCACTAGAGGCTCAGCTCAGGCTTCCCTGACCTGTGGACTGGCCTATCTGTGTTTCATCATCATCCTATGCTGTGCAGCTCTTCCCTTTGGGGCTGCCCCCTGGAGTACCTCCTGATTGGTCAAGCCTCACGGCCCAGCTCTGCAGTCTGTCTGGCATCCCTTCCCTCGGGGTCCCTGCCCAGCATCACCTCCAGTCTACTCTCTCGGGGATCCCCTCCCTGGTACCGGAGGATCTCTCTATTGCCTCACCCAAGGCTCTCCGCTATCTCTGACCTCGCCTCCCGATGTTGCTTTCCACAGGTAGTGTCAACTTGCAGCTCGAGCCAAGGGCCCACATACCCACAAATGATAACAGTTTGTTATGGAGATATGCTTCTTGTTTGCTTTTATTGTTTGGTGATACATGTTTAGTTGTCTACTAATGTATGCTTTCATTGTATGTTGCTATATGCATTTATTATGTAAATAAGTACATAAGAACAAAAGATATGCCATACTGGGTAAGAACAAGGGTCCATTAAGCCCAGTATCATGTTTCCAAAAGTGGCCAATCCAAGCCACAAGTACCTGGCAAGTACCCAGACATTAAATAGATCCCATGTTACTAATATCGGCAACAAGTAGTGGCTATTCTCTATTGATTAATAGCAGTTTATCCCAGGAACTTATCCAAACCTTTTTTAAACCGTAACCACGCCCCCGGGCCCACCCCCAAAACGCTGCCGACACGCCCCCCAAACGCCGTGCCGACCGGGCCCGCCCCCGACACGCCCCCCTCGCCAAACCCCGGGACTTACGCGAGTCCCGGGGTCTGTGCGCGCCAGTAGGCCTATTGAACATAGGCGCACCGGCGCGCAGGGCCCTGCTCGCCTAAATCCGCCTGGATTTAGGCGGATTTAGGCGAGCAGGGCTCTGAAAATCCGCCCCAATCTTTTCAAAATCTGCCCCATAATATGCATGTTGTGATAGTTTTGCTTCAGACTGTACTCTTGAATGTTCTTTGTCATGTAAAATCTGTTATAAATGCAGAATTTAATTGTGTGTGTCTGTAAAGGGTATGGGAGTGTGTGTGTGTGTGGGGGGGGGAGGGGGGGTGGCATGTGAGCAAGGCTGTAATGTTTGTCTGGGGTACCTAATACACTTCCTTATTCATGGGTTCTGACCTGGGGGCCTTGTCAGTTTTTAAAATTTTAGATTGCTGGACAGAGCTAGGCTTTATTTGATAGGCCCGGGACAGGCACTGAATGAATTGTGTGTGTGGGGGGGGGGGGGGGGGGGGCAGCATAGTCATTTTTCACACAGGGCAGCCAAAAAACTAGCACTGGCTCTGCTGTTGGATCACTAACAAATCTTGGTCTTTTAGCCAAACTGGTAACAATTTCAGGAGAGAATCATTTTAAGTAGTTCCATCATTTTAAACAAATGGATATTATCATATAAAGATAGTGGCGAGGATTTCCACCACACCAATGTCGTCTTCATCTTGGATAACTGTGGTAGTATATTACATTTATATATATCACCCATGTCTAATAATTTTCTAAAATGCAGCAAGTTAGTCTTAACTTTAAGTGGATCTTTCCAAAGTGATAAACCAGCAACACCAAACATGCATTTACAAGATTCTGTTAAATGGATTTGTTTATGTGTAGGGACCACCAGTAATCTTTTAGCGGCAGAACGCAGTGTATGAGAAGGACAGTAAACATCTTTGGGAAACAGCTGGGAACAAGGCCATTAATTGATTTAAAAACTGATGTAAGTATTTTAAACCTTATGCGCCAAACTATAAGTAGCCAGTGATGCTCAGCTTATACTGGAGAAATATGTGCAAATGGTGGGTTTCCTGAGACCAAACAGGCAGCCAAATTCTGTATGAGTTGTAGAGCCTTCAAAGAGGATTTCAGCAAACCCCAAAACAAAGAATTATAGCAATCTAGTGAAGACAGGATTAGTGCTTGGATAACAAGCTTAAAATCCATATCATTTAGAAATGGTTTAATTGAGTCCAAAAGACAATTTAAAAAATGATCCACAAACCAATGACTGTATTTGAAGACACAGAGAAAGAGTGGACTCAACCATTACTCCCAAATCTCTTGCTTACAGCCTGATTGGAATAGTTGTGTCATGGAATGATCAGATCGTAGGAACACTGCCTATCTCTGAGTGAGAAAGCAGTACTATCTCAGTCTTTATAACGTTGAAAACTAGGTTATTGGAGAGAGCATTTGGAGGGATCTCCCGTCGCGATGTCCAGCCTCCCTGGTTCCTGCTGCGTTGATTGTTTTCGGGGCTGCCCCTCCTGCAGAGACTTTCACTGATGTCATTATCCAGCGCTATAAAGTGCGCAGCCTGCAGCGTGAAGCCACGCACCTAAGTGGCGTGCCTCTCTGAGCGTTTTTTTTTCAGCTTTCCTTCGTTTTTCTTTTTGGTAAGTCTTCTTGATGGGTGGGAAAAAGAGGAAAGGGAGCATCAAGACTACCCCACGTAGACTTTCCATGGCCCCTCGGGCTACCCAATCTACATTAGAAAACTTTAAATTTGTTTGCCAAGGTATTTTGGGTTCTGGTGAACTTGGAGCTATGAGCTCCATTTTATAGGAGGTCTTGACCTCTCTCAGCTCTGATAATCTACCTCCCTCTCTGGCCAGGAACTCATCTCAGTTGGATCTGTTGGATGGGGAAAATAAAACTGGAATTTCTTCTTCCCCTATCCAAGTTGGGGCATCCCATTCTTCTACACCTATGAGCCATGTGGATAAACCAGCTACAATAACACTAGATGCCTTATTGTGTTAGATGATGTAACTTAAGGGGCGGAGTTTAAAAGGATTACGCGCGTAAACCTTTTAAACCCCTCCTGCGCGTGCCGAGCCTATTTTCCATAGGCCCGGCGACGGGCGCAAGCCCCGGGGCTTGCGTATGTCCCAGGGCTTGAAAAAAGGGGCGGGGAGGGGGCGGGGCAGGGCAGGGGCAGGGGCTGGACTGAGGCTCCGGCACAGCGGCTGTGCCGGGGGATTGTGCCCCGGCACTCAGCCAACGCATGCAACCTATGTCTGCCCAGAGGCAGGTGTAAATAAAAAAGTAAAGGTGGGGGGGATTTAGGTAGGGCTGGGGGGCAGCTTAGATAGGGGAAGGGAGGGGAAGGTGGGGGGCAGAAGGAAAGTTCCTTCCGAGGCCGCACACGCATGTTAAAAATCGGGCATAGAATTTTCCTCAGTGCTCTATTCTTTCTCCTTTGGAGACCCTTGGTAGATTTTTTATAGATCTTCTAGGAATATCCAGAGATAATATTCCTTTTATTATTTGCTATCTGCTAATATTGCTGTGATTCCTCCTATTGATACTGAAATTAGAGAGGATCCTATTGATGGTACTTTTTTTTTTTTTTTAGAAAACCCTAATTACCTTATTACAGATAGTGCAACATTTTTGGTAGAATTTCTTAAAGAGTCTGATAAGCAGCTGGTATTGAAACGTGGTTTTCATCTTAAGAGTTGTATCTTATACGGTCAAAAATTTTATATTTTTCCTGATGTGACAAAGGATACCCAAAATTGATGTAAGTTGTTTTTGGGGAGGAGACAGAAAATATTGGATTTGGGTGCAAAATTTCAATTGAGGTTTCCCTGTAAGTGTCTCATTCAATTTCAAGATAATTGATTTGTTTTCTCTGATGTGTCCCAGATGGATAATATTTTGGTTAATAAGGAGGCCATCATTAATATTAGTGCTACGCCATAAGTTGATGTATTTAGACCAATGAAAGTAATTTGGCCTTTTCTTCTGTAATGTTGCTTTTTATGTATTCTCTCCCTAATTGTGGTCTGAATTGCAGTCCTCTGTTTAATTTTGTTTAATTGCTTTTTAATATTTACTGCATGAGGATGTCTGCTAGTTTCTGTAACCCAGTTTTCTTGGATTTATATTTGAAAATGTAAGAAAGAATTAATATATAAAAACTAGGTTATTTTCTGCTAACCACATACTTATCTGTAAGAAACACTGAGTGAGTTTATCAAAAGCTACAGAAAAAGTAGAAGTTAGGGGAGAGAAAAACTGTATGTCATCAGCATACAGTTTAAAAGTAACACCAAGCCAAGGTAAAATAAGACATAAAGGGAGCAGATAGATGTTGAATAAAACTGGTGAAAATGAAGTTTCTTGAGGCACACTTATAACTAAAGAGAATGAACTTGAGCAACAATCACTAATAGCCACTTTGTGAGACCAGTTTGCTAGGAATGAAGAAAAACAACAAAGAACTGTAGAAGAAATTAGGTTTAGGAAGAAGTAAAAATGTTGTTTCATTTGGTGTTTGGGGGGGGGGGGGGGTTCCCTATGAATTTCATTTTGTTTAATGTTTATTTCATTTATATATTTTTTAAATGAAATAAAAGAGAAAAAAAAATAAATGGGGCCTCCCAAAGCCTCCCATCCCCCCCCCCACTCAAAAGAATGCCAGAGCCAGAATCCTTCACGGCCCCCACTTACCCTGTCCAGGGAGATCCAATGAGGAGGCCTAGGCCCGGTCCAAAGCCTGGGCCTTGTGGACGCCTAAGCCGTGGTTGGTTGCCACAACCTCGACCTAGGCCCTGGATAAGGCCCAGGCTTAAATGCCTGGCCCTGATGCCAGGACCTATATTAAGGGAAATCATGGACTGTATCTGGATATATTTTTTATTATTCAGAAGTTGATGAGCATGGAGTTTTATGTATAGTTGAATTTAAAAAACATCTAAAAAAAATCATACCAATGAGCAGATATTGCGAAGATGGGCAATGTTGAATGCGACTGCATTGTGAGTGGCTTGCTGACACCCTTATCTATAAGATAACAGCCTTATAATATAGATTTTTGTTTTCACATATGATGATTAGTTATAACATTTGCTATTGTACTAGTGTTTTTGCCTGCCTCTTCTATATGTTTGACCATATATAATAAGCCATTATTAAAGCTATGGAATAATCTCTATGATATGATTATTTATTGGAGTTCATGACCCAAATTGATATTATGGTACAAGTCAGATTCGCTATTGACAAAAAAAAAAAAAAAAAAAGAGTCCACATCCTTTCACAATAAGCACATAAATATAAAAAAAAAAATGAAAATAAATATTTTAAAGAGACAAATAATTTCTTCAATTAGTAGACGGCATCAAATGCATTTCCCAGTGACAACTGTCACTGGGAAAGGCACCACATGTCATCATCTGCCAGTCCTTAATTAGGACAACAATAGTGATCCTGTTTTGGACTTACAAGATCATCCTTTGAAACATCTAAGTTTTACAGTGTCCTGTCACTCAGCATTTGTGATTTATATTGTGTTCTGCCCTTCTGTTCCTGATTTACATAGGGAAGACTAGGAGGATTTCCGGACATGCATGATTGAGCATCGAAGCTGCACTAACAAAAGACACCAAGAAGCATCTGAAGCTTGAATACACTGATGCTTGTTTTCTTTTAAACAGGTCCCTTGAGATACTAGTTTTTGAAACCCTAGGGAAAAGACCAGCTTGTACAATGGATTCTTCCATAAGTTGAAACCACTTATTTGAACTCTTTTGTGACCACTTACAAAATTACAAGCTAAGTATATGAGCTTTTGGATATAAAGAAACATTTTGAATTGAAAAAAAAAAACATTTGGGGTTGAATTTACTGACCAGTTTCACTACAAGGCATCTATGGAAGGCTTTAGTATATACAAGTTTTGATGACTGAATTGAGACTTTTCATATAAATTCAATTAATATATATATATATTATATATATATATTGTTGTCCTAATGAAGGACTGGCATATGATGACTAGGAGTGTGCAGGGATACATATTTTTTTTTTTTATTTTGGTTTATTTTTGTAAGGTGTTTTTCACAAGAAATTTGGTTCGTGGAATATTTGATTCATTTCATTCACGTAAAAAAAAAAAAAAAAAAAAGAATAAAAACTAACCCCTCCAAAACAAAGAAAAAAACAAAAACAGGCCCTCCCAGCCCCACCACGCATCCCTCCCACCAACCAGGAAAAATGCCAGGACTAGGATCCTCCCCGGCTCCAACTTACCTGGTCCAGTGGGGATCTACTGGCAAGGCATCTGCCCAAGCCAAAGCCTTGGACTTGCATAGGCCGAGGTAGATCACTGCAACCTCGGTTTCGGCCTATGTAAGGCTGAGGTTTCAGCCTAGTTTAAAACCCAGACCTAACACTGTGGCCAAAGCCTAGGACCAGGCCAAAGCCTCAGTCTTGCCTAGGCCAAGGCCACAATAGGTTGCTGCAACCTTGACCTTGGCTTATGCAGGAGCCCAGGTCCATGTCATATGCCATGACTTGTGCCAGAGGGTGGGTCCTAATACCAGGGCCTTGACTGGCGTGCAATCCTGACACCATGGTCCAGTCTGGAGCTTCAGCCTAGGCCAGACTCTGGGCCAGGCCTGATGCTGCAGCCCAGTCCAGAGATAGGGTCCCAATGCTGGGGCCTTGGCCCAGACAAAGGCCCAATATTGAGGCCCTTCCTATGACTAGGCCACAGAGTAGGCCGAGGCCTGGGCTCAGGACCAACACTGCAGCCCATTGCAGAGACCGGGTCCTGATATTGGGACCTCGGCCTTGACCCAGGGCCAATGCCTGGAACTCAGCTTAGGCCAGGACCTGGACCTGTTGTGACCATTGCTGCCCGACGTCTCCACTACGCCCACCTTACCTCTTTGGTGACTCCCTCTTTGCCTGTTGGAGGTTTGGCTGCCTCAGCCTCTTCGTGCCATTCTCCTTCGGCATCCCCGGACCGGCTAGACACTGCACTCCGCCATGTTTCCCAGCAGCCTAAGGGCGCGCGCGGAGCGGCCCCGACTCAAGTACCAGCAGTGGCGCGAACCTCAGGGGCGTCCCTCTGAGATGACGTCATCTCCACCGGATATTTAAGGTCTCTGAAATCGCTAAATAATCGAGTTAGCAGGGACTAGGATAAGGGCTTTCCTCCAGGTATTGGCGGATGGGATTCACTCTCCGCATACCTTGCTACTCTGCCTCCTCAGACTTACCAGGGGTACCCGCTCCTCGGGGGCCTCGCTTTCTTTTTGCTTTTCAGATCGCAGTCTGGAATCGGTATTCGCTCCTCGAGGGCCCATGTTCCCGGACTTGCTACTGAATACCACTTCTGCCAGGAAGTCATCGCTGCGTACAACACCAGTAAGTTACCATCTCTCTCTCAGAGCATTCCCTGGAACCAGGAACTCGCTCCTCAAGGGCCTACTTCCTGCCAGCTCCTGGGCTGCTTCTAAGAGACTATTGTGTGAGTATTACCATCAAGGTTCTGTTCCTGAATGCTGCATACTCTGCCTACTCACTATATTCAGTTTCTCCACAGCTCAGTTATCCAGGATCGCTGTTCCAGTATCTGAGGGACTACAGCCCAGCCAGGCACTTCCAGCTCACTACTGCCACCTCTGGTGGTTCAATATACTGTTTAATAAAAGAACTAGTGTGTGTCTGTCTCCATACTCTGAGCCTGACCGGTGGTCCCTCTTGGGATCTTCCCCCGGGGGCGTGGTCATTTGCCACCGGCCCAATGATCCACCCACAACTACCATGAACACTAACAGGACCCTGGCCGGATGCCACTGCCCAGTCCAGAAACAGGGTCCCAACATCAAGCTTTGACCCAGATAAGGACCGATGCTGGGGCCCTAGAGGAATTGTGTTGGTTGGTAAAATAAAATCAATCTTAATAACAGAACAGAAAGAAATAACATTGGACAATGCTTCCTTTATCAAAAATCACACACAGAAATAGAAGGAAATAATTTTCCTTGAAATTGGGAAAAAGGTATATCTTCTACCTTTTCCAGCCACATTCTGTCTGCTCAGAAATCTATCTAAGAATCCGCATCCTCTCTTGATATTTCCTCTTTTTATAGTAGTAAAAAGTTACCAACACAACAGCCTACATGGGAGAGCTGTAATCCACCTGGAAAGCTTTATCTCTACTTGTTTATTTCTTCTTTGTAGAAACCTAGCAGGATTCTCTACACTGGCAAAGTTCATGGCCTTGGCAATCTGTTGGGGAAGAAGACCCTTGGACGGAGGAGGATTTGACACAACCTGCAGAAAGGAGCCTTGCAGGTTCCCACCATCGGTAGGCGGACCTGTCCGCAGTAGAGGTCCAACTAGAGCTTCACCAATACCAGCCCTCGCTCCCCTTAGGTTGAGCCCTCGGGTGCCGTGTCCAGCAGGACTTAGACATGGGCCTCTGGGCAGGAGGAGATCCGTCAAGATCATAATGCAACAGGCCAGCAGAGGGAGAGCAAGCAGAGTCAATACAGGCCGAAGTCTTTGCAGGCAGCAAACAAACAGCGTTGGGTTCCGGCTAAGGTCAGGACAGGCAGAGTTCAGTCAGGAGTGAGAGCAGGCCGTAGTCAGGGTCACGCAGAGAATTAGGAGCAATAAAATCAAAGCCAAAAGTAAGAAGCCAGAAGGGAGATCCAAGGAGAAGCCAGGCATCGGTCCGAGGTCAAGAAGCCAGTCCAATCCGGAAGAAAGGAGCAGAGAGGGGAGACAAAGACAAGACACTGGAGGCTAATGAAGGAGGGACCAACCAAGAAGCCAGGAACCACCACAGGAACGCACTCAGGAATGCAGATCAGGAATAGGATCAGGAACATTAGCAATGCACTTCTTGAGACGAGACAATCTATTGCCAAGGCACTGGAGAGAGGTGAGGAGGAGTGGCTTTTTATAGGTCTCTGCCTAAGTCGTCATCGGAGAGTGCCGCCAGTCCATTCCTGCTGCTGGCCCCTTAAAGATACGATGGTCAGTACGTGCGCACCCTAGAAAGACACAAGATGAGTTGTGTTGAAGGAGCATGGCCCCCCGGTGCCGCTGAGGAGGGAAAGCACCCACATTGGGTGGTATGGTCCAGGCGGGAGCCCAGCCAAGCCATTTTGTGTGCTTAAAAGTTGGGCCTGGCATCAGAGGCACAGCAGAGTACGGTGGGAGGCCATGGCGAAAAGAGGATGACCCGGGCCACCCCTGGTAGGGGAGATGGCGCGGCGGTCCATGTGGCAGGACTGCGGGCTGCCAAATGTAACAGTGATCTGCTTCATATCCATATAAATAACTTCTGGCTGGTTCATCCAAATAATTTATTTACTTTATTTATAGTACTTATTATCCGCCTATATTGAATCATGCTAAGCAGAGTACAAACATATTTAAAATGAGAAATCTACACAATACATCGTTATCATCATAAAAATTCAAAAAACAAATAAAATAGTAAAATAAAAATGAAGTAAAACAAATATACAAATTATCAAGTTAAAATTCCTCTTCAAACACAAAAGGTCGTTAATTTTCTACGAAAAATCCCAAGGCCCGTAATGACCTTAAGTTCTTTCAGTAAAGTATTCCATCTGATGAAATAACATGATTACGGACCTCCTGCAAATGTACTTCATGTAGATTTGGAACCTTGAGCAAACACTGAGTGGATGACCATAGATCTTGTGTGGGAACATATTTCCTAAATAATCTTGTTAGACAATTAGGCGGGTTGTCATTAATCAATTTTGCTGTTAGTAACAGAACCTTAGACCTTGTCCTCTTTGTTATGGATAATCAATACAACTTCTACAGCATTGGGGTAATATGCTCATTTTTAGAAACTTTAGCAATTAACCTAGCTGCAGAATTTTGCAAGTATTTCATTGCATGTAACCATATCTTGGGTAACCCAATGTATAGCAAATTACAGCAATCAATTGTCATTATGATAAAAGCTTAAACAATTGTTCTAAAATCTTCTAGTTCTACAAGAGATCTCAGGTGACAAAGCTGGTGCAATTTAAAATAACTTTCACTAAAACTGACTTAATTTGTGGAATAAACTTAAACTGCAAATCAAATAGTATTCCTAGATTTCACACCTGCTCTGCAAATTTTCTCTCTACACCCAAAATTATCATCTTCGATATCTCAATGAGGCTAGGTTTTTGTGAAATCCTTAGGATTTCAGTTTTGCCTAGATTTAATGTCAAGGCATTTACAGACATCCAGTTGTTAATCATAGTGAGACAGAAAGCTATATTATCCTGTATATCAGAAAACTTTCCAGTAACAGGAAAATACAGCTGTATATCATCAGCGTAGAACATATTGGAAGTTAATTGTTGGAAGTTTGAAATTAAGCCAGCACTAGGTTAAGACACTGGATTAGAATTCATGGAGGCGAGTTGAAGGGAATCCTCCCTATCTAGTCAGAGAAGAGAACATGGTTGTTGAATAGTCGGGCTGTCATTATACAAGTCCACTTCACAATCTTCAGGACCAAATCTGAGAACCCACCAAATATATTTGGAAGGAATGAACCTTAAGCAATATGCGAACATTTTACGTACCCTAACTAGGGATTACACAAGGAAGCCCTCAAATGTCATAGAGCTGAAACAGTAGTACATAATAGAACGGGCTAAAATTCCTTAAGGCAATATGAGAGACTGATCAGTGGTTACAGGAAATGTTTAGTTGAAGTTATTGCTAAGCAAGGAGGTGCCACAAGTTACAGAATGATGGGTTCATGTACTTTTTACACAAAGATTCTTACTGATGAATCTTTTTCTTGACTAAATTAAAGCATATCCTTTTTATCTGAGTCATTTGTTTAATGGGGTTATCATTCTCTCTTATTAGGGTTTATATAAGCATTTAATTATATTTCAAGTTTAAATTGAACTACAATGCATCTTATGAAGTTCAGAAACTACAATACATCTACATTGCATCTTAGGAGGTTCACAAACGTTTTCTCAGCATTGTACAAGTAACAAATATTATAATTCCAGAACTGGGTTGCTTCACTTATGTATGGTAGGTGGGTTTACAAATTTGAAACATGATTCTTAAGGTATTTCATTCACTGGGAGAGAGAACTGAAGGCTTTTTTTTTTTTTTAACCAATGTATAGTGCTTACTCTTATATAAACTCTGAAAAATGTGCAATATGTTTCAGTAGACTTGAATTTTAACAATGTGCAAGAGCAGGACCTAGTCTGGATCTTATATTTGCTGCTGTGACCCTGAGAAAGGGAAATTTATGTGACTGCATCTAATTTTTTCTTCAGAGGTACAAAGCTGTGGATGCCGGATTAGTATGTTGACTCCATCAATTAATGTTAATCTAATATCCTGCCTACTTAAATTTGAGTAAACATTGGCATGTAAGCTTAGGTGACTGAAGAAACATTGAAAAAAAGATTTATTTAAGGATTAGTGGAATAGCTAAATTAGAAATAAATCCAGGAAGCAAACATTCACAAAGTACAGGTCACAGGGAAACAACAGATGGCAGAGGAGATCAGCAGCTTCAAACAATGCTTCATCACCACAGTTACAGCAGAGCACAAGCCAGGCCTTGTGAGGGATAAAAAGACAGGACTGCATTTGCACCAAGCAAGGCAGCTCCCTTTGCCATTTTCAGGCCTCTTAACCTTGGTGGAATAAATCTGGCAACAGACAAAAAAAAAACCAACTGGTAAACAATATTTTTGAAAACTTAGGCTAACACAGAGATAATTTAGTAAGGGAGGGATCCTCTATTCTTTTTATGCAGTAGTACAATATTTACCAACAGGAGTATGGAATAAATAAAACATTTTTATTTAAATTCTAAAGAAATGAAATGCCTATTTTTTTTCATGTAGAGCAGTGGTTCCCCACTCAGCCCTCAGGACACGCCTAGTCAGTCAGGTTTCCAGGATATCCACAATGAATATGCATAAGCTAGATTTGCATGCACTGCCTTCTTTCCATGCAAATCTATCTCTTGCAAATTCATTGTGGATATCTTGAAAACCTGTCTGGCTAGATGTGTCCTGAGGACTGGGTTGAGAAGACCCTGCAGAAGAGCACCTTTCATCAAAAAAGGATTGAGATATTCTGGATTCTGGATATTTACAGATTTATTTATTTGGAAACTTTTATATACTGGTATTAGTGGGGACATCATACCGGTTTACATTTGAACAAAAAGGCTTGAAAATACATGTTAACAGGGAAAGCGAACTGGGAAGGGGATAACGAGGAGCAGCGTGAAAAGAAAGATTAACATAACAGCAACAAGCATAAGTTAACAGTATAATCAGTTCCTTAATATAAGGAGGTTGTGATCACCATGAGGCGGTGCAGGGATGGGGTGGATGGGGGGATCTATTCTGGATAGGCTTGTTTGAATAGTAGCGTTTTTAGTTTCTTTTTAAATTTGAATAAACATGGTTCGAGGCGCATGTGTACAGGGAGGGAGTTCCAAAGAGAGGGGCCTGCAATAGAGAGGGCACGATCGCGAGTGGAAGAGAGGTGGGCAGTTTTCAGAGAGGGAACATGTAGAGTACCCATGTTGGTGGATCTGGTGGGACGGGTGGACTGTGGGGTATTGAAGGGGATGTCGAGCCAATTGGAGTTGTGGGCGTGTATGGATTTGTGTATTATGGTCAAGGTTTTGTAGTGAATGCGGGAGAGGCTGGGGAGCCAGTGAAGGTCTTTGAGGATGGGGGTAATGTTTTAGTATTTACGTGTGTTAGTGATGAGTCTTGCTGACGCATTTTGCAACATTTGTAAAGGTTTTATGGTAGAGAGGGGGAGCCCTAGGAGGAGTGCGTTGCAGTAATCTAGTTTGGAGGTTATGGTGGCTTGTATTACTGTGCGGAAATCCTGGGTGTACAGTAGGGATCTGAGTTTCTTGAGTACGCCTAGCTTGAAAAATCCTGTTTTGAGAATGGAGTTGATGTGCGGTTTCATACTTAGTTGATGGTCGAGGAAGACACCGAGGTCCCTGACAAAGGGTTGTGCTGGGATGAGTTTGAGTTTGGGGTTGTTAGGCTGAAGGGGGGGTGGGGGAGGAGTGTGAGGAGATGAGGAGGAGTTCGGTTTTATTAGTATTAAGGGCAAGGTGTAGGTTAGTGAGCAGCGAGTTAATGGCTGTAAGACAATTTTGCCAGTGTTCTAGTGCATCAGAAATGGAGGTGTGGATGGGGATGATGATCTGAACATCATCCGCGTAAAGGTAGAACTTGAGCTTGAGTTCAGAGAGTAGATGGCATAGAGGGGTAAGGTAAATATTGAAAAGGGTTGAGGAGAGAGATGAGCCTTGCGGCACTCCTTGTTGTAGAGATAATGGGAGTTCCCCAAATGTTAAAAAAGAAAATGAGAAAACAATGAACAAAGTACTACTATTTCCAAGTATCAGAAAATAAACCAGTGGTAGGCAACTCTGATCCTGGAGTGCCACAAACAAGTCCGGTTTTCAGGCTATCTGTAATGAATATGCATAAGATGTATCTGCATACAGTGGAAGCAGTGCATGCAAATATACCTCATGCATATTCCTTGTGGATATCCTGAAAACCAAACCTGTTTGAGGCACTCCAGGACTGCAATTGCAAAATTCCTATAATAAATAATGGTTAAACTTCTACATAAATCCACTCCAGGAGAGAGGGGGTGCCAGCATGGTCATTTGGCTAGGGCCTGCAATGTTCAAGGGGCCTACTTTTGTTGGGCAAAATTAAAAAAAAAAAAAAAGCTAAATATATCTATTTCTAACATGTATAAATAAAAATTTCAATTGTAATTGAAGAATTTGCTAACAAAAAAGCTCGTAAAGCCTTCTTAAATAAATAAAAAATATTTGGGAAATTTAGAAAACGACTTCTCTTATTAAGTATCACATCAGAACCTTACATAGGGGCCTACTTTTCTTAGCTGGCACGAGCCTAATTCCTGCTCTCTCCGGCCATGCATAAATCACAATATAATGGTAATAGTCTATTGGGTATTCAGGTGCCATTTATCTGGTTTAGGCATTATTGGTGATAGGATAACCAATTGTATCTGGAGTTGTGACATATACATCTTCAAAGGTGGTAACTAGCATGTCAGGCTAGTCGTTGATGGGGGGGGGGGGGGGGGGGGGGGTTAGTGCTACAGTAGACTGCTGCTCATTTCCCTAAAACCTATGGGGTAGATTTTAATAGTTGCGCGTGCGCGCGCTTCCCGGCGCGCACACATGGATGTTCTGATTTTAGAATATGCACGCACCGGGGTACGCATGTTATAAAATCAGTGGGGCCGCGCACACATGCACACCGGATTTTGTAATCAGTGCGCACATGTGCACATGGCGTGAGCAAGGGGGGGGACACAGATTTTCAAAATTCACATGGTGATGCATCACGGCCTTCCCCACTTCTCTCCCAGTCTATTGGCATAAGTTGCGCGCACCGTCATGTTGCCGGCGCTCGATCCCCCAGTACAGCGGCAAATAGCCGCTGTACTGGCCGCCTCCAGTTCCGCCCTGCCCTGCCCCTTGGACCGCCCCTCCCCACCCCTTGGACAGCCCTTTTTGCGAGGCCTGGCTCTTGTGCGCGTAACGGGGGTTACGCATGCGGCCGGGCATTGCGCACGCTGCGTCCATTATAGAAAGGGCCCGGCCACGCATGTAATACCCAGAATTTACACGTGGGGGTTTCTAAAATTCGCCCTTTTCTGAATAACTCCATTGGTGTCATCTTCTTCATACAATTAAGCTTCTCCTTTATAAGCTTGGTCTGCAGCCTGTATTTTTGCACAATTACTTTCTGGGTAGCAAAAGAACTCTACTCCAGGAAGTTGATCAGTTGGCTTATATTGGATATACTAGCACTGTCTTTTTACTCATATTACCACTATTACATCATATTACTTTTCTCTAATTGTTTTTGTACCTGACAAAAGGAAATACCTTTCCTCTTACACCTTCAAGCTACATGTAAACCGATGTGATGTGTAAATTGAACACCGGTATATAAAAATAAATAAATAAATAAATAAATAAATATAACTTCAATCACTGTCATTTTGTCTTGGGGATCTGATCTAACATTCTTATCTTCATTATTGTTATTCTCTGCTGTCTTGGAGTTCAGAACACATTTAACAATTTCAAAGTCAGTTGGGCCTAGATTCATGAAAATGCAATCATTTTTGCATGAATAATGACTGTGATAAGGAAAAGGGGCAGGCTATGATAACTGTACCATGCATAGGTACTTTATGTTAAAGAGAGAGATTATTAGCAAGGCCCTCCTAGTAGTGAAGTATTTTTATCTCTATAGGAGGGCTATCTAATAGGTCGAGGTGAGGTGTTGGTGGTTTAGAGTTTAGGGGCCAGTTTCTCATGTAGAATGAGGCATACGAACAGCACAGTACACTTTGGTGAAGATTTGATGTCATTTGGAGTGAGGAAAGTCTCACAAAGATGAAATTTTGTACTATGTTATCTCAACCTAGCTTGATGGTACCCTGGTAGAGAGTCCATCAAGCTAGGGTGAGAGAACATTATAGAAATCTCATCTTTCTGTGACTTTCCTCACTCCAAATCATGTCAAATCTTCACTGATGTGTACTGTGCTGTTCTTCTCACTGTGCATGTAAAACTGGCCCCAAAACCCTAGACAACCACCAAAACCTCACCTCAAGTTATTAGCTGGCCCTTCTACAATAGTATAAAGAGTTGACTACTAAACATGCTATCCCTCCCTCTCCCCCCCTCCCCAAAATGCCTACAAAATAATTTGCAATATTTCTCACAAATTCCACTTCAGGGATATCACACAGCTTAACCCCAGGAAAAAAGGTGTAGTTATTTCTGGCATTAAAACATGCAATAATGCCCCTCGTTGTCATTGATATCACAAAACCCCCTCCACAATCCTGCCCCTTTGAATAAATTAAAAAAATTTGCATTCACATTGCGATAAATATCACTGGCATTATCACGAGCATTAAGGCACTAACACCATAAGACATTTTGATAAATGACACTGTAAGACTTTGATATACAGGAACATTAATAACATACCCAATCTGCTTTTCATTGCCCTCCACATCATTGATGTCTAGAACAATGGCACTTAATCCTTGGGGCATATCCCATTAGTTTCTCAGCATCAGCTCTTCCCACTGTTAATCCAAACTCTTCAAAATCAACATTATTTTCCTCTTGGGATATAGTAGATCACAGATTGTGCCATGCATTCCAGGCACTAGCAGGGCACCAAATTGCATCCTTGACCGTGAAGATTTTTTCTGATGTTTTCATAACCAATCAAGTCCTTCAACGCTCATAGGTTTCTTCATGAATTATCTGCAGTATGGGCATTTCATGTTGCTTAGCCATCGCTGTATCTTCAAATGACTGATTTTTGAGCAAGACAAGATGAAACTGAGGCATTTGGTTGTAATATCCATGTCATGTAATTTTTGGATAATAGACTTTTTCTTGATAATGGAACATGGGCTGAAGCCCATGATTTTTTCTAAATAATGGGAGCTTTTGGGTAATAAAATGTTGGATATAAGGTGCTCTACTGCACCTTAATATGTTAGTTCATTTTGTTATTCTTGGAAAAGTATTCAGTTAGCTATATGCTGCTATTGTATGAAGCATGATTATATGTTATTGGGCAGTATTTTTAAAGCACTGTGGATATGTCGAGTGAGGAAAAATTCAGATCTATTAGTAAAAATTTGTAACCTATCATTAAAATCATCTATTGTATCTGAAGACTGAAGGGTGGCTAAAGTAACCCCAATATTTAAAAAGGGCTCCAGGGGCGATCCGGGAAACTACAGACCAATTAGCCTGACTTCAGTGCCAGGAAAAATAGTGGAAAGTGTTCTAAACATCAAAATCACAGAACATATAGAAAGACATAGTATAATGGAACAAAGTCAGCATGGCTTTACCCAAGGCAAGTCTTGCCTCACAAATCTTAATTTTTTTGAAGGGGTTAATAAACATGTGGATAAAGGTGGACCGGTAGATGTAGTGTATTTGGATTTTCAGAAGGCATTTGACAAAGTTCCTCATGAGAGGCTTCTAGGAAAAGTAAAAAGTCATGGGATAGGTGGTGATGTCCTTTCATGGATTACAAACTGGATAAAAGACAGGAAACAGAGAGTAGGATTAAATGGTCAATTTTCTCAGTGGAAGAGAATGGGCAGTGGAGTACCTCAGGGATCTGTACTGGGACACAAACTTTTCAATATATTTATAAATGATCTGGAAAGAAATACGACGAGTGAGGTAATCAAATTTGCAGAAGATACAAAATTATTCAGAGTAGTTAAATCACAAGCAGATTATGAGAAATTGCAGGAGGACCTTGTGAGACTGGAAAATTGGGCATCCAAATGGCAGATGAAATTTAATATGGATAAGTGCAAGGTGATGCATGTAGGGAAAAATAACCCATGCTATAATTACACAATGTTAGGTTCCATATTAGGAGCTACCACCCAGGAAAGAGATCTAGGTGTCATGGTGGATAGGATAATAATTGAAATCGCCAGTGTGCTGCAGCAGTCAAAAAAGCAAACAGAATGTTAGGAATTATTAGGAAGGGAATGGTAAATAAATGGAAAATGTCATAATGCCTCTGTATTACTCCATGGTGAGACCGCACCTTGAATACTGTGTACAATTCTGGTCACCACATCTCAAAAAAGATATAGTTGCAATGGAGAAGGTACAGAGAAGGGTGACCAAAATGATAAAGGGGATGGAACAGCTCCCCTATGAGGAAAGGCTGAAGAGGTTAGGTTAGGGCTGTTCAGCTTGGAGAAGAGACGGCTGAGGGGGGATATGATAGAGGTGTTTAAAATCATGAGAGGTCTAGAACGGGTAAATGTGAATCGGTTATTTACTCTTTTAAATAACAGAAGGACTAGGGGGCATTCCATGAAGTTAGCACATAGCACATTTAAAACTAATCGGAGAAAGTTCTTTTTCACTCTCGCACAATTAAACTCTGGAATTTGTTGCCAGAGGATGTGTTTAGTGCAGTTAGTGTAGCTGTGTTTAAAAAAGGTTTGGATAAATTCTTGGAGAAGTCCATTACCTGCTATTAATCAAATCGACTTAGAAAATAGCCACTGCTATTACTAGCATCAGTAGCATGGGATAGACTTAGTTTTGGGGTACATGCCAGGAACTTATAGCCTGGATTGGCCACTGTTGGAAACAGGATGCTGGGCTTGATGTACCCTTGGTCTGACCCAGTATGGCATGTTCTTATGTTCTAGTGATGTGAAATCCTTTTAAAAGATGTTTGCCACCTGATCCTATAAATCTGTGAAAAATCTGTTAATCTGTCAAGCGGATACCACAAATCTCTCTTAAAGGAAATCTTGAATTTGAGGCAAAATTTGCAACAGATCTATGGGAAATCAGAAGCAGGTCCAGGGAAATCTTCTGTGGATTGCATCAAAGCAGTAGATGCACTTTGAATGTTTTTTTTCAGGTCTGATGTGGATTTTTTCAGATCCACTCCAGGTGCTCCTTAGATCCACTGGGAAAAATCTAATAGAGTTTCCCAACATATCTCAGCATGATTTGCATTTTCTGTCAAACCTAAACCTGGCAGAATTGCACATGGTTTGAGTTGGATGGAGAATAGTTCTCACAGACCTCGCTGCAGCATCATAGAGCAGAAAAGGAGTGCAGGGCACAGCCTCCTAGAAAGAGAATTAGTTAAACACCTAATGATGTTTTATGTTGTCGATGAAGGAGCGGTCTAGTAGTTAGACCAGTGGGCTAAGATCCAGGGAAACCAGCATTCAAATCCTTCAGCATCCACTGATGCTCCTTGGGATCTTGGGAAGCTGCTTGGCCCTTCATTGTTCTACGTACTAACTTACAGGCCGATACAGAAAGACGCGCGGGAGAGCTGGCGAGCGCCCGCTCTCCCGGCGCATGCACAGGCCACTCTCCTGGGCGCGCGATTCAGGAGGGTGGCCTATGCAAATTAGGGCCCACAGTAAAAGGAGCGGTGGCTGTCAGCGGGTTTGACAGCCGACGCTCAATTTTGCCGGTGGCGGTTCTCAAACCCGCTGACAGCCACGGGTTCGGAAAACGGACGCCGGCATAATTGAGTGTCCGTCTTCCGACCAGCGGGCCGATTTTTAATCTCTTTTTTTTTACTTTTTACTTTTTTTTTTTAACTTTTGGGGCCTCCGACTTAATATCGCTATGGTATTAAGTCGGAGGCTGTACAGAAAAGCAGTTTTTTCTGCTTTTCTGTACACTTCCCCGGTGCTTGCAGAAATTAATGCCAGCCTTTGGGCAGGCGTTAATTTCTGAAAGTAAAATGTGCGGCTTGGCTGCACATTTTACTTTCTGTATCGCACGTGAATAACTAATAGGGCCATCAACATGTATTTGCATGTTGCGGGCGCTATTAGTTTCGGGGGTTTGGACGCGCATTTTCGACGCGCTATTACCCCTTACTGTATAAGGGGTAAAACTAGTGCGTTGAAAACGCGTGTCCAAACCTGGGCTAACAGTGCGCTCCACCGGAGCTCCACCGGAGCGCACTGTACTGTATCGGCCTGTTAGATTATAAGCCTTCTCTGGGGCAGGGGCCTACCTAACCCGCAGCTTGCCTTAAGCATTGGTTTGGGAAGGTAATTAAATTCAAATCTATTTTCCATGACAACCACAGTTCCTTGCTCAAGTAGTGTTAAAATTATCACATAGCTCTGTTTTGTTCTCATATTGGGATGTGCAAGCCTGCCTTATCCTAAGTTATAAAAAAGAAGTTCCACCCAGAACTAAAGGAGCATCAAAAATCGCCGCGTCAGAGTCCTCCTATCTGCCAAAATTTGGACACCACCAAACAGAAAAGTTACTAGGGACCCGCGCGTTACACACAGACGCAGCAATCTCATTAGCCTTCTTTTCCTTTGGAAAGGAGACTAAAACAATCCGTGAACAGAAAATAATGCCAATTATAATAAAAAGAAAGCACACAGAGAAATCCTCCCGGCCACATGTACCAGCAATGTAGCAGTAAATGATTTTTTTGCTTCCTAAGCCCCATGTTCCTTTAAACCTCATTTAATTATTTCTAGCAGGTGAGAAATCCATGAAGAATCATCAGCCACCGAAAGGCAGAAAGATTTGACAATCTAGACAAATCCTGCTAACTAAGCTCCTCTGTGAAAAAGTTATAACTCTCGCCTTTCTATCTGTCTCTCTGCATATTCCAATGGAGAGTATTTTGCTAAAACCACCTACACCAGCGTAGAGCTCAGTCTCAGAGAGGCTTTCTGTTTCAGAGAACAACGGGAGAAACATTTAATGAAATTAGATGGGAAGGCCCTAGCAGAGATGCGCAGAGACAGCCGTATGAGTGAGAAAACATCTGCATGGGGCCACCCAAATGGACAAAGCTGGCGCTGTGCTTTCCTAATCTACTCTTCTACTGAAAAAAAAAAATGCATGTCAGCTCTTTAAGATGAATAAGTTAACTGAAGAAAAAAAGTTGCTGCCTACATTTGGAAAACCATTCTTTGCAAGGAGAGTTCTCCAACATGTTTATTTCTGCAGGATTGAAAGAAAACCATGTACACAGTGTGCTGGGCAGTTTTTCAAAAGCACATTGGGCCAGAATAATCAGACTTAGATAGTGCTTACCCTGCATTCATTAAACATTTCACTTTTTGAAAGGACACTGTCCTACTTCCATAAATCGCTTCCTTCAGAATCTTTTCCTTTCAACCCTCCATCGAGCAGTACTAGCCAGACTCTGTAAACTATTAATTTGTTGGTTTCCTGGCCCTGGTGCAGGGCCTCTGGCCCCCGGCCAATCTGGACATTGTCACAGAATTCGCCAATCCCAGGGGAATCCCCATGGAATCACAGGCTACGGTCGTGCGATGCACCTCTCCCCCCAGTAATTCCCTGCCCCCACCCCCCACCATGGTGGTATGGTGGCAGGAGAAGGAGAGCAAAGGTACTTCAGGCTATGTCTGCCTTCTCCCATTGCCAGGGCCCGACCAGCACGTGGACCAGGGCTGGTGCTAGCTTTTTTGCTTCCCTGTGCAAACAATTACTGTGCTGCTGCCCCCCCCCCCCCCCCCCCCGTTCATTCAATTTCTGTGCTGGGCCCACCAAAAAAAACACCCAGCTCCCTTTAGTGATACAAACTTTAAAAACTGACACCCCCCCCCCCCCCCCCTCCATATAAACCCATGGCTGCTGCAAGTGTATTAGGTGCCCTAGGCGAACCTTATAGCCTTGCACAACATCCTCCCACCCCATTCCACACACACAGTTAAGAGTTATGCATTTATATTTTACATGAAATATATCGAAGTACAGTATTCTGAGGTAAAAATATCACTTACATTATATTTACATGCACTGCTGTGAAGCCAACCAGAAATCCCTGCAAAAAAGACACTTGGAACCCATATGGTATTAGGCCTATTGTGATGTGTGTTTGGTGTGGGCTTGACCCTCTGAAAGCCCAAATACACTATTAGGAAAATACCTCACCTCAGTCACACATGCAGAGCATAAAAAGACCCTCACCAAATACAGAACAGAGCAACCATAAAGTAGAAATACAAATGTGCAGACAAAACTTGAACTGGAAACCAGACTTTCTATGCAGTGCAACAATGAAAAGAGAGAACCATCACCATTCATCAAATAAATAAAATCAAGAAATAAAATAAATTTATAATCATAATACTAAAAACATACTAATAATATTATTTCAAAAAAATCTGATGATTAAAAGATCAAATAATTTAAAACTCATATACAAGTTTTTTAAAGGTCCCAAACACCAATAAAATATTTCAAAATAGCAGACACAGCAAATTACACCTGAAAAATAAAACTAAAAAGGTTTTTAAAAAATTCACGTTCTCCATACCTGGAAACCTTTGATTTCCAGTCACCCTGAGATTATCATGGATTAGTGGGAGTGTGATTAATATACAAATTTTCTTCTGTCTTTCTTATACACACACACACAAGCTCGTACAGAAATATGCTCCACAAAAACCCACAGGCGTCTCCAGCACTTCTTTGATTGCGATCTACCAGCAGCCCAGGCCCTCATCTTCAATTCTCTATCTCTCTCTCATACACACACACACACACACACACACGACCCAGGCAGGCTCCCATTCTCTCTCTCTCACACACATATGCATACGCAAACACACACCCCAGACAAGCTCCCATTCACAGGCACCCAAATCCCAGGCAGGCTCCCATTCTCACACACATATCCCCTGCCCATCTCAGGAAGGCTTCCATTCATGCATGTGCGCGCGCACACACACCTACCCATCCTAGGCAGGCTCCTATTCACGTTTTCAACCCAGACAGGCTCCCATTCATACACCCATCATCCTAGGCAGGCTCCCATTCACACACACACACACACACACACACACAACCCAGGCAGGCTCCCATTTACACACCCATCCCAGGTAGGCTCCTATTCACACATCCACTCATCCCAGGCAGCCTCTCATTCACATGCACACACCCATCACAGGCAGCCTCTCATTCACTCACACAATCCGACCAGGCAGTCAGGGTGCACAAGTCATTCCTCCTCTGATGCTGCTGCCAGCCTGTACGTTCTTCTTTGTCAAGAGCAGCCGTTATGCAGTTTTTCTTCATGTGCTGGCCCTGAGGTAATTCAGCACTCATAGTGCTAGTACTTCCTGTATCCTCATATCATGAATCGTGGGGCCAGCACATGAGGAGGAGCTGCCGGATGGAAATCCTCTTATGCTGTGGCCTCCTGTTTCTTCTGCCACCTGTGGGATTGGGTCCACCAGCAGCACCACGGGGTTCCTGCTTGTTCCGCCACCGGTGGGATTGGGTCCACTGAAGGCACCAAGGTCGCCGGTAGGATTGGGTCCACCAGCGGCAACACAGGCCTCTCCCTGCTCCCAACTCCGCCCCACTGGGTGTGCTGCCCTGTGCAATTGCACGGTTTGTACACTCAGTGGTGCCAGGTCTGATTTTGATCAATCTTGCACTATCCCTAGCACTATCCCTAGCATGGAACACCATGCCTTTAGAAATCAGAATGCAAAGAGACATCAAAACATTCAGAAAAAGTTTAAAAACATGGCTATTTAAGCAAGCATACCACAAAAAGAATGGAGAGTAGAATCCAGGGAAATGTAGGATGCGGTCAACAGAACTCTCTCTCACACACACACACACCAGGTTACTTGAATTGTGTGTATTTTATTCTTATTAAATTGCAACAACATAGAACAAGATTTAAGTTTTAATTTATCTTATAGCTGATATAGTTAGAAGTAGACATGACTTATCACAACCACTAAGTAATATTTAATATGAAACTATGTTACAGTATTTGTTGGCACCTGTTTAGTTAATGTAATCTAACACATTTAAGCAAACATGAAATTATGTGCCTTATTGTGAATCGTTGTGACGGCAGCTAGCTTAACGACGGCATAGAAAAGATTTTAAAAAAATAAATAAATGCAGTGTCTCACACAGCTAAATCATGAGTCTAGCCCAGATAGCAGGAGGAGGCAGATGCAGCCACTAGGGTTGCAACTGGCTCCAGATTTTCAGGACAGCCCTGGTTTTACTCCCCCTGCATGCAAGTGCTTGTAGTCTTGATTTTCTTAGTGAAAAACCAGCCAGTTGGCAAACCTAGCAGCAACTCTCCTTCTCCTCCTACCAACTGAGGAGGAGTGGAGAAAGGGATATTAGAGGATTGGCCTGAATGGGTGGAAGGAAGAGCTGAGAATTGGCTTTGGAGGGGGAGTGAGAACCTGCTTGGGGGGAAAGGAAGGGAGATATTGCCTGGGGAAGACAGAGAGGATTTTGGGGAGGGAAAAGGGGAGAGAGAGATTGGATGGGGAAAGATAGGGAGAGGGTTGCGGATGTAGGAGGGGGGGGGGAGAAAGGGAGAGGTCCCAAAATGGGGGGCAGGGAAGGGGGAAATTGGGAAAGGATGACAGACTGAATGGTTAGATTGAATGAGAAGAAAGGCAGTGGGACATAGATGGATGAAAGATTAAGGAAGGAAAACCTGCAGGAGGCATCAAATAGGATAGGGAGAGAGAGGAAAAAGAGAGTGTGGGAAGGCAAGAAAAAAAGAATATATAGAGAAGTCAAAGTGGAGGCATGCAAGAGAAAAGGCCGCTTTAGGAGGGAAAAGGGAGGCAGTAAAAGAAGATATGAGAAAAGCAGAGAAAACAGAAGTAGAAGCAATGGAAGTAGAAGCAATGGAAAGTAAAAAAAAAAAACACCCAAAAACTGAAATGGAGAAAAGAATAAAAGAAAAGCAAAAAAACCCCAATAATATAACATATTCAGAAACATCAGAAAAGTTAGAAAAGTCTATATTGTAAAATAGTTTTACATATTAAATAATGTCAATTTTATACAAAGTCATGCAAATTTATAAATTTTGACTGTAGAATGTATCCCTGAGCTGGAATGGGAAACTTTAAGCTTTGCTCTAGTGCTTCCTTTTTATTCTAGGTCTATTTTGTCCTACACATTTGTATGCAGTAGGATAGATGACCTGAATTCATAAATCCCTGTTTACTCATGATGGAATTATGCATTCAGGAATGCCAAAGTATTAAAGCTTTCTAGCAGTAGGTATCTTTGGAAACTATGCATTTGGGAGCTGTGAACAGAGCTTTAAGAATACACTGCATTCTCTTTTGTTTACGGGTACGGTTGTGTCACAGGCAATAAATACTAAACTGGAGAACCTGTGCATGAATATTCTCTGGTTGGAGCTACTTTGATATTTTCTATGCATACATCTTTTCAAGGCAGGAGAACTGGTCCAAGAATGCTATCTAAACTGGCCCCTTATGCATAGATTCGGCAAACGATACTTGGACTATTTTTGCAGATTCCGAGGTGATGAAATTCTTAAGTACTCATTCTGGTTTGCCTAGCCAAGACTTACATACTCTTAAGCTGATGTATTTAATAAAGAGAGGCCAAAATGTTGCTCTTTTTGGAATCTGTTTCCAAATCTCTATCCTGGTTAATGGGGCTAGTAAAATCAGCAGGTTACACACATGACCGGCCGATTCTGTTGCCTGTTAGCCTTAGACCTCAAAATAATCCAAAAAAGTCACAAAAGTAATTCAAAGTCCAAAAGAAATACAATTTTTGAATGGGTTCAGTAAGTATCTGTTGAATGAGAAATTTCTTTGACCACAGGGTAGGCAGGAGAATGTGCAAAGCCCAGGCAAGGATAAGGAAAATGCAGTGTGTGACAACTGTGCTGATGCACTGATATCTGGGTCAAAATACCATGAGACACTGACCAGAGGTTTACGATGTGTCTTTTGTGTTTATTTCATGAAAGATACAACATAGGGAGGATAATTTTCAAAACTGCTCAGGTGCACCCATTTATCCGTGTGTCTGGGTGCATTTATCCGTGTGTCTGGGTGCACATATATTTACGTGCAAACGATATGTGCAGGTTATAAAATGAGAGCACATAGGTAAGCAAACATGCTCGCATATATAAAAACTATGAACCGTGCACGTTTGGACCTATCCAGAAAAGTAGCGGCACTTATCTGGATATGTTCCGATTTATCCTATTAATTTGCAGCACTTAAGCTGGCTAAGTCTGAAGAACGCTACTTGTCCGTCTAGGCAGCGCTTTTTGGACTTCTCTGGGTATGTGAGTTAGCCAGATAGGTCTAAAAAAAAGCGCTATTTAGCCAGATATATCTTAAAACACTACTTATCTGGCAAAGTTAGATAGCTGGATAAGTCTAAAAAGAGCTATATATCTGGCTAAAACTGATAACTGGATAAGTAGAGCTTTTAGACTTATCTGGCTATCAGGCCGATACAGTACAGTGCGCTCCGACGGAGGAAAATGCGCGTCCAACCCGCGGCACCTAATAGCGCCCTTAACATGCAAATGCATGTTGATGGCCCTATTAGGTATGCGCGCGGGATACAGAAAGTAAAGGGGCGGATCTTCAAAACTCCGCGAATAGCTTACTTTTGTTTGCGCTCCAGGTGCAAACAAAAGTAAGCTGGATTTTAGTAGATACGCGCGGAGCCGCGCGTATCTACTAAAAAACCTGGGTCGGCGCGCGCAAGGCTATCAATTTTGTATAGCCGGCGCGCGCGCAGAGCCCCGGGACTTACGGGGCCCACCGGCGCGCAGAGCCCCGGGACTTACGCGAGTCCCGGGGCTCTGCGCGCGCCGGTGGGCCTATGTAAAATAGGCGCACCGGCGCACAGGGCCCTGCTCGCGTAAATCCGGGCGGGTTTACGCGAGCAGGGCTCTGAAAATCCGCCCCAAAATGTGCAGCCAAGCCGCACATTTTACTTTCAGAAATTAGCGCCGACCCAAAGGTCGGCGCTAATTTCTTCCGGCACCGGGAAAGTGCACAGAAAAGCAGTAAAAACTGCTTTTCTGTGCACCCTCCGACTTAATATCATAGCAATATTAAGTCGGAGGTCCGAAGAGGAAAAAAAGTAAAAAAAAAAAAAATTTGAATTCAGCCCACGACTGTCGGGCCGAAAACCGGACGCTCAATTTTGCTGGCGTCCGGTTTCCGAGCCCGTGGCTGTCAGCGGGCTCGAGAACCGACGCTGGCAAAATTGAGCGTCGGCTGTCAAACCTGCTGACAGCCGCCGCTCCTTTTACCTGGATCTACCGCCGGACCTAATTTAAATACTGAATCGCGCGCACCGGTGAGCGGCCGGTGCGCGCGCCGGGAGAGCGGGCGTTTGCCCGCTCTCCCTCAGCCTTTACTGTATCGGCCCGCATGTGACTTAGCTGGATAAGTAGCGTTTTGAGACTTATTTGGTTAAGCAGCACTTTTCTGGCTAACTTGTATACTCAGATAAGTCCAAAAAGCACTACCTAGACGGAGAAGTAGCACCTACTCTACTTAGCCAGATAAATCAGAGTATAGCCAGACAAGTGTCGCTATTTATCTGGATAAGTTCAAATTTTCCTAAGTAGAGGCAAAGGTGCTACTTAGCCAGATGTCAGAATTTAACCGGATAAGTGTATTTCAAACGTAAAAGGAGTGTACACAAAATTTCCAGAGATGTTCTGTATATGACTTATCTCACCCTCTCCCCATTCCTTTTCTTTCACATGCACACCCCTGTTCTGTCTCTCTCACACACACATAAACACACACACACACACACACACACACACACATCCAATCTCCACTTATCCACAACCACTCCTCACCCTACCAAGCCAATCATTCTCATAACCCCCATTCCATCCTCAAACCCAGCTTCTGATTACTCTTTAACTGATTCCACTCCCTCTCCTCATCACCCCTCCTTCGTTCTGCTCACTGCTGATCAAGCCAGCAGGAGGAGAGTGGTGGAACATCGTACTGCATCGTACTGCATCCTCCTCCCTGCAGCTTGGGCTGGACTTGGATTTTTGAATTGTGTGTATGTGTGCTCCAGCCATTGATGAGGAAATGTATGCACGCTGAGGGGTGTGGAGTGTGTGTGTGTGGTGACAGAGGAGGGGTTTGTGGGGGAGGGGATGTTCCAGTCATCAATGAAGTGTGTGTGTGTTCCAGCTGCAATGGCAAAATGTCTGTCGAGGGAGGGGGGGGGGGATGTGAGTGTGTGTGTATGTGTGTAATTTTGTGTCTGTGATTTCCCTCAGCCAGGAATTTTACATGCCCAGATTATCTGTGCATGTTTAGATGAAGGAGGACATAGACGGACACCATTGTCAGGCGCATTCCTACACTACTTCACTGTAAAGGATGCCTAAAAAGTAGTGACAATGTTCAGCACAGATGTAAGGGAGGGTCCTAAAATTCATCAATGTCTCAATGGACATGGAATGTGAGTGATGTCAGAATAGGAGCAATGGGTGGTTGACACTCACCAGTGGGAGGTGTCAGCATTGTGATAAAAATCCTGTACCCATGTGATCTCTCCCTCCAAGGGAACTGTTGTTTTTTCCACAGAGAGGTGCTGGTGTGGAGTATTTCCCTCCAAGAGGTCGTTATGGAAGGCTGCCTCTCTCAACAGGTAGATTTGCTCTCAAGAGAGATCTCTTCACTTGAAATGAGGATTAGGAGAAAAAAAGTTTTTAAAGATGACAAAATATTTGCAATTAATGTACAGTCCATCTAATGAGCTATTGGCTGTATAAACTTATCTTCACATTTCATTGCGCCTGTTGCTCCCAAGGGTCAGACCTGCTACAGGGTGTGTCTGCCTCAGTCCCTCCTAACTCTTCTGTAACTCATGGGGTTAAAAGTAAATAAGGAGGGTTATTTTTTTTCTTATACATATATTTATTTTACCTGCCTGTGTCCCTAGCTGTGAGAGAGCTGCATTTAGGGATGTCATAGCCCATGCCGAAGAGTCCAGTGTGGAGAGAAAGGAAGGGAGACGCTGCAGAGCTCTGCATGGAGGTCGTAATGGACCACGCTAAAAGGTCCTGGTTCTGGGGTGACCCAGACTCCCAGATCTGGATGAAGGCAGCCGGAAATGGCAGCGGGTGAGCTACTATAAAAGCAGTTGTAGGTCTGGCAGGGAGAGGTGGCAGAGGCTGCTTGAGAGAGTCGTAATATTCGGGCCTCGGGGAGAAGAGACGGTGGTCGGCTGTCCCGGGACGCAGCAAAGTGGAAAAGAGAAAGATGTACCTGCAATCGCGGGAGACCAGACTGCTTTGGGGCACTTGGTTTAAGTAGCAGCAGTGCTGGGGAGGCTGACACTGCCCCAGGGAAGCCAGCATCCAGTGTCGGGGACAGATGGGAAAAGCCCCCAGCATAACACACATGCAGGCCTCACTGGAAGTGAACCAAAAGGTCACTTCCGTTTCGTGGCTGAAACGGGGAATTTTAAAATTAAAATAATGGAAAAATAAACTCTAGTCTGAGATGGGGGGGGGGGGGGGGGGGGGGGGGGTTCCATATTTAGACCCCACATGAGTTTAGAGGTCTGGGTGAACAACACCTGACCCAGCTTATAAATTGCCCCAAATCTTCCCTAAAACTTTAAAATGGAAAAAACTAAATACTGGGAGCAAGTCAGGGGGACCTCTTCTGGCAGCCAATTATGTTTTGGGGACCCAAATTTTTCCTGATTATCCCGGTTATAAACAGGTGTTCAAAATCATTAAATTGCTTGAATTTGACCTAATTGTTGATGGAGGTCAGGTGATGGAAGCCTCAGTACCCTTATCGTGCCTTTTGAAAGATTTTAGAGGGGTATAAAGAGCTCCAAGCACGAGTTTGCATAAGCTGTGGAAAGTGACCCAAAATTGTACCAAAATCTGGGAAAATCTGTGACAAAACACCAGCAAATCTAAAAGGAGAATTGGGGAACCCTCTACTTTTTTTTTTATTTGAGAGGAAAGGCTTAATTTTTATTGTGGTGTCATATGTGGTGTTTTTTACTTTATAGTTGGAGTCTGTGACATTAGAAACTACCGTGAACCACTTTAAAGGACAAACAGAACCAGTCATGAAGGAAAATTTAGGCCGGATTTTAAAAGGCCTGCATGTGTAAACACGGGTTTATGCGCGTGGCCGCACCTTGCACATGCTGCATGAATTTTCAAACAGGCCTGGCCACGTGTGTAAACCCCAGTACAAGCACAAATGCCGGGCCTCTTCAAAGGGGCAGGCTGAGGGCGGGGCAGGGGGCGAGCCAGGACAGCGCCATTGTACGCTGTCCCGATGACTCATGCACCGGCAGCCGACCGGCGCGCGCAACTTACTTCAGCTCTGGCCCTGAAGTACGTTGAAAAGCAAACAAAAAAAAAGGATAGGTAGGGTTTAGGGGGTGGGGAGGAGAAGGGAAAAGGGAGGGAGTTTAGGTAGGGGGGTTAGGGAAGTTCCCTCCCAGTCCGCTCCAATTAAGGAGCGGCCTGGGAGGGAAAATTGCAGTTCCAACCAGGGGAAGGCCCGATTGCATCGCCATACGTAATTTGCAAAAGTTCACCCCTCCCCCTTGCCCGCGCCACCCACACATGCATTTGCGGATTGTAAAATCCGGTGCACATATGCACGCGGCCACCTGATTTTATAACGTGCGTGTGCTGGCACGCGCATGTTTTAAAAACAGCGCATCCATGTGCATGCGCCGGGCACCAAGCACACATGGACATGCACGCTCATCTTTTAAAATCTACCCCTTTGGGTTTAAGAGCCAAAGTTTTTAGAAAATGGGACTCCATTCCATTAAAAACAACTTGTCCAGTTCAGGTTTTCATAACAGCAGACTCCATTTCATTGCAGCACTGCTGTAAATTTCCAGTCAGTGTGTTAGCAAATGAGCTATTCTCCATCATTTTGTGTGAAGATGGTGAGGTGGCTGTGAAGAGGCCGGTGGAATTACTCACTGAAATTCCCAACAGATTGAGTACCAGTAATACAGATCCTATTCAAGTTTCATTTCCCAAAAGTTTATTCCTACAACTCCATGTAAAGATTCACTCATGTGATAAACTATATTAAAACTTTCCCTAAAGGATCATTGGAAACTACTTAAACTGATGTCATTGATGGCGTAAGGTTCTCTCAAAAACTGTTATGATAGAGATTCTGGGAGAGTGACAGTTGGCAGTGACATAGAGCAGAAGGGTTTTACACCTGAGCTCTTCCAGAGCCTGTTTTAAAGTGTTTAAAAATGTTAGAAAACTCACAGAGAGGAAGGCACATTTTCCAGAGTGAATGTTTAGTGAATGTGTGTATGAGAATTAAGCAATTTAATTGTGAAAAAGTGGAAAATCCAAGGTAAGAGCCAGGTTAGGTCAGTTAACTTTTAATAACAGTGGCTGAAGCTTGAGTGTATTTATCAGCCTTTGATAGAGTAACTAAAGAAGTGAATGAGACTAGGAATTAAAACTGGTAGGTAGGATTGTAATCGCATATCCAGTCACATATCTATGTAATTTGTGTAAACTTGTCTCTCACATAAAGAGAACAATAAGAGCTATCAGAAGTAATTAAAGGAGAGTTAAGAGATATAGCTTCTGAGTAAATAATCTCTGATTATTCCTGTCATATTCAAATCGGAGTCTCTGTTTAAGTAAAGAGGCTGAAGGAAAAGACAGACTGCTGTAATAACTTGTGCTGTGTTGTGCTAGAACATCTAATTCCAAATTTAGCCCTGAATTCTCAGAAGCAGCTAGATGATTAAAGTATCTAGCATACACTTGTATCCCCTTGTAAGAGTTCAAGCAGTGAAAGGGACAAGGTTCTTCAGAGAGCAGTGCAGCACATACAGTGAAAGGGATAAGTGCCTTATTCCTGGAGAGACAAATTTACATCTGGAAAAAAAATTGGTACACGGGGTTCCAATTACAGTCACGTGCAGGTGAAAGTAAATGAGAGACCATTGCAGTAGTGCTTGGTCACAACTGAAACTCCTGTGAGAATACAAAGTTAGATCTGCCTCCTGGTTGGAACTGCAGTTTTTCTTCTTATACTGTGTTTTCATTGTTCTCCTCTTTTATCTTTACCCTCCCCCCCCCCCCCCCCCCTCTGAATTTCCTCTATGGTGAAAGAGAGTCTGTAATGTTACTTTTGTACTGATCATCTAGTAGCAATTATATGTTTCCTTGAACTGTATTCTCTAAAAATTTCTTTGACAAAGTATTAATTTGTGGTTGTAATAATAAAGCTTAATAAAGAACAAATTGAAAAAAAAAAGTTCAGTCCCCTATACACTAAATTACATTAGTCAGTTGCAAATCTGTCTTTTAAATGCATAAATGTTGGATCTGCCCCAGAACGCCCCTTTTTTATGTGCTTAAACATGGGTGCGAAAAGCAAAATATGCATGTAATTGGACTTTTATAAAATATGGAATATGAAAGTAAAGGTTACTTACATCCTGTTGTCAGTTCCAGTTCTTCAGTGTCTTCTGTATCTCCTGCCCACCTGTGCTGTCCCGAGCCTCGCTGCCTGCCTTCCCGTCCCGTCTTTCCTCGACTGGATCTCTGTTTTTGACTTCGGCTTGCTTAACTCGATTATGCCTGAACTCTGCCTGCCACCGACCAATGCCTGTTTAACGACCATGCCTGAACTCAGCCTGCCTCGACCTCTACCTGACTCCTGAACACCTCTGAACGCTGCCTACTTGACCACTGCCCATTTCCGACTCCAATAGAACCTAGCCTATCCCGATCCCTGGTCTGTGACTGGACTGTCTCCATAGACTTCCACTTCATCAACAGAGGCCCACACCTAAGCCCTGCCAGCCCCAGTACCCGAGGGCTCAACCTAAAAGGAACGAGGGCTGATAAAGGTGAAGCTCCGGTTGGGCCTCTGCCACAGCCAGCTCCAGCAACCGACAGTGGGACCTGCAGGGTTCCTCCCTACAGGCTACACCAACTCTACCTTGGTCCAAGAAGCCATGCCTGCAATAGTCTTCTTAGAAATGGAAATAAGATATTATTTTAAATAGCTGATCTAATATTGGAATTCCAACAGCAAATGAATTTCAAGCACATTTAAAGGTTTGTCTTGTCACTTATATGAATCGGACTACTGCATATAGTTTATGTAATAGTGTGAAGATGTCCTATTTTCTTTCAAGAAATGTATGTATGTTCGATTTCTTTGAAAGTGGATATTTATTTATGTATTTATGTATTTATTTAAAAGGTTTTATATACCGACAACCGTTTGCACATCGTGTCGGTTTACAGATAACTTAGAACCAAGGTATAGATAGGCATGGCCTTTACAAATAACAATGAACAATCAACATATAACAAACAGAAAACTAGATAATTTAGTTGATGGATTCAACTGGGGGTAACATAAATTAGGAGAGGGGGATGAGCAACAAAAACAATAAGAAAAGGCTATGTACAGGGTTCAAATAATACGTTCGTTGAGATTTTTGATTCTTATTTGGGGGAAAGAGAAGGGGAAAATTTGGGAGGCCTGAAATTAAGCAATGAGATTTTTTAGCAGTAAGTCACAGGGGGGGAAGAGTTAGCAAGAGAGGATGAGGAGGGGTAGGCTTGTAGGAAGAGCCATGTTTGGAGTTTCTTTTTGAATTTGGGTGTGGAGGTTTCAGTGCGTAGGTCAAGGGGCATGGAGTTCCAGAGGGTGGGGCCGGCAAGTGAAAGGGCTCTGTTTGTTGTAGAGATGAGTCTAGTTGATTTTATAGAGGGAGCGCAGAAGGTTCCACGTAGGGAGGAACGAGTTGGTCTTGTGGAGGTGCGAGGAAGGAACGGTGGGTTTATCCAGTTGTAATGTTCATTGGTGATGCTTTTGTGAATGAGGGTAAGAGTTTTGTAAAGGATACGTGATTGTATAGGAAGCCAGTGGAGATCAATCAGTGGGAGTGATGTGGGATATACATATATTTTGGCTTGAAGAACTATTAAATGGCAATGACATATTTTAAACTATTAAATGGCAATGACATATTTTAAAAGTTGCACCTGCCGTACCTTGGTTCTTTTTTAAACCCTTCACTTCTGTCCACCCCAGCTCTTCTGCCACCATGCTGTAGTGCATTTGCACTTGCTATGTTATAGCATTAAATATACCCTATTGTTGGCAGTGAGTTTTCTAAGTTTGTGAAATATTTTGGGGATGCCTATTGTACCTGAAAGTAACTCGCCTTGAGCTCAGGTCTGAAATGGCAAGAAATTAAATCCAAAATCATATAAGCACTTATTATTTATTTGATTAATATTCTACCTTTCAGACACTACAAAAGTGGATTACATCCAGGTAGTGTAGATATTTCCCTGGCGCCAGGGGGCTCACAATCAAAGCTTATCCATCAACACAAAGCACAGGCCAGGAGCAAGCAGCTACCTTCCACCCACTGCATTGCAAGACACTTTTGATATCTCTCTGTTCTTTGACACCATTTGACTGTAACCATTGTTTACAATCTTGTTACTTTCCTTTTTTCTTCATACTCCTCTGTGCCAGTTTTCTAATTTCCGAGATTAAAACCGCTCTTCTAGCTTTATAGGAACCCAGGCATATAATAAAAAAAAAAAATTTCCTCCTCTTTTTGTATTATTGTTCTCGTTCACCAGATCAGATTCAGTTAGATGTTATGCTGGTGTTTATCTGTAACAATGAATACGCATGTTTTTTCACGTTTTTTCGAGTTCAAACACTGTTTTATGTAATAGTTGTTGATGATGTAAACCGGAGTGAAGGCAACTAGCTATACCTCGGTATAAAAAAAAAGCGTAAATAAATAAATATATGTATATATACTCGCCAGATCATTTAAATGAATAACTGTGAAAGGCCTAAACAAGTTAAAATGATTAACTATCCAGGCACTGAACAGAAAAAATATGAAATATTGTTAAATTAATAACTGATGGAAGATTAAATCAAAAGCATAAGATTCAGTGCACTAAAAGTATAAATTACCACAGGAAAGTGAAATCACAAGAATAATTTGTTAAATAGGAACCTTTTAGTGCACCAAATTTCTTGTTATAATTAGCCTTTTGCATGAACATTTTTAAAAGAATAAAAACATTGACAATTCTATTTTTTTTCCTCCAGGCTTTCATTTTCAACTTGGCCCTACTGTCTTTCAGCTAATGCCCCCCCCCCAACTCAAAATTTATCATTCAAGCCAAACATTCCGTCTCACACCTACAAAGGGAATGTATTCATGTATATATGTTACAATGTATAAATTAATCAATGTTACAATGTTTCTATACATAAAGCATAAATGTTAGAAGGTTTATATTTAAAAATAATGTTACAATGTAAAAATAGTACGACCCCCGTCATACTATTTCCTCTGTTACAATGTGAACCGATGTGATGTACCCCTACTCAATGCACAATAAAGCTCTGGAATTTGTTGCCAGAGGATGTGGTTAGTGCAGTTAGTGTAGCTGGGTTCAAAAAAGGTTTGGATAAGTTCTTGGAGAAGTCCATTAACGGCTATTAATCAAGTTTACTTAGGGAATAGCCACTGCTATTAATTGCATCAGTAGCATGGGATCTTCTTAGTGTTTGGGTAATTGCCAGGTTCTTGTGGCCTGGTTTTGGCCTCTGTTGGAAACAGGATGCTGGGCTTGATGGACCCTTGGTCTGACCCAGCGTGGCAATTTCTTATGTTCTTATGGTATATAAAAGCAAATAAATAAATAAATACATTTTAACAGTTTCCCCACTGTAAATTGATCCATGTTTCTTTCCTTTCCTCCTGCTCCTAACTTGAGAAAATATGAAATTGTTTCCCAATGGATTTCTGCAAGCCCTGTATAAAATGAGAATATTTGTCGGTCTCTTTACCATTTCTTGCCTTCAATAGTATTTTATCCATCTCATAACATACTGAAACAGACTTATTTTTCACAAACCGAAATACATTTAGGACTCCTGATCAGATGGAGTTTTTCTAACTCCGCTTCATCTGTACCGATTGCATTTATTTTCTCACCCATTTACCTAAAACAATGTGAGCTGAAATGTATCTTATTCCATGTTTGGTTTAATATATTCTGTTCATCACCTTCTCATCTCTATGCCCCCTCTCTGTTCTCCATCACCTTCTCTACTCCGTCACCGTCTTTTCTCCATCACATTCTTGTTCCTCCTCTCCTCCCCATTACCTTTTTCTTCTTCAAACCCTTTCTGTTTTCTCAGGTTTTCTTCATGTCCCCCCTCTTCCCCAGCTTTCCCCCACATCTTCTGTCTTCTGCTCCCTGTCTTCCGCTCCCTGTCTCCCACCCTCTAGCCCTGATTTCCTCTACAATTGTCTCATCCCAATACTCTATTTCTGCCTCTCAATTCCCTCCACCTCTTCCCAGCTGTTCGCCATCTCTGCTAGCTTCTTGCAAAGTCAAACCCTCCAATTCACACACACACACACACACCCTCCTACCCCCCCTCCCCCCACTACCTCACTGGCAGTGGCTGCAATAGCAGCAGCACCAGCAGCGTGGGGGACAGTAAAGAGCTGCACAGTCTGTACCTGCCTCTGAATCTCCCCCTGCTCGTCTCCCTGCAGAACAAGTTTCCATTCTAAACGAGAAGCACCCACCATGCTCGATAGATAAAGGAAGGCATGCGGTGGGGACATTCAGTGTAGCTCTCTCAAGCCGTTTGCCCTCGGAGTCTTGGGTTTCTGGTTGCTGTAGATTTTCTTTCCAGGTCACTAGGTTGGATTTCAATGCAGTCCTATTTCTGAGTAAAAATGAATAAATACAAGTGAAATCAGTATTCAATTCCATCTGTACTTATCAATTTTTTGCCCATAAAAAACTGGGAGCTCTTAATAGATTTTCTGACATGTTCAGGTGCATCTCACAAAGGTAATGTGTAAGATTATTAGCAAGAGAAAAGTACGTTCCCTTACTGGTTCAGAGGTTGTGAATATGACCATGTTCTGTTAATATCCTTTCTCATACCTGCAGTGTGGACATCTAATTCAGTATTATTTCCATGGAGCTGTATATGGATTTTTATCCTATGAGCAGGACAATGGAAAATTATGGGAACATTTTTATGTGGGAATAGCAAAATCACATTTTTCCCTGCAAATTTTGGCCTATCCTGCCTGCTCTATGATAAATAGCACCATGAGAAAAGCAGGCAAAGTCACTGAGAGCAGGAAGAGCGAATATATCCTGAGTGCAGTTAGTATAGCTATGTTTAAAAAAGGATTGGATAAGTTCTTGGAGGAGAAGTCCATTAGCTGCTATTAAGTTCACTTAGAGAATAGCCACTGCCATTAGCAATGGTTACATGGAATAGACTTAGTTTTTGGGTACTTGCCAGGTTCTTATGGCCTGGATTGGCCACTGTTGGAAACAGGATGCTGGGCTTAATGGACCCTTGGTCTGACCCAGTATGGCATGTTCTTATGTTCTTATGAGTAACACCCAATCTGCTGGGCTGTTTGCAAGAGAACCAGTTGTGTGGTCTTCTTGGAGCCTCTGAGAAGAACAGGCAGAGCCACTGTGTGGACTCCGCAGAATCCATCAGTTACAAATTAAGATTGAAAACAGCAAGCTAGAAAGCACATTAGGACAGGTGACCCCAGAGCCACTTGGGCTTTGCAAGATACCATCCAGAATAAATATAAATGAGATAAATCTTCATATACTGGGAATCCACTGCAAGCAAATTTATCTCATGCAAATCCATGTAGACCTGGTAACCTCGGGCTCTGCATTCACATGGACAGGTTTGGGAAGCCCCTGCATTAGGAGCTCTTCTCTCAGATTTCCCAGCCCTATAGTTATTTCTGTCGTTCTCTTGCCACTCAAGGCCAATTCTACCAGAACTGCCCAGAGCGCCAACATTTCTTGGAGGGGGGGGGGGGGGAGTGAGAGGGGCAGCAAAAATGTTGCATTGAGGCTGCCAGCCAAAAAAAGGTTTGCAGGAGAGGCCACTAGGTGGATCAACGTAGCTGGCAGGGATTTCCAGGCCCAGCCTGCTGAAGACGTGCAGGAGCCGCCCGCAGTTGGAACGGTGGTTGCTCCTGCTGCTACTTCCCCACCATCCTGCCTCCTCTGTGCCAGCAATCACGTACGTGTTCACGGCTCTTGGGCCAGCACTTCCTGCCTGCTGTTCTCATGCATCATGAGATCCGCCGTGAGAAGGGCCAGTCAGTGAATTCTGAATATGCTTGCGGTGCCGGCGCGGAGCAGTGAGGAGAGAAGCAGTGGCTGCCACTGCTCAGCCCATTGGGAAGCAGAAGGAATGATACTGGGCCAGATGCTGGGGCTGGGTGGGGGGGGGGGGGGGGGAGGGGCAGTAGAGGAAGGGAGAGAGAGACAGGAGACAGTTGCTGGGAAGGTGAGACATGGGGCATATGCTGGGGAAGTGGGTGAAGGTTGGGGATGGATGATAGGAAAGGGAGAATGTGGGGGGGAAGAAGGTAGGGGCAGATGCTGTGGAGGGGGAAAGAGGCAGGGGGCAGATTCTGGGGGAAGGGGAGAAGGAGGGAAAAGGGACAAATGTGATGAAAGGGGAGAAGAAGGCAGGAGGGTGGATGCTGGGAAGAGAATGATATAAAACATAAAAGGAGATACAGCAAGCATACAACTACCCCAGGAGAGTGTTAAAACAATACATAACCTCCTAGACTGAAAGCATATAAAAGGTAGACAAACAGAGATAGAACAGTCCAACCCCATATACCATCCTTGAAAACAGTGCCTTGAGAAATTAAAAAAAATATATCAGTGAATATTAAACAGTAATTAGAAAAATCCGGTCCCAGAAGAGTATCCTCTGCCACAGCAGCTGACCTTGCTGCCAAAGCACCATCATAGGCATCCCATAGCCAATGTCACTTAATCTCCATAACTGAATCGGTCATCTCTTCAATGAAGGGCTGAGGGGCCTCTGAAGCCTCAAAATTCCTCCTGACGTTGTTTATAGTCATCATGGCTGAATAATAAAGTCCATTCCTGGGAACTCTCAGGATTTCACCCTGAGACTCAGGGAATTTGCATCGATTGCAGGGTCTCAGGGGAAACCTAGAAATCTCAGGGGCCTCTCAGTATACAGCTCAGCCGCTCCCCTTCCTCAGTAAGCCTGCAGAGAAGAGGAGAAGTGGGGTGAGTCTGGAGCAGACACTGCGAACAGCATGTGGGGAGAAACTGGAGAGGGGCTGCAACACACACACAAAACTCAGTCTGCAGCTGTGATTCCGGGACTTGAGACTCACACAGCTAAGGGTAGAGTGAGGATACATAAGTCATGGAGCTGAGGCTTATGAGGGAGGGAGCAGACAATGCTGGGGTAGGGGGATGAGATGAAGGGGAAGTATTCTGGGTCATCTCAGGAGGGGGGGGACAGTTGATGGTGTTGGGAGGGAGTAAAAGTAAGAGTGGATTGGTTGGGGGGGGAGTGAAAGAGAGAAAGCTATACATATTATTCCATCCCTTTCCCTTCCCCCCTCTGCTAATCAACAGCAATCTCAGGGTGATCACAACTCAAAAGTTCCCAGGTATGATAAAGTCCATACCTGACATTAAAAGATTTCAGCTGATTCCTCATAGCCAGTAAACACTTGTGACATTTTATTTAAATCAGGAAAAATTAAGATTGATTTCCCCTCATACCTTAAAGGGGCCCTAGTGCAGTTTCTGTGTAGTATCCCAAGGACCTGCAAGTAGTGTAAAATATGCAATACGAAAGGCCTGGGGAACTTTGCTCCTTATTATTGAAGCGAGGATATCCTATATGTCCTCTAGATTTCAAGGGGATGATCATAGAAACATAGAAACATAGAAATGACGGCAGAAGAAGACCAAACGGCCCATCCAGTCTGCCCAGCAAGCTTCACACTTTTTTTTTTCTCATACTTATCTGTTACTCTTGGCTCTTAGTAACCCTTTGGTTCTATTTCCCTTCCACCCCCACCATGAATGCAAGGAGCAGTGTTGGAGCTGCATCTAAGTGTAATATATAGCTTAATTAGTTAGGGGGTAGTAACTGCCGCAATAAGCAAGCTACACCCATGCCCATTTGTCTACCCAGACTATGCGACTCAGTCCCTGTTGGTTGTTGTCTGTATATAGATCCACTTTTCTTCATTCCCCCTGCCGTTGAAGCAGATAGCTATGCTGGATTTGCACGAAGTATCAGACTTCCTCCCCTGCCGTTGAAGCAGAGAGCTATGCTGGATATGCACGTAGTATCAGACTTTCTCCCCTGCCGTAGAAGCAGAGAGCTATGCTGGATATGCGCGTAGTATCAGACTTTCTCCCCTGTCGTAGAAGCAGAGAGCTATGCTGGATTTGCACGAAGTATCAGACTTCCTCCCCTGCCGTTGAAGCAGAGAGCTATGCTGGATATGCACGTAGTATCAGACTTTCTCCCCTGCCGTAGAAGCAGAGAGCTATGCTGGATATGCACGTAGTATCAGACTTTCTCCCCTGTCGTAGAAGCAGAGAGCTATGCTGGATATGCACGTAGTATCAGACTTTCTCCCCTGTCGTAGAAGCAGAGAGCTATGCTGGATATGCACGTAGTATCAGACTTTCTCCCCTGCCGTAGAAGCAGAGAGCTATGCTGGATATGCACGTAGTATCAGACTTTCTCCCCTGTCGTAGAAGCAGAGAGCTATGCTGGATATGCACGTAGTATCAGACTTTCTCCCCTGTCGTAGAAGCAGAGAGCTATGCTGGATATGCACGTAGTATCAGACTTTCTCCCCTGCCGTTGAAGCAGAGAGCTTTGCTGGATATGCACGTAGTATCAGACTTTCTCCCCTGCCGTAGAAGCAGAGAGCTATGCTGGATATGCACGTAGTATCAGACTTTCTCCCCAGCAGGTGAATCAGGAATTTTTGTTAAACCCCAATAGGGTCAGAGCCTTCTGCTTTCTTGGGGGTGCCCAATGTGCACAAGTTATTCTGATTGTGCAGATCCTGCAAACTCGTCTCTAGGGCAGGAATCTTTTTAACTTGCCTATAAAGGTCTGCTTGCAAGCCATTCCCCAAGACTTTGTGATCTAGATCAACAGATTTCCTTTCTACCTCTGAAAGCTGCAATTTAAGATCCCCTAGATTTTATTGAATACCAATCATGGTGCCAGCATTGTCCTTTATCATGCTTTTGACCAATAACAGTTGATACATGATCGCTTGCAGTGAGATCTCTGAGACTCTTAACAGGAGAAGGTGGATCATGTTTCAAGTGTTTAACATCTGATCCACTGGACAAAACAGATTCTCCTTTGGTGGATGTACTCGTCATCTCCACGTTGTCTGTAAACCGATGTGATATGCCAAATCGAATGTCGGTATATAAAAATAAATAAATTTATTTATTTGTTTTATTTATTTATTTGTGGTTTTTATATACCGATATTCGTTTAGTAACATCACATCAGTTCACATTCAACAATAATTCACAACAGCGCTATATAAATAAAGTTATTAGCAGCAGTGTTTTACAGATAACATTCAAACTTAATAGAACAATGACAAATCCATATAAATGCAAGGGAAAACAATGTGGAAGGTAACTTTATACAAGAAGGCTATATACAAGAAGTCTGCCAACTTAAAAGGCAGTGATATATTAACCAGCAGAAAAATTCTCATGAGATGAGATTGAATTAATGGACTAATATCTCTAGGTACATTTCTAGGGGCATTGATTATTGTACATTAAGATGGCATAAGAGAAGGACTGAATTACTCAGAACTTGAAAACCTGTTATCTGCATATTGAGGAGAGGGGTACCTCAATAATAATGGTATCATTAAACTAATATGAATAATTGCTTGCAAAAATACATCCCTGTCTAAGGGGTGAAATTCTAGCGAGGAGCCTATAAGAAGCAGGGGGGCGTGGTATGTGATGCACTGGAAGGGAAGACACGAGCGGAAGGAAGGGCATATCTGCGAGGAGGGTGCAGAAATGCAAGATACGTGAGGGGGGGGGGGGATGAGAGATCAAAGGAGGTTAGCAGTGCTGAAAATTGATTGCGACTACTTTATGTAAAGGCTTGTATGAAAAGCCATGTTTTGAGTTTTTGTTTGAATTTCTTTGGGCATATATCTCCAAATTGTAATCTCACTTAAAATATAGCTGTGGCAGGATTTAAACAAGTGGGGGAATCAATATTGACAGTTGGTGCTCAGGAGCCACATGTTCAGGCAGCTATCTTAGTTGATGCTCGTTAGTGCCCCCTTGTGGCACAGAGATGAGTAGTCAAGAATTTTTGGTTGTGCTTTTAATTACCATGCAAAATTGTCAGCATTCACAATTAATAATCCCAACTCCATAATACAAACTTGAAATAGGCCAGCTGTATTAGAGGAGCTGCCTTCCTTTATAATTATACAAAGAATAAAGGCCAGCTCCTCTATGGAGCTTTCTATCCCTTGTTATGATCAGTTTACCTTCCTCTGGAATCCCAGGTCCTTCCTTTCTTCTCCTGGGTCTGTACTCTTATTCCCTGGTATTGTGCCTTAAGGTGGACCAGGCCAGATAACTGGAGCCAGTCCTAAAGGTGTTCTGAAGGCTTAGGTACATGCTCTGTCACGTACCCTCCCCCTTAGATCAACTTGCTAGATTGAGTGCTTGCCTGTGCCAGAGCTACCTCCCCATCCCAGTAATACTTTTCACCCTTGGCCCCTCCCGCTGTGGCTCTACCCACAACAGTCTCTTACACTTGGACTTGCTTGAGTCTCTTCCGTCATCATTTTCTTCGTGGCTTAACCACCTTAGCTTGCTTGAGATACAGTTTCTTGTACTTGTTTGATACCTGCTTGGCCCAGCTTCTCAATCTTCAGATCCCCTTGATCCATTAGAGTTTCTTGTGGAGGACTCTTTCAGTATACTTACACTGGGAGACCCAGCTTACCCTCACTCTTCTTATCTCTCCACCCTAGGCAGTTCTGGACATTGTGTGCTTCCTTCCCTCAATGGGAGCTTACTAGTATGAGTCATCACTTGGACTGCATCTCCTCATGAGATTCCACTCTGTCATTGTAAACTCCACTCAGTAGTACCAGTCCTGTCACTTGACTGCGATCCTTAAACTCACACTGACTGTATGGACAATCTTTTTCCACATGATCCTGCTGTCAATCTTGGACTCCAGTCTGGGGTTTCAGACTCTCCTCCCTCAGACTTGTCCTCTCCAGGCTGAACCTCTGACATCTCCATATTCTTTTCATTCTTGGCCTTCTCAGCCTCCTGTATTCGCTGATGGGTAGCAGTCTGCTTCTCCCAAATCTGGTCAGGATTCTCCTCTGCCTGGTGGATACTCAGGCTCAAGGCAACCATCTCTGTCCCAGCACTTTTGTCAACTTCTTGCCCTGGTTTCAGCCCCCCCCCTCCCCCCAGTTTTGTGTGCCACACAGACCTCATGGAGGGGTTTAGCCAAGCTAAGGCCCTGCTGCTGCTGCTAAATACAGCATGGCTGCTGCTCTCCAGGTTGCAGTAGCACATGGGATTTGTATGCTAAGTAGACTCATAGGGTTATATTTAATTCTAAGCTGCTATATGAGGTTGTTAAACATTTAATTAAAGATCCAACACCTTCCATCTCGAGAAACTACAACTTCACAAAGGCTGCTTGTAATGAATATGCCACTGCATTCTTAGACAAAATCAATAAGTTGAAAACACAATTCCCTATCTGATCTCCAACAAAAGCACCTGAAGATTCAAATGACATGGTTATGTGGTCCACGTTCAACAGAGTATTGAAACTGTAAATCAGTCAAATCATTACTAAAATTAAACCTGCCATTCAACCATGTGACCCAATTCCATCCAGTTATACATGGGGTTATCACTCAGATAATCACCACATTAATTACCCTGTCTCTCTCAGAAAGAACTGTTCCAAATGGGTTAAAATAAGCAGTGATAAAGCCTAAAAAATAAGAATAGTAGAACTGATGATTGGGACAACTATTGACAATATACAACTGTCTTTTCTCACAAAAATTCTTGAGAAAGCAGTGTTATCCCAGCTTGTAAATCACTTGAAAGATCAAAATATTCTCTCACCAAATCAATTTGGACTTCGGAAATACAACTCAACTGAGACATTACTCCTCTCAGTAATAGACTCAGTTTTACAAGGGCTTGCCACAGTTTAATCTTATTGTTTTGTGCTAATTGACTTAGCGGTCACCTTCATCACTGGAGACCATAATCTGTTATGCAATCAGATGAGGAACTTTGGGATTGACGACAGGGTCCTCAGATGGCTCTCTTCATTTCTATCTAACAGAACATTCCAAGTCATTCTGGGAAACCATATATCTGATACTTTCCAGTGTGATACAGGTGTCCCTCAAGGTCAGCCCTCTCAGCAACACTATTCAATATTTACATGCTCCCACTGTGTAAATTACTGATGAATCTAGGAATAACTTTCTTCTTATATGATCACGAATTACAGTTCTACATCCCACTCTCCAGATCATTTGAAAATACAACTTCAATATAAAAATAATACAATAAGAACCTTCACAACTTAAATTAACATTAAACCCTAAAAAGTCTTAAATCATGTGGCTTAGTAGACTCATTGATAGATAAACCACCTGCCCTAAACCTAGGTAATTCTCAAATTAATCCCTCTAATCAAGTACAGGATTTAGGTATACAGCTAGATGAGAACCTTATTAGAGGTGTGCATCCGTTTTCCACGTATTTGTAATCCGCAACTTATTTTGTCCTATCTGCTAAATACGTGGGGAGGCGAAACGCATCGCGACTCCCCACGCATTAAACAGATTTCTGATTTATTCGGCCTCCTAAATAAAAATTTAACCCCCCACCCCCACCCTCCTGACCCCCCCAAGACTTACCAAAACTCCCTGGTGGTCCAGCGGCGATTCCAGAAGTCATCCCTGCATTCTCACACCCACGTTTGCCGGTTTCATCATGACGCCGATAGCCTGTGTCACAGGGGCTACCGGTGCCATTGGTCAGTCCCTGTCACATGGTCACTGGCGCCATCTTGTGCTCCTACCATGTGACAGGGGCTGACCAATGGCACCGGTAGCCCCTGTGACATAGTATGGGCAAAGGCTATCGGCGCCATTTTGAGTCCTGGCATCGGACGGCAGGTCGCTCCGGGACCCCTGTTGGACCCAGAGGGACTTTTGGCCAGCTTGGGGGGGCCTCCTGGCCCCCACAAGACTTGCCAAAAGTCCAGCGGGGGTCCGGGAGCGACCTCGTGCACGCCGGCCGTCCGATGCCAATACTCAAAATGGCGCCGATCGCCTTTGCCCTCACTATGTCACACATAGTGAGGGCAAAAGCGATCGGCGCCATTTTGAGATGCAATCGCCTTTGCCCTTTGCCTTTGCATCTCAAATGGCACCAATCGCCTTTGCCCTCACTAACTGTGACATAGTGAGGGCAAAGGCGATCGGCGCCATTTTGAGTATTGGCATCTGACGGCCGGCGTGCAGGAGGTCGCTCCCGGACCCCCGCTGGACTTTTGGCAAGTCTTGTGGGGGTCAGGAGGCCCCCCAAGCTGGCCAAAAGTCCCTGTGGGTCCAACGGGGGTCCCGGAGCGACCTGCCATCCGATGCCAGGACTCAAAATGGCACCGATTGCCTTTGCCCATACTATGTCACAGGGGCTACCGGTGCCATTGGTCAGCCCCTGTCACATGGTAGGAGCACAAGATGGCGCCGGTGACCATGTGACAGGGACTGACCAATGGCACTGGTAGCCCCTGTGACACAGGCTATCGGCGTCATGATGAAACCGGCAAACGTGTGTGTGAGAATGCAGGGATGGCTTCTGGACTCGCCGCTGGACCACCAGGGAGTTTTGGTAAGTCTTGGGGGGGTCAGGAGGGTGGGGGGTTGTAGTTAATTTTAATTTTAGCTGGGACAGGAATTTAACTCGCCGTAGTAATGTATTGACAGATCAACAACTTATGGAATTCTCCATACTTCCGCATGAAACGGAATTGACCCCCCACGAATACGTATCACGAATGCAACAAAAAAGTTTTGGCTGCACATCCCTAAACCTTATAATGAAAATGCACATCATCAAATTAATCAAGACGGGTTATGCCAAGTTGCGTATACTACATTGGTTGAAACCATTACTAACGTTTGAGGACTTCCATACTGTATTGCAAACTCTAATCTTCTCAAACATAGATTACTGTAACTCCTTACTACTAGGTCTTCCAGCAAGTCACTTAAAAACACTACAACCATTACAAAATGCCGCAGCAAGATTCTTATTAGGATCTAGGAAATATGATCACATTACACCCTCACTGATGTCACTGCATTAGTTACCAATACAATCCAGAATCTACTATAAAACATTAATGATAATATTCAACATCATTCATTCCAATAACACCGGCTTGTTAGGAGTGACACTACAGCAGTATAATTCACAGCTAACACTATCTCAAAATAAAAAAGTATTGACTATTCCAACAATACGGAGCACACATCTGATGCAAATAGATTGTGTGTTTTCCATAGCTGGTCTAAAACTCTGGAATTCTCTGCCTGAGACATTATTTTACCAGATTGAAAGAAATTTAAACAAGAGCTAAAAACATGGCTATTCAAAAAGACTTAAAAACACCCAAAAACTTAAAAACATCAGAATATACCAAACCACAAAGATAAGAAGGACAAATGATAATAATCAAATCATGAAGAATAAATCAAATGAGAGAATGTAAGATTCTCAAAACAACCGACTTGACTAGATGTGAAAACTATCATATTCATTTTCAATACCCTTTGCTTAAGTACAAGATCAAATATGAATATGTACTAGAAAATTGAACTTAAATATTAATGTCTGTCTATGAATACTACAACTGTAACCAATCATTGTTTGTTTGTTGAGTTATAACTATGAAAGTCACTTTGTAAACCTTTGTGATCTATACATGGAACGATGGTATAGTAAATGTCTAAATAAATAAATCTATACTGCCAGACTCCACTGCAAGCTCCATTGCACATGAGTCCCAGTTATTATGAGTTCATTCACCAGACTTCCTTTTTCTTCTTTTGCCCTCATCTGAGCCTGCTCTTGCACTTCTGGGTGCACTTTTACCATCTTCTGCACCAATGCAGTCACTGCTACTACTGGTGCTTCTCCATTTCTCCCAGTAGTGCCATTCTCAGGCCACTCTCTGGGATGATCCTGTTTGGCCTTGGTCAGGCTTATTTTTGTCTCTCTAAGCCCATGTGCTCGAGGGTATCTCCACACTCTGGTGACTCCCAGGGGAGTCCCAGCTTCCAAGTGTCTCAAGTCCTTTTCTGACTTTGCTTCTAGAAATCTGTAGGTTAGGAGAGCAAGCCCTGCTTTAATCTTCTTCTTAGCACAAACCCAGAAAATCTGGATCCTTCTGAGGAGTTTTTAACAATTCTTGTTCCTCTTGAATCCAGTCCTGCATTTTAGGCTCATGCAGACCAGGCTGAGTTGTTTTCCTAGGGCCCCGTCTGCTCATTCTTTCCAGACAAAAAGAAAAAGCCCACTTGCTCAGGTGTGCAGAGGAAAATTTCCCCTCCTTTATTTTTTTTCTTTTTTCTTACAACACAAAATAAACCCCTGCCTGTTCGGCTCTAACTCACTTACTGGTCTCCTATTTACCTCAGCAGGGCTACTCCCTTTAGCCCACTGTAAATCTAAACTTTTCAATTTACTATTATACCCAGGCTCCTGGGAAATACTCTCCTTTCTGTGTATATATTTTTCCCTCACTGCTTGTCTGGCCTGTACCTTGTTTAGGTCCAGGCTCTCTTATACAGAAAAAAATGTTTCTCTCTCTTCTTGTCTTTTTTCTGGATTGAGCACTGATCTGTGCTGCTTCACAGTCTGTTTGACCTGTGCCTTTTCAAGTCTGTGGCTTGTGGCCTGTGCCCTGCTTAAGTCCGGGCCACTTGCACAGAAAATCTTTTGCTCTCTGTTCTTTTTTTCCTCTGATTTTTCAGAATCTTCTGTAACACCAATTTTAACATGGTTTCAAACACTTCTTTTCTTCTTGAGGTGTGGATTTCTGGCTGTGCACTGCTGCTACCATATGTGGCACAAAGATGAGCAGTCAAGGCTTTTTCTTTAAGTGCTTTTATTTGCAGTGCAAAATTGTCAGCATTCACAATTAGTAATCCCAACTCCCTAATACAAACGCAAAATAGGCCAGCTGTATTGAAGGGGCTGCCTTCCCTTATAACACACACAGAATACGGGTTAGCTATTCTAAAGGGCTGATTTTCCCTTGTTACTGACGATCATCTTGCCTTCTCCTGGAGTCCCTGGAGTCTCCTGGAGTTCTTTTTCCTGAGCCTGTACTCTTATTTCCTGGTATGGGATTCTCCCTGGGACCATAATTCCTTGTGGCATTATGCCTTAAGGTGGATCAGCCCAGATGACTGGATCTGGTCCTAAGGATGTTCTGAGGCTCTTGGTTGGGTACATGCTCAATCACACCCCTATTTAAGACTTTATTTAATGATCCTTAGCTATTGTATAGTATCTAGCAACAGTGAATATCAGTGCTTTCCCCAGCTAAATGAAAACCTTGTGGTCCCATGTACAATAACATCTATTTACAGTATCTGTTTTAAAACAAAAATGTTTATCTAGAGGAATTTCATTTTTCTATGACCCAACTTGACTATAAAGTAATATTTCTTTTTGCTACATATAGCTTCATTCCAACAATTATATTACTTCTTCTCACCCTATCAAGGGTTTATTCTGAATTCCAACAATATCATTACAAAAATATTGAGAAAAGCAAGAGGAACTGGAAGAAAACTGTAGAGCAGTTGGCTTGCTGTCAGGATATAGTTTGAATTTTGCTTGGCTTAAATTATCCTACTAGAACACACAGACTGTTTTTGAGATGTGTACATAACCCAGATTTTAATCATTTTGGCAGTTCTACTACACTTCACAACCCCAAAAGACTGAAAAGGTCCAATATGTGCAGAAGAAAAAAAGTCTACATTTCAGCAGTGTGGTGTGCTTACACAATTATTGTCTTTAAAAATCATGGCTTCAATATTTTATTCTCCTGACTAGGATAACCAGTTCATTCTTGGTAAAATGTTTTTGAATTAAATATTTACAGAGATATGTATGTTATGCTTTAACAGTAATGTAGTCTGTGGTAGGCCTTTTGGACTCTTCTGCTATGTAAAAAGTACTGGCAGACCGACATGCAATGATTCATTGTACTCTTAATACTCTTTAAAGGTACAGCAAGGACTTCTCCAAAACTTGGCAACATTAATTAACACTATTTTCAAACTAGAGCTTGGCAATAATAAGGCAATTTATAAAACTGACAATGAATATTGGATTAGTATCCTTTCAAAAAAAACAAAACACTGATCCATATGCTATCTACATTTGTTCCTACCTCTAATTATTGAAATAAAAATAGAAGCTCATGCAATCTTGTGCATAGTAATTTAACATGCTAAAATACTTTGAGAAAATGTCATTGGACCAGATGCAACCACAGTGATGAAATAGATTATGTATCATAGTGAACAAAGTCAAATAATTCCATTTAAAAATCTGTAATAAAGTAAGAAAAATTAATTTCTGTCCTCCAGATCTGACTCACAACTGTTATGCTGGTAGACCCTTGGGCCGAGGGGGAGATGGCGCTGCCTGTGAGGAGGAGTCTGAAGAGGAGCAGAGACCACGCTGGAGCTTCACCACTACCAGTCCATGTTCCCCTTAGGTTGAGCCCTTGGGTGCCAAGGCCAGATGGACTTTCGTGGGGTCTCCACAGAGGAGGAAATCCAGATGAGAAAGGAGATGGTAGCACAGGCCAAGTTTGGAACAGGAGATGAAGCCCCGAGGGGAGATCCCTGCAAGGATCGAGATGGGCACAAACTCGGAGACTAGGTCCAGGCAAGGGTAGTAGCAGGTGGCAGAGCTTGTACTCAATGTCCAGGCAAGGGTTGTGGCAGATGGCATAGCTCATGGTCAATGTCCAGGCAAGGGTCGTAGCAGACGGCATAGCTTGTAGTCAATGTCCAGTCCAAAGTCAAAGCCGAGCCAAGCAAGGAGCGAAGAAGAAGGCTGGGATGAAGAAGGAACTCAGGAATGGCAAAGCACAATGCAAGGATTGTGGAGACCTATTGCCAAGGCAAAGCCTGCAGGCAGGGACTTGCCTTATATAGCCCCTGAGTGGTGATGTCATTAGTAAGAGCCACAGAGCTTTTCCCACCATGGACCCTTTAAATTGTGCAGAAAGACATGCGCACGCACCTAAGGGTAAGGTTGCAGAGGAAGATGTCGGTGGCATTCTTGCCGCGAAGGACAAGGATGCAGAGTTGGCGGGCTGAGCTGTGAAGGGTGACGGTGACGGTGACGTTCTGAGCGTGAAGCGGGGGTGTTGCGTCGGCAGCGGCTTCCCGCTGCTGCCAGGGAACCCGGGCCTGCCTCTGCCACAGCAGCACAGCGTCGGGTAAGCAAAGCTGGTCGCGAAGCCTTGTGGCTGGCAAACACAACATCAACTCTTATTAGTCCAACTTTGATTATATGCTATACATTATTTGGTTTCTACAGTGGGATCTTTGGTGAAAACAGTTAATTTATTTTTTACAGCAAAAAGAAATAATTCTATCAAAAGTATTAGTGAGTATATTGAAGGTCATCTAATTGAGTATAAGAACATAATGTGCCATACTGGGTCAGACGAAGGGTCCATCAAGCCCAGTATCCTGTCGCCAGCAGTGGCAAGCCAGCTCACAACTACCTGGCAAGTACTCAAATATTAGATAAATCACAAACTACTGTTGCTTATTAATTACTGTAATAGCAGTTTATGGATTTTTCCACTAGGAACTTATCCAAATCTTTTTTAAACCCAGTTACACTAACTGCTGTAACCATATCCTCTGGCAATGAATTGCAGAGCTTAACTACAAGCTGAGTGAAAAAGAATTTTGATTTGTTTTAAATGAGCTACTTGCTAACTTCATGGAGTGCCCCCCTAATTCCTCTATTATCTGAGAGAATAAATAACCAGTTTACATTAACTTGTTCATGTCCTTTAATGATTTT